>NC_137775.1:42992317-43169918 GCF_963455305.1 Plecotus auritus
TGTGATTAAAAGGTATTTTGCAAAAAATAACTGCGTGCCTGCTGTGAGAATTCCCAATTTCTTTTTCTTATTTTGCAATGGTCCTTATGCTGGATTCATTTATCTTGAACTGGCAGGCAACCACAGCTGCAGACCTTAGTCTACGGTGTGCATCAAGCACTTCAACTTGTCCTTGCAATGTCATGACCTGCCTCCACTTCTCAGGAACATTTCCAGCATTGCCAGTGGCACTTTGCATGGGCCCCAGGGTGTTACTGCAGGTTTACAGTAACAGACTAAAGTGAGAAGATATGGTGAAAGATATGCAAGAACCATGAGAGATCACTTTTTACTGAGATGGGCAGTTTATTGGAGAGACAAACTGCTCACGCAAAGGTGATTCGTGTCACATGGCATTTTAAGCAAATACTCACAACACTGGAGCTCGCCACAATAGCGACAGGAGGTGGCTAAGCAATTATTATCGCAGTACAGTCTGTACTACAGCTAATTTTATGATTTAATACATTTGTTTGCATTTCTCTCGACTGCAAATGGCGCCATGCATGGTCTGTAAGTGTTTGTGTGCATAAGTTTAGAGAAATTTTAACTTTTTATAATAGATATCTTCAGACATATGTTAGTAAATGATACTCTAGATCTACATATATGTTCTATAAATTTTTCTTATTTTTTTATATTCCTAACCTACATGTTTTGTCTGTAAAATTTTCAAACTATCTCAAATCTCCAAAAATGTTTTTATTATTGAAAAAGATCTATGTATAAGTAGACCCATGCATTTAAAATCTTCTTGTTTCAAATACAATTCAAACACACTTACTCAAGGGTTAGTTGTATTTGTATACGTTACATTAAAATTAATTTGACAAAACAATGTACAGTAAGTAAATTAAGCTACTGAATTTGGTAAAAAAAAAAAAAAATGGAGGGCAACCTCCATTTTGTATAAAATGCTATTACTATCCACATTTTACCAAAGAGGAAAATTATGTGTGTTCCCAAATTCATACATTAATAAAAAGGAAAAATCTGCAAATAGAAGAGAAACAACATACAGTGTGTTAGCCTTGATTTGGATGAATATGATTCTATGCATTTTAAATGTTTTCTTCTGTAATTATTTATATGCCCTGGGTTGTCTATAACAAACATGATTTGTATCTTTAAAAAATTCTGAAGATTGGGCAAAGGTAACAAGTGAGGTATTTTTGTCAAGGACAAGTTAGCAGGGATATATGGCTCACACAGTGCAACACAAAAACTCTAGCTTAATAATTGCATCCAATTACAAGGGAGAGTTGCATCTTAATAATGTTTAAAGATGTTTAAAAAATAACAATTATCAATCACAAAGGAGAAATTTGGCAACATTTAGAAAATGACTGAATGAAGAGAAACCAAGATGGCAGCATAGGTAAGCACCTAAACTGCTGCCTCGCACAACAATTTCAAAACTACAACTAGAAGACAGAACGGACACCATCCAGAACCACAGGAAAGCTGGCTGAGTGGAAATTCTACAAGTAGAAGGAAAGAGAAAAGCTCACAGAGAATTGGAGGTACAGCAAAGGGTCTTTGTGCACACAGAGAGGAAGGACGGCTGAGATCCTGGCTGACTTTCTCTGGCAGAAGGGGGAAGGAAGCCCCTGACCGCACTGAACCCCAGTTCTGACTGCACTGAACCCCAGTCCCAGGCGAAACCCCGTGGACCCAGGCTCATACAGGGGGAGTCTGAACTGTCAGGTAGAGAGAAAGGCACCCAGAGACTCGGAGACCCGGGGGAGACCCGAGGGAGCCCCGGCGGGCAGGGGTCTGGAGGCGCGCGCACCAGTGTACACAAGGACTGCGGAGGTTGCCACAGGCTTTCCCTAGCAGAAGAGAGTCAGAAGCTCCTGACTGCACTGAACCCCAGTTCTGACTGCACACAACCCCAGTTCCAGGCGAGCCCCTGGGGACCCACGCTCTTGTAGGGGGAATCTGGACTCTCGGGCGGAGACTCGGGAGCCAGGGAAGGCAGAGGTCTGCAGGCGTGCATGCGCGCAAGGGCAAGGCTGACTGGAAGCCAAGACTGTCTGCTCCGCCCTGAGACTCCACCCCATCCAAGCTGAGCACAGAGGCCATTGCAATTTGGCAAGTCTAATCCTATAAGGCTGTCTCCAACACCGAACTTCTCCCAGTGTAGACACAGCTGATCCTTACAGCCAACTGGCCTGGAGGTCAATTCCTCCCAGTGATACCAACAACAATCAAGACTTAACTACAACAAGGCTGTACACACAGTCCACAAAGGGGTGCACCAAGAGTGTCCACCTCAGGTTAACTGGGGAGGCCGACCCACTGGGCCATATAGGAAACCTAGCACACAAATCTACCCTACCAACTCAGGGAAGCAGTGAAAAATGGGGAGACGAAGAAACAGATCACAAATGAAAGAAATGGAGGAAAACAAACGACTGGATATAGAATTCAAAACCACGGTTACAAGGCTTTTCAAGAATATCCTAGAAAAGGCCAATAAATATAACGAGACCCTCAAAGATATGAAAAAGGTCCAACTAGAAATTAAACATACACTGACTGAAATAAAAAATATTATACAGAGACCCAATAACAGACTAGAGGAACGCAAGAATCAAGTCAAAGAATTAAAATACAAAGAAGCAAAAAACACTCAACCGAAAAAGCAAAAAGAAAAAAAAATCCAAAAAGTTGAAGATAATGTAAGAAGACTCTGGGACAACTTCAAGTGTACCAACATCAGAATTATGGGGATGCCAGAAGAAGAGAGAGAGCAAGATACTGAAAACCTATTTGAAGAAATAATGACCGAAAACTTCCCCCACCTGGTGAAAGAAATAGACTTACAAGTCCAGAAAGCACACAGAACCCCAAACAAAAGGAATCCAAAGAGGACCACACCAAGACACATCATAATTAAAATGCCAAGAGCAAAAGACAAAGAGAGAATATTAAAAGCAGCAAGAGAAAAACAGTTAATTACCTACAAGGGAGCACCCATACGATTGTCAGCTGATTTCTCAACAGAAACTATGCAGGCCAGACGGGAGTGGCAAGAAATTTTCAAAGTGATGAATAGCAAGAACCTACAACCAAGATTACTCTACCCAGCAAAGCTATCATTCAGAATTGAAGGGCAGATAAAGAGCTTCACAGACAAGAAAAAGCTAAAGGAGTTCATCACCACCAAACCAGTATTATATGAAATGCTGAAAGGTATTCTTTAAGAAGAGGAAGAAGAAAAAAATAAAGATAAAAATTATGAACAACAAATACATATCTATCAACAAGTGAACCTAAAAATCAAGTGAATTAAAAACCTGAGGAACAGAATAATCTGGTGAATATAATAGAATCAGGGGCATAGAAAGGGAGTGAACTGATAATTCTCAGGGGAAAGGGGTATGGGGGGGTTCAGGAAGAGACTGGACAAAAATCATACACCTATGAATGAGGACAGTGGGGGGGGGGAGGTAAGGGCCGAAGGTGGGGTGGGAACCGGGTGGAGGGGAGCTATGGGGGGAAAAAGGAGAAACAATTGTAATAATCTGAATAAAGATTTATTTAAAAAAGAAAGAAAAGAAAAAGAAAATGACTGAATGAAATAAGTACATTTTTTGAAAGGTGGATTTATAATTACTGTATTTTTGTTCTCATTTTTACCCAATTGAAGGATGAAAGCTAGGCAGTCCTGAGGCTAATCAGAGTTGACCACAATCTTCTAGGCAAAGGGTAACCAGCTCCTGGATTTTGGTGACGGCAGTGGGGATAGGAAGGAAGGACAGACATCAGTAAAGCTAGGAAGGAAGTGGATAAGATGAGGTGATTCATTAGCAATAAATAACAATGGGCAGTGAAAAGTCACAGTGTGATGTAATAGAAAAAAAAACAGTGGCTATAGTCTTGGTTTTGCCATGATCCAGATCTGAATCCTCAGGAGAGTCATTTAAAGTTCTCTTGGCTTCCTTTTCCTCATCCCTGTAATGAATGGGTGACCAAAATGATAACCATAACATTAACAGAAATCGGAATCTGATCCTAAAGGCTGGGATTTAGATTCTGATGATCCCATTGCTGTGTGGCCTTGAACAGATTATTTAACTCCTCCGTGCATCAGTTTTCATTATAAAATAGGAAGAGCAATAATGCCTATCTCACCGAGTTGCCCCACATGGGGAAGTACCTGGCATATAATAAGTCTCAACAGATAAGAGCGATTAATAACAGTGCCACCCATACTTAGAATTGATCACAACTATGCCTCATGGTTCCAGCACAGGGTCTCTAAAGATACCAAAATTTGGTTATAAAATTCAATTTTTATTACTTCTCTAACATAATATTATGTAACTGAGGCCAATGCCCATTATTTATAGAACTATGATGGACGGGTATCTGGGATTTGGGTAACTGAGTCATCAGACTTGAAAAGTTATAGCCTTCAGATCCTAAGGTGAGTGCTAGTTGTCACATCCACTCTTTCTAGCCCTGCACCATCACATCCTAATATTTGTCATAGGTATTACCCTAAAGCAAAAGAGCATAAAGATCTGAGTCATTTTGAAAAAGTAAATGTTGATCCAGCAGCTATAACCGTCAGAAACAAACCACTCCGAGAACAGCGGATGCCCATGCACCAGATGCTGAGAGGGCAACCGACCTCCCATCCAGGCCTGGTTGCCATCACTGCTTCAGAGCATGTGAAGCAAGAACAGGGCGAGATGGCACCTTTATACGCGAACGTTGATGCCCTCCCTGCCCAAACCCATCCTTGCCTGCCTCTCATTACTGTATAGGGATGGCAGTTCAAAGAATGTCTGTCAACTAAAACCAGAGCATCTATTTGCCTAGGATTTCAGTAGGGAAACCAAGTACACGAAGGTCAAGCTTTGGAGGAAAGGGGACAGACAGGTAAACAAACAGTATGGGTACATATGCCTTGACTTTAAAATCATAGAAGACATCTATATAACAAACATAGAGAAATCTTTATTATCATTGGAGATTTAAGCTACTGAATTTGGTAAAAAAAAAAATAATAATTATTTCAGAGCCAACTTTCAATTTCAACTTGCGTAAGTCTGCGTGCATTAGGCATTCTCTAAGCCACCATCTAGAAATGTGCCAACGGTACTTTCCAGGCTCACATCGGGGTAATTATCTTGAAGTTCCTTCAACTTCAATTTAGAGGCCACCAAAATTGCTGCTTTTGGATATTTCCATAATGTAAAGGAAAAATGGCAGTTAAATAAAACTTTGTTTCTCTCCCTAGTGGCAAAGAATCTTTTTCTTTTTTTTTTTTTTAAATAAATCTTTATTCAGATTATTACAATTATTTCTCCTTTTTCCCCCCATAGCTCCCCTCCACCCCTTTCCCACCCCACCTTCTGCCCTTACCTCCCCCCCACTGTCCTCATCCATAGGTGTATGATTTTTGTCCATTCTCTTCATGAACCCCCCATACCCCTTTCCCCCTGAGAATTATCAGTCCACTCCCTTTCTATGCCCCTGATTCTATTATATTCACCAGATTATTCTGCTCCTCAGGTTTTTAATTCACTTGATTTTTAGGTTCGCTTGTTGATAGATATGTATTTGTTGTTCATAATTTTTCTCTTTACTTTTTTCTTCTTCCTCTTCTTTAAGAATACCTTTCAGCATTTCATATAATACTGGTTTGGTGGTGATGAACTCCTTCAGCTTTTTCTTATCTGTGAAGATCTTTATCTGCGAAGCTCTTTATCTGCCCTTCAATTCTGAATGATAGCTTTGCTGGGTAGAGTAATCTTGGTTGTAGGTTCTTGCTATTCATCACATTGAAAATTTCTTGCCACTCCCGTCTGGCCTGCACAGTTTCTGTTGAGAAGTCAGCTGACAGTCGTATGGGTGCTCCCTTGTAGGTAATTAACTGTTTTTCTCTTGCTGCTTTTAATATTCTCTCTTTGTCTTTTGCTCTTGGCATTTTAATTATGATGTGTCTTGGTGTGGTCCTCTTTGGATTCCTTTTGTTTGGGGTTCTGTGGGCTTCCTGGACTTGTAAGTCTATTTCTTTCACCAGGTGGGGGAAGTTTTCGGTCATTATTTCTTCAAATAGGTTTTCAGTATCTTGCTCTCTCTCTTCTTCTGGCACCCCCATAATTCTGATGTTGGTACGCTTGAAGTTGTCCCAGAGTCTTCTTACATTATCTTCAACTTTTTGGATTTTTTTTTTTGCTTTTTGCTTTTTTGGTTGATTGTTTTTTGCTTCTTTGTATTTCAATTCTTTGACTTGATTCTTGTGTTCCTCTATTCTGTTTCTGGGTCTCTGTATAATATTTTTTATTTCAGTCAGTGTATGTTTAATTTCTAGTTGGTCCTTTTTCATATCTTCGAGGGTCTCGTTATATTTATCGGCCTTTTCTAGGATATTCTTAAAAAGTCTTATAACGGTGGTTTTGAATTCTATATCCAGTCGTTTGTTTGCCTCCATTTCTTTCGTTTGTGATCTGATTCTTTGACCCCGCATTTTCACTGATTCCCTGAGTTGGTAAGGTAGATATTTGTGCTAGGTTTCCAATATGGCCCAGTGGGTCTGCTTCCCCAGTTAACCTGAGGTGGACACTCTTGGTGCACCCCTTTGTGGACTGTGTGTACAGCCTTGTTGTAATTAAGTCTTTATTGTTGTTGATATCACTGGGAAGAATTGACCTCCGGGTCAGTTGGCTGTAAGGATCAGCTGTGTCTATGCTGGGAGAAGCCCGGTGCTGGAGACAGCCCTATAGGATTAGACTTGCCAAATTGCAATAGCCTCTGTGCTCAGCTTGGATGGGGTGGAGCCTCAGTCTTGGCTTCCTGTCAGCCCCGCCCCTGCGCGCACGTGCGCTTTCAGTCCTCCGCCTTCCCCAGCTCGAGTCTCCGCCTGAGAGTCCAGACTCCCCCCACAAGAGCGTGGGTCCCCAGGGGCTCGCCTGGATCCGGGGTTCACTGCAGTCAGAACTGGGGCACAGTGCCGTCAGGAGCCTCTGACTCCCCTCCACCAGGGAAAGCCCGCGACAACCTCCGCAGCCCTTGTGCGCACCGGCGCGTGTGCACTTTCAGTCCTCCGCCTTCCCCGGCTCCCGAGTCTCCGCCCGAGAGTCCAGACTCCCCCCACAAGAGCGTGGGTCCCCAGGGGCTCGCCTGGAACCGGGGTTCACTGCAGTCAGAACTGGGGCTCAGTGAAGTCAGGATCCTCTGACTCCCTTCCACTAGGGAAAGCCTGTGGCAACCTCCGCAGCCTTTGTGCGCACTGGCACGCGCGCGCCTTCAGACTTCTGCCTTTCCCAGCTCGAGTCTCCGCCCGAGAGTCCAGACTCCCCCCGTAAGAGCGTGGGTCCCCAGGGGTTCGCCCGGAACTGGGGTTCAGTGCAGTCAGAACTGGGGTTCAGTGCGGTCGGAGGCTTCCTTCCCCCTTCCGCCAGAGGAAGTCAGCCAGGCTCTCAGCCGCCCTTCCTCTCTGCGCGCACAAAGCCCCTTTGCCGTACCTCCAATTCTCTGTGAGCTTTTCTCCTTCCTTCTAGTTGTAGAATTTTCACTCAGCCTGCTTTCCTGTGGTTCTGGATGGTGTCCGTTCTGTCTTTTAGTTGTAGTTTTGAAATTGTTGTGCGAGGCAGCAGTTTAGGTGTTTACCTATGCCGCCATCTTGGTTTCTCCCGAATCTTTTTCTTTTATCTTTTTTAAAAATTGTTTTTATCCAGCCTAAGTGCCCATTAACAGATGAGTGGATTAAAAAACTGTGGTACATCTACACAATGGAATACTACGCTGCAGTAAAAAAGAAGGAATTCTTACCATTTGCAACAGCATGGATGGAACTGCAAAGCATTATGCTAAGTGAAATAAGCCAGTCAGAGAAAGATAAATATCACTCATTTGTGGAATATAATGAACAACATAAGCTGATGAACAAAAACAGGCCCAGAGACAGAGAAGCATCGATCAGACCGTCAAACCTCAGAGGGAAAGTAGGGAAGGGTAGGGGTAGGGGGAGAGATCAACCAAAGGACTTGTATGCATGCATATAAGCCTAACCAATGGACACAGACACCAGGGGCGTGAGGGCATGAGTTGGGGGTGGGGGGGGGGGATGAGGGGATAAGGACACATATGTAATACCTTAATCAACAAAGAAATTTTAAAAAAGAAAAAATTGTTTTTATCATTCTTAAAAGTATACACTGAATAAGCAGAGTGGTTATAGCAAACCTTTGTTCTCTCATTAAAAAGGTTTGTAAATAAAGTAACTCAGTGTGTGTGTGTCTTCCTGATCCCCCAGACCACAAAACGCCATTATCAGCTCAGGAGTGAAAAGCCAAACATCATGAGTGTGCCCTCTTGGACCTTGAACACTTGCTCTTAGTAACACATTAAAATGTCTTATTGGCTACCTTTTTCTCTACAAGTGTTAGTGGAGATCATTTGTAGTTTTGGTTTTTTTTCCTGCTAATAAGCAAAGCTGTCCCGAGGAGGTTGGGTGTTGCAGAAGCCACTGACATAGTAGCAGCATGTTCTTGGGCTCAATCATTTCAGTGGTGACCTCCTTCCCTTCTAGTAATTTTAACAGAGCCTATTTCTCTGTATTGTCTCTTCCTTTTTAAAATAGCTGGAGGCATTTCTATTTCTAGCTCAGAACTTGGACTAAGTAGTACAACTTGTCTAAGACAGATGACCATTGGGATAGTCCCACCACAGCATTACAAAATCAGTTACTTTTACTGATGTATAAAAATAGATGTTAGAATTAGTTTTCTGGCCACATTACTTTTTCTTACTTGGTTGTTTGAATTGGTGTTTCCATTATTCCTGTTTTTCCTAATTATTAAACACACACACACACACACACACACAGTAGAATAAACAAACAGCACAGCCAGGAATTGTTGGCTCAATAAATGGAATTTTTCTTTATGTTAATCTCTTGTCTACTAAATAATTGAAAGGAAATGATATTCATGAATCTTGGTTGGATCATGGAAGTAATTGGCTAAGAGCTGTCAAGTCAATAGTCAAATGTTTCCTTGTAATGAATAACTTGCTTAGACTTTACAGGACCCAACATGTTGTCACTTTATTATTATGCCAGTTTAAAACCTGAGAAAATTGGGACTCGGAAAATTTTAGTCAAGGTAAACAGATATTGGACAAGCAAGGACTCAAACCAGAGATATTCTAGTTCTAGACACCCTGCCTTATCCTAGAGCCATTCTCTATCTCACAGTGCTCCTCAGTACATTAGTGATCAGATCTAAACATTTTAGGCAGTATGAGATATACATAGTATCACAAGTGGCACAAAACTCTCATCCCCAATTGTGCAGGATCCTTATTTTTTCAGCCATATTTTGTTAATATGTATACGTATATTTGCATCAGGATATATTTCAGTCTTGATCCTTTATGTTATAATGTTATATATATACCATATATATATATATATATATATATATATATATATATATATATATATGAGTTTGCACACATGTGTAAGTGTGTGTGTGTGTGTGTTGATAACCTCTGTGGTTTTTTCAAATACTGATCTTTATATTTTGAAATTGCAAGGAGGAAGAGGCCTATTAGGGCTTATTGTTCCAATCCAATTCGGTTTTCTATGTTTACGTTATAGGTACGTTAAGCCTGATGTCATCTTGGTAGTTCTCTTCAGAGTTCTCTCCCCTCGTTGAGAAATTCATCTCTTCCCTTTCTCTTCTGGTCTACCCCACACGTGGGCTCTGTTCTTTGGTAATCACATGGTATCAAAAGCCTCCCTGAAATAATGCAGGTGAACTTACTCTTCCTCCGGATGCCTCAGCTCTCTGGAAGGGCTCTGTTTCCTGTCGAGTATGTGCCATCCTTACGCATTGGGAGGATCTAACGACAGAGCCTTTGTGAATCATTTTTATGCTTTCCTGCCTTACTGTAATTGCAAGCTTGGTACAGGCGTGCCTATAACCAAAGCTGCTGGAAGGAAGCAAGACCAAAGGTGGAAGGGTGACGAGGCAATTCTTAAACTCAGTGTATCTTAAACTTCAGAAAAAGTGGATGAACAACCATAAAATATTAACTCTCTTGTTCCTCTACTTGAGAATATTTGCTGCATAACAAAAGGCCAGCTGTGGACATTGTGTGCTGGCATTTCAATTTGCTACATGTGTTAAAAAGTGATTAGAGAGGATAATTTAGGTGATACAAACAAACATTATTTAACACTTTATGACGCAGAGAGTCTCTTTTTGGAGAACTACAAAATGGGAGGCAGGAAGCTTTTATAGGATAAGAAATCCAGAACAAGGAAGAGAAAAATAGAAAATATTTGACTGGCTGGGGCCACATTGTCAACCTTGTTTGGGTTAAGAAGGTCGAGAGCTGACCTGGCGTTCAGGGATTGGTCCACTGGATATACTGCTTTTCTGCTCAGGCAGAGCATTTGTAGGGACAATAAAGTTATCTAAGTATTAGTTTGCTCACATGGCACCCGGGCAGGAGCAATTCCACCTTGAACCCAGAAAGTTATTTCAATACATGTGATTTTTAAAAATCACTAAATAACATTTTAGAATGTTTTCAACCACGTGGCACTGTTGTGCCATTATGAGAGAAGTTATTGTCTACCAGTGTTGTGGTTTGCTCCAGGTATAGCTTACCTTTTTGTCCGCCACTCATTTGGGACATGTGAAAAAGTGAGAAAATGCTGTCAAAAAGTCCGCTGGCAAACCGGAAACATGCAAACCTTGGGGGGATAGCAAACAGATTGGATGATAGACTTGGGACCAGAAAGATCTTATCGGGCTTGAATTATGGACCAAAAACAATAATGATTCAGGTAAAGGCCTGTACCTGTGCACAATAAAGTAGCTGCTGAAGTGGGAAGAGAGGCTCACATTTACTGAATATCTTCTCGGTACGGGCTCCTCTTCAATGCTTTTGCTTCTCTTGTTAATTTTGTAAGTTGTGGGAGAATCATACCCTCGTCGTATGATTTTACCCGGTGGGGTAAGATAACGCAAGATTACTGAGAACAAGAGTTGCATGCGAGCTAACTATCACATCTGAATTGATGTTATGAGGGGGTGCAGATCTTTGAGTTTTATTGTCGCATGTGGGAAGAGAGGCAGGGCGGGGCTTTTAGGAAGCCCTATACTGAGGTGCTGCATATGGAGATCTATCGCTGCTAGAAATGATCAGATGATAACCGTATCGTCTTCTGCTGCCGCGACCACTTAGGGAGTCCTGCTTCCAACTCTAAAGACTATTCTGTAAGTGAGAGAAGGGCAAATAGGACCACCTTCAGAAGAGAAAAGAGTGGAGTCTCATTTTCAATGGGGTACAAGTTCTAAAGTCACCACAATGCAAATTATGCATGGTAAACTTTACCTTTGGAGGTTCCTTAAGTCGATTTTATATTGCCAGGACCTGGGTCACAGAAAGGTCAATAGCTCCAAATTAGCTCCTTTTGTTTCACTGTGTATGTTTTCTATGGGTTCCCTTTCCCTGGCTCACCATGGATGCTGTGGGAATGGTGAGTATAAATAGGGAAGAGGAGCGGGATGGGTAAAGGGATTTCTACACACACACACCTTTGTTGTCATTGTTTGGTGCAACACAGATACCATTGAATTTCTGTAAGTTGAATGAGCTTTCGATGCAACTCCACTGTTACCAGGAGAGTAAGGAAGGCTTCAAAATTTTGTCATATAACTCAAGAAACTAGAGATATTGAGCCTTAGGGCAACATACTTACAGAAGACCTCTTTGGAGAACCGTCCAGGGAAAGAGGAATTAGAACAGAGATGATAATTTTCAAATAACTGGTAATGGCTGTCTGGAGCTTTGTATTAAAAGGAATGTGAGGCACATCCAAGATCAATGGGAAAGCATTCTGCCTCACAAGGATGTCCCTCCAACACGTGGAGGAAAGCCAGTGCCCAGGGTTGCACAAGTTGGAACAGATATTACGCTCTTGAAGGAGGGGTTCATATGGGGTTGGGAATGTTATTTTCTGTCATGTACACTGAGAAGTCAAATAGTCAATCTGGGGGGAGAGAGAGAGAGAGAGCACAAATTTTCAGAAATGAGAGAATTTACCACCCTAAAGAACATTCTTCTTTATTCCTGGTAAATTTCCACTTTTCATACATTCTCTCATACAGAAATACGTGCATGTATCCTTCCAATAAATTTCCCTTTTGAGCCGAAACCGGTTTGGCTCAATGGATAGAGCGTCAGCCTGTGGACTGAAAGGTCCCAGGTTCAATTCCGGTCAAGGGCATGTACCTTGGTTGCAGGCAAATCCCCAGTGGGGGTTGTGCAGGAGGCAGCTGATAAATGTTTCTCTCTCATCGATGTTTCTAACTCTCTGTCCCTCTCCCTTCCTCTCTGTAAAATATCAATAAAATATATATTTTTTAAAAAAATTCCCTTTTGGGCTTTAGCTATTCATATAGGTTTCTGGCTTTGGTAACCAAACAATCCCTTAAGAGGTCTATGTCAGTGGGGACATATTTCAATCCCGTTTAATTCAATTCAGCCAATGTTTATTGAATGCCTATTATGCTTCTTATGCCTAATACTAATTTGGGTCCAGTTATGAGCCTTGCCTATGACTAGTATCTATGGAAGATCCAAATGGAATTTCTGGCATAGATTATGATGAGACATATATAAATAAAACATGACAGAACACAACAAGAGTCCTTAGTTCTTCCCATATATGTCTTATTTCTGAATTTTCTTTAACTTTATGTTCAATCAGTGCTTGCTAGTGGGCAAGAGGTGTGGGTGGCAGTGGCTGAGACATAGCCCTTCTAATTATCATAAGTGCAAACCTGAGGGATAAGAGGAAGTTTGACACAGGAAATAGCCAGCAACAGGGCCCTCTGACGATGAAGAACACAATCCAGTAAAGCCCTTTAATTAAGCAAAAATTTTTTAAAAATTGTTCAGAAACTACTGCCTTAATCTCTGAAGATAATGAACCTCACTTAAAGTCCTGAATTGACTCACTGTCCATAATGACTGAAATACAAGTAGAGCTTTTATCCCACAAAAACCATTACCAGGACGTAACCAATTAAAAAGTTAACCAAAACCCCTCTCCCAAGTTAGAACCTTTACTTCTAGGAAGAGCCTGAGGGGAATAATAATCACACAATCAGTTTCTATTTGTGTTCTTACTGCAAGGTCCAAAGCAAAGGAAACCTAAACCAAGTCAGAAAATGGGAAGGAAACTCTTTTCATTGGCCATGAGCAGCCAAACTTCCTCTTCTGCGTTATCTGTGCTGAAATAACAACCCCAGAGCCGCTGCCACTGCTTTCCCCAAATTCCTCTGCTACAAGCCTCACCAGAAAATGGTTTCTGCATAGCCCCTCATGCTGCTTGTCTCTGAACTGAAGTCTTGAATAGTGTATCAGGCCAGCAAAGCTTGGGGCACATGCTTGGGCCCTACCTGCAATAGGTGCTGGAAAAACAAGCCATCTCCCTTACTAATGAGGAGGCAGAAGTCATAAAGTGGGACATTCTCCAAATTCAGGAAAGTTGTTCAAAAGATTCTACTCAGACAAAAGCACGCAAATGTCCATTACATTACCCAAAGGACTTATTCCTCCAGCCTAACATTTAACTAATTAATAATCCAGTTTGGTAAAAGACTACCAAACCATTTTTCCCTTCTTCTTCTTCTTCTTGGTAATATAACTCTCTCCCAGTTTAGAAGGACACATGACCCCCCTGCTAGCAACTACATTTCCCAGCCTCCTTTGCAAATATGACCATGTGACTGAATTCTCACCAATGGATGTAAGAAGAATATGGCATTTGTAGCTTTTCAATCTTTTCCTTAAAGTAAAATAGCCTATACTTCCTCTTTTCTTCTTCCTTCTGGCCTTGAAATGGCAATAATTGGACCAGCTGCATTGGATCTATTTAGAGATGCATATGTTGACATTGTCAGAACCATCCCACAAGCCTGGCTCCTGCACAACCTCACAGAGCAGTAGTTCCTAGGTGACTACAGGTTAGTACTGCCTTTGCAGCCCTATTAGAACATCTTTGGGCTGTTACATGAAAAAAAATAATTTATTTTTAATGTGATGTGGGTTTTTTGTTTTGTTGTTGATGATTTCAGAGAGGAAGGGAGAGGGAGAGAGAGATAGAAATATCAATGATGAGAGAGAATTATTGATTAGCTGCCTCCTGCAGGCCCCCACCGGGGACCAAGACCCCAACCAGGGCATGTGTCCTGACCAGGAATCTAACCATGACCTCCTGGTTCATAGGTCAGTGCTCAACCACTGAGCCACACTGGCCAGGCTAATCTGATTATTTTTATGGGCTCTTTGTAACAGCAGCTGAGGCTCCACATTATCTAATATGCTTAGTCATTCAAGAGAGAGCATGTGTGTTTCTGGAGCTCTTGAGATGCCTGAAGTGCTAGAGGTAGGCTCATAGGTTACTGGTATCTGATTGCTGCCTCAAAGTATCCTATTGCTGACAAATAGGAATCCTGTGGAGAGTCTAAATGAAGTTCTAAATCTCTAGGACAGGCAATGACCAGATGGCTTAGTTGATTGGAGCATCATGCCATACACCTAAAGGTTGTGGCTTTGATTCCCAGTCAGGGCACATACCTAGGTGGTGGGGTTTGATCCCCAGTCAGGATGCAACTGGAAAGCAACCAATAAATCTCTCTCTCTCTCTCTCTCTCTCTCTCTCTCTCTCTCTCTCTCTCTCTCCATCACACACACACACACACACACACACACACACACACACACACACACTAGAGGCCCGGTGCATGAAAATTCATGCACTGGAGGGGGGTCCCTCAGCCCAGCCTGCCCCCGCTCACAGTCCAGGAGCCCTCAGGGGCGGGAGGTGACCCAGCGATCAGGGGAAGGCAATGCCCCCATCACACCCCTTCTGCTACCACTGCTGGAAGTGCAAGCCTTGGCCAGCCCTCGTTACCTGAGCCTCGGGCAACCCTGGGCAGCTGGGCAGCTGCCATCCAAGGTTTGCCTGTGCCTCCGGTCAGCCCTAAGCAGCTGGGGGGCTGAGGGGACTGGGCGCTGCCATCTTGTGGCTGTGGGCGCCACCATCTTTGAGGGCATGGCAGTCAATTAGCATATTCCCTCCTTATTGGCTGTGGGCACCACCATCTTTGTGAGGATATGGTGGTCAATTACCATATTCCCTCTTTACTAGATAGGATATAATCTTTCCGAAATCAATAAAAACATATCCACAAGTAAGAATAATAAAAATAAATAAATAAGGAAATCTCTAGGTCAGTGCATGGAATATAGTTAGTAGGCACTTAATAAATGCTAGCTAGTTCTCTGACCCTTCTTTCTCAGGAATCATGGTAGCTGAGTGTCCTGAAGGAAGATTGTTGGTCTTACTCAATAGGGAATTCTTGGAAATTCTCTGGAATGTTTCAAACAACTCTCACAGATGAGATCATCACATTGTTGTTACAGTTAGGTTCCAGCTTAAATTCACTCAAATAATAATTTAGCAAAGAGGAGGGAACTATGAGTCTGATTCTACATACTCCCAAAATATATAACTTGTTTAGGTGGAATGCTTATAAATGTGGGGTGCCTGCCTTAGATTTGAATCCTTTTAGGAAGGAAGCCTTTCTATAATATGTAAACAGACCAAGCCAAGAAAACTGCTGAGTTTCTATCGATGGGTAGATAATCCTACTGGCATTCCACAGCAGGAGATTCTACAGCATCACAGGAGGCACATGACGCATACTAAATCAGGGAGTGTGGACACTGAGGCTAAGGAGAGAGGGAATAACAGGAACCATCAAAAGACTTCTGGCAGTGACTGTCTGTAATTATACGTGAAAGTGTCCAATTCCCCCTTTAGGTTGAACAACCTGCTGGCCCGCCATCCATTCATTAGTTTAGTGATGTTTATTGAGCACTGACCATATGCTAGATACTGGGTGAGGCACTGAGGGCATAGCTATAATAAAACAAAATCTATAAAATGTATGGAGAAAATTAAAGCAAGATAGGAGATGGTGAGTGACAGGGATGCTCTCTTAGATAAGATAGCTGGTGAGGCTCTCTGAGGAGGGCAGATGAACAGAGACCAGAACAAAGTGAGGAGGGAGCCCTGTGGGTATATATATCATCATCATATATATATATATATATATATATATATATATATATATATATATATATATATATATATACTAGAGGCCCAATGCATGAAATTCGTGCAAGAGTAGGCCTTCCTTCCCCAGGCTGCCAGCACCGGCTTCCCTCCGGCACCCAGGACCCGGGCTTCCCTTACAGTCCTGGCTTCGTCCAGAAGGTCGTCCGGAAGGACATCCAGTCTAATTAGCATATTATGCTTTTATTATTATAGATTATTATAGATATACCTGGGAGTGCCAGGCAGGCCGAGTGTCAGAGACAAAGGCCTCGAGCAGGGGCTTATTTGGCAAGTTTAAGGCACAGAAAGGAAGCTGGTGTGAATAGTGTATAGCAAGGCAGGAGGAAAGTGAATGGAGATGTATGCAGAGAGGGATTCTGGGACTAGCTAGTACAGGCCTTCTCAGAACGGTCCTGACCACTGAGCCCAGGGGCTGGGTCTCACTCCAAGTCCCCTCTAGTGCTTTAACACTGTAGATACTCTGCAAAAAAAAAAAAAAAAAAAAAAAAATGGGAGTAAACTGTGAATAAACTACTCTGGACCAAACACTATACAGGATCATTAGTTACACCCAGCCATGAGAAGTACCTATATAGTTTACTTGGAGATTTTACATGTGCCAATTCTCTGCACAAGTGAGCTTGTCTTGGGCAATCTACTAGTCATATTTGCTGCAATAAAAGACTGATCCTTTTTATTTCCACAAACTGCTGATTTTGGAAGTTGGAGTGCAACTGCTCAAGATAATAAGTGCCTGCAATGTCATAAGACCTGGAGCAGTGATGGCACAAGTCCATTTTGATAATCATTCTGACAGAGTCAGTAGGAGCATTTGTTGAAAAGTGACTTCTGTATTTTAGGAATATAAAGCCAGTTACCCAGGAAATGCATCGGATGCTGCCTGCACAACAGACTTCACATATTGGCAGAAACATCTTTCACTCCCAGATCCTCTAAGGAAATTATGGAATGCCATAGCTTAGCCTAGAAATTTTCTTCAGTATATGTTAATGTGGTACTGTGTTAAAACTCCAACCTCTCCTTTCTAAAGAAAGGCATTAAAATAAATTAAGGGGTTTTCTTTTTCCTGAGGCAAGAATGGCCTTTGACTCAAGGTTAGATTAAGATACTCCATAAAAGACATTGAGGGCTTTGTGATGGCAACAGGAAAAGCCCAAGAAAAGAGAGAACCTTGCTGAAGGATACAAGCCTGACAGGGAAGGGTGGGCTCTGGTGAGTTAGGAGGGAGGAAGGCAAAGAGTGAAGAAGATGAAGGAGACCTGGAAGTGACTATTATTTCAAGAGATGGCCTGATAAGCTCATTGTGGAGTGTGGCACTCGGTCAGTGACCTTTAACTGGACTCGGGTTACATTTGCTGTCACTATTCAGTCGTCACAGAAATGGTCCCATTCTTTTGAAAGACATGTACAAAGGATAGCTAGACTGAAACCATGTCTGTAATGGCATTCAAGTTTTACCTGATCTGTGTAACATCCTTATAGGTATTTAAGGCCACTCTGCCTCTCGACTCCTACTAATTGCTATGCCAAGTAGGGTGTTGTGGTCCCCAATTTGAGCATAAGAATGGTGAGTGCTCAAATATATAGTGATTGTTGCATGAAATGGGATGGTTTTAATTTTATTGAGATAATTTCTTAGAGATTTTGTTATTTTAATATGTATTTAGAATAGTCCACAAATACATAGTTTTGAATAGTTTCATTTCTAATAGTTTCTTCATTTTGTTTTCTCTTCTTCCCCAGAAGAGATGCCATCTCTTATATTTTAAATCTTTTTAAAATAATTTAATTTTGTAGTGCCATCAAGACCAAAAAAAATATGTCAATTTAGTGAGGGGAGATATTTCATTGCTTTAGAACATTCAAATTTTGAAAAATAAACGTGTTTCTTTTTCTCCTTGGTCAATTTGGCAGCATGAAGTAACTTATTTGTGGCTGTTATTTGTCTCCACAATTTCCCTTAATAGTAGGTTTCACAGTCTTTATATTCATGAAGCATTTCCTTATGTCTGGACCAAATCCCTTTTGCTCTAATTTGAAGCCAGAGACTCTGTGGAGTTGCTCA
Source organism: Plecotus auritus (assembly GCF_963455305.1). Classification (NCBI taxonomy): domain Eukaryota; kingdom Metazoa; phylum Chordata; class Mammalia; order Chiroptera; family Vespertilionidae; genus Plecotus; species Plecotus auritus. Next base: position 43,010,611 of record NC_137775.1, read on the forward strand.
CAATTGTCTATTGAACAGACAAACACTTGGAGTTTGTTTTGAAAACTCACTTTAGCCTTCTCTTTACCAGGGTAAACAATACTGATCTCAGCAGCCTTCCTCAACAGTATTATAATGCATTCATGCTTATGTGTTCATATACGACAGGACACAGTTGACCAATTTCAGGACTCATTCAAGAAAAGCAATACAACATTTATTTGACTTAATCCTATTGCCCCTCATATTTGAATAGTACTTTAATTTGCAAAGTACTTTTATAAACAAATTTTATCTCCATAACAGTATATTTTACCCATAATAAATCCATGAGATGAGTATTACTATTGTTTTCTTTTTTGCTTCTTCTTTTTCAGATGAGATCACTGACTCAGGTCACACTGCTAGTACGTAGGAAAGCAGAGATTCCAGTCCTGCTCTTCTGAAACAAGGAGCAGGGGGATTTACACTACCCAGCAGTGCCTACTATGTGCAAAGCCCTCTAGAGGTAAGGAAAATTTGGGGGAAGGAGATGGAATGAGTCGGGCTGAAGTGTTAAGCAGGGTTTGGGTAGGTGGAGAAGGAAGTTAGGAAAATTCCTGGTGTGAGGGGACTTGCCTACGGAAAGGTTATGCTGTACTAGAAAATTACATGCTAAGCTTATCTCTTCTCATAGTAGAGGGCATGACTTTGAGACTAATAAAGTTTCATGGTTAAGAACTAGGGCTGTGAAGGCCTAGATTTTAATCCTGGATTCACCAAGTTCTAGTTGCATTGTCTAGGGCAATTTTTTTCATCTCTTTTTGCTTCATTTTCTCATCTGTAATATGGGAGGTTTAAATGTAATAATTCATGTAACTGTGTAATCAACATTAACTATCATAGCACCAAAAATGCTAGAGACTAATAATATGCAGCATTTAGTAAGAATAGAAGGTTGATGGAGTATTCCTAACTCATATCTCAGTTTCTTCTTTCCAGAGGACATGACATAATTCAAAAACATTTTTAGCCTTGCCAGTGGTTCCTTGTGCTAAGGCATAAGGTCATTCTATTTTCACTCTTATTTTACAGGAAACTAAAGAATGATTTGGAATGAACCCCTTTTAATTTCACTGTTAATAATAGTGAGTTCAATGAACCCAAAGTATGCACACACAGAACACACACTACAATCCAGAAGGATAGGAAAGTAAATCAACCTCTTATTTAGCCTAAAGAGCCCTTTACTCTCTATCTTAGAATGCAGGTTTAGGGTATTTATTGTATACAATTTGCATTTTGTTTGAATAAAAATCGCTATTTCAATAAAACTCACCTCTCACTTGTGTCCCCAGTCCTGAACTGGAGGCTAAATAATACGATCGGAGTCACCATGCACTCCCAGGGATTTGAACCTGACCCTGAGTACTCCCAACAAAATGAGTCATGCATGTGAAAAACCTTCTATCATGTGTACTCTGAATGAAAAATAATAAAATGAAATCACCAAATTAGGGGCCAGCGTGGAGGGCTTTGTTGGCGAGGTGGGAAAGGCAAGTCAGTACATATAGCTGTGAGGTTGGTTAGTGTCTCTGCTTTGGGGTGGAAGAACAGAGCATTGCAAATAGCCCATTGCCATGGGTGAATGGCACATGCATGAGGCTACTAAATACTCATGGCTCTGGTTCTCTTCCGCCAATGGACTCCTTAGTGTGGTGAGAGGAAAGTCATTTGGAATTGAAAGTAGTTTATCAGTTTTCTGTGGCTGCAGAAAGAAATTATCACAAATTTAGTGGTTTGTGATGATGCAAATCTATTTATTTTATAAATAGTTCTATCTATAGGACCACAGTTCTATAGAACAGAGGTCCAACATGAGTCTCATTGGGCTAAAACCAACGTATTGACAGGGCTGCATTTCTCTCTGGAGGCTCTAGGAAGAATCCGTTTCTTTGCCTTTTCCAGCTACTAAAGTCTATCCAATTTATTGGTTCTAGGTCCTCTCTCCTCTCTCTCTCTCCCCCCCCCCCCCAAAGCCAGCAAACGTAGGTATGCTCATTGTCATAACACATCACTCTGACCTATCCTATTGCCTCCCTCTTCCATTTATAAGGACCCTTGTGATTACATTGGGGCCACCTGGATCATGGAAAATCTCTTTATTTTTAAGGTGAACAGATTAGCAACCTTAATTTCCCTTTGCCATGTAAGGTAACATATTCATAGGCTTCAAGGGTTAGTATACTCATGGACATCTTTGGGGGGCCTAATCCTGCCCACCAGAGTATACAGTGGTACCAAAAGACATTCTCAAAAACATATGCTCAACTTATCCACTTATAGTTAAGTTATAAGCCTCTCTTTTGTCCCAAAATGTGTACTAAAGTCGTTAAGTCTACCGGGCATGAACACCTTGGTGTCGGCACTTCTCCAGAACAACAGCTCTGCCTACTAACTTGGAGAGAGGCAAGGAAAGAAGACAAAAGAGAATCAAGACACTCAGCTTCTGTCATACAACCTTTTGTTTTTGTTATGTACACTAAGGACTTCTCCTGCTCATAAGGACCGTCATCTCACACTCCCAGGAATACCAAGAGCTTCTGTACAAAGCTCTGTTGTGTTCTACCATGCCCACTTGCCATCCCCTCAGTCCAGCTAAAGTGGCTCATAATATGCCTGGTTCATCTCGTGTTGGCTTTCCTCCCTTCGTAAGTATTAAACTTTCATTTCCAAAATGCCTCAGGACAATAGCACTCCAACTCCGATCTAATTGAAAGAAAATAGATACATTCAGTTGTACCTTTAAAATTCAATCAGTCTATCCAGTTGAGTTGGGGTAATCAGAGAGGAGTAGCCAAAAAAAAGTATTGCAACTATTTCAGGAAAGTTAAATTTAATTTTTAAGTTGTACATAAGCCTGTTTATAGACTTTGAATAGTTTTTCTTCATTCATTTTTCTTTTGTACCACAGTAAAGATCAAACCACTTACATCAAAGAAAATTATCTTGTTTGGTTTTTAATATCCTCATTCCACCAGAGGATACAACTCCACAAGTTTTCTTGGCAATATATTTTGAAGTTTGAAAGTTCTCCTGCCTGGAATGTATGCCTAGTTTAAATCCATTTATTCTTTTACACAGACGATGTTTAGTTACTTAAAGACACTTACCAATGTCCATCCTTGCTAGGTTTGCCAAATCTAAATCTGGAGAATAGAGATCATATTTTGATAAGAATTGTGCTAAGAGTACTGCCCTGTAGTGTTTAATCTGGACTCCCATATTGTGTAAGTGCATGTGAGTGATGGCATGTGCATGTGTGTGCGTGTGCGTGTGTTTGTTCTTCTAAAAACAGAATTACCAGAAAACCTTATCCATATGGGACATCTGGAAATCCTGCCAAATTCCTCTTTTTTCCAGATCAAATAATCCCAGTCCCATTTAATTTTGCTTCAAAAATTCAGATTTATAAACATCAAAATGAATCATTAATGGAAGCAAGAGCCACAATGGCATGCATATGTAGCTAAGCACCTAGGGTGACTTAGAGTCAGTTTTTAAAAGCTGAAGAACAAATAAATGGCTTTTTTGTTTATTTCCTTCTAGCATTAGAAATCTATGAAACAGCACCAAATATCCCAACAGATATTTGAGTGTCCAGTGGATTTTTAGCACTAGCCCAGGATCTGTGGACCAGAAAAGTAACTTGAGTTTTGCGACCAACTTAAAATATGCACATATATGACCTCTGCCAGTGGAGCCATTGACTTGTAATGACTCAGGCTTCCCATTAACCCAGGGCTTCAAATATGTACTTGTGGTTCTTTTTCCCAAAGGAAGTTTTTGATTGACTGAAGATGTTCATCATTTAAATGTAAGCTTCTGTCTCATCATGGGTGTCCCACCTATAGTGTATTACTTTAAATATTTGTTCATAAACCCTGTCATTATTTTATGGAAAGCTCCATTATATTGCATTGCTTTTGAATGAAAAGCATTAATTTATTATCCATGAACATTTAAAATCTACCACAATTATTTATAACTCTGTTATAAAGTTGGGAAGTGGCCCAGGGCCTCTCTCAACTTCTGGGAGGACCTGTACATATAAAATCCTGTCTTGGCGTCTGAGCCTTTCAATAAGAACCCATGGGCTCCCATGTGTGGCTTTATGCCAGTATCCAAAAAAAGCAGGGTCTGCCTTTATTGGCCTGCTGCTTTGATGGCCTTTGATCAAGCCATTGTACCAGAGCAGCGAAGATATAAGGCAAGATGTGGCCTTTCAGTAACCTTCTTTCTTTGTGTGAGAGTAAGACAAGTTAATTGGGCTTGACAGTACAGATGACCCTTTCAAGTCAGGTAAAATGAGACTGTTGTGCTTATCACAGGTAGATGACCATTAATATCGCTTGTACTGTCTATGGGAAGAGAAAGGGGCTTGTTTGTTTTAAATGTTTTTCAAGGAAGGCAACAGAGATTCCCGGAGGGGTTGGGCGGGGGGGGGGGGGGGCGGTTTGCTCTGCCATCTATGGAGACAATGGGTCATTTGAAGGGTTCACCACCCATTGAAAGGTAAAGAACACACTCCCATTGATGAATTATTATTATTGATAACCCCGTCTTTGTCCCTTACTTCACATAATTGTCCAAGTTCAGACTGTGGGTCCTAGTGTAACCACTCTAGCATTCTCTTTAGAAAGCTACATCTGAAAAAGTTGCCTTCTTGTGTTTTAGTAGGGATGGACTATCCCGGGCAATCTGAGCTGCTGTTGTTTATACTGTATTAAGCAATCTGTTTACTCACAATATATTCTGGAACTCTTTCCCCCCTTTGTGTTAGTTTGATGCTCTTTGTGAGGGGCACCGATGGCCATACCTGTGTTCACTGAGGGCGAGGGAGACCGTATGGGGGATCATCCCCATAAGAGGATCAGTCACTCTTTTTATTAAGCAAGCTTTCCAGAATTGGGAGCTGGCACCATCCTCTCCTCTTCCCTGTAGAAAACCAGGGAGTTTCAGGGAGTCAAAGGCCATTTGAGGGAGTATGACTTTGGTATACACTATTCTATGTTCATCTGTGTTGCTCCTGTTCCAGTTTTAGTAGTTCAGAATCTAATATGTTTTTTTTCTTTCAGTTTATTGAAATATATTTGACATACAGCACTGTGTAAGTTGAAGGTGTACAGCATAATGACTTGACTTACATACATTGCAAAGTAATTTCCACACTTAGTTAACATCCATCATCTCATATAGATACAAAAACAAAAATAAAAAATAAAAAAATGTATTTTTCCTTATGATGAGAACTTTTAGGACCTACTCCCCAGGCAGTGTTAACTATAATCATCATGTGGTATATGACTTTCCTGGTACTTACTTATAACAGGAAGTTTGAATATTTTGACCACCTTCATTCAATTCTCCTCACTCCCATCCCCTCTCCCTGCCTGCCCCACCTCTAGTAACCACAAATATGAACTCTTTTTCTATAAAAGTCTTGTTTTATTTTGCTTTAAGATTCCACATGTAAATTAGATCATATAGTATTTGTCTTTTTCTGACTGGTTTATATCACTTCAGCATAATGCCCGCAAGATTCATCCATGTATTCATGTCATTGAAAATGGCAGGATTTTCTTCTTTTTGTGGCTTAATAGTACTCCATATATATCATCTGTTGCCAGAAAGATAGGTTGCTTCCTTGTGTTGGCTGTTATAAATAATGCCTCAATGAACATGGGAATGCAGATATCTCTTTGACATAATTTTATTGTCTTTGAATATATACCCAGAGAATCTAATTTTAGAAGAAGAGAGAGAAAGAAAGGAAGAGAGAGAGAGAGAGAGAGAGAGAGAGAGAGAGAGAGAGAGAGAGAGAGAGAGAGAAGAAGAAGAAGAAGAAGAAGAAGAAGAAGAAGAAGAAGGGAAGAGAAGAGAAGAGAAGAGAAGAGAAGAGAAGAGAAGAGAAGAGAAGAGAAGAGAAGAGAAGAGAAGAGAAGAGAAGGAAAGAAAGGATGGAAGATGAGTAGAAGAAACACCAGTGGAGGTTCTGAGGCAGCCAGCACTGGGCTTTTGCTCCCTGTGAACACAGTCCTGGCATTGGGGGCATGATTCCTGGATTGATGTTATGTACCTTACATTAGTAAAGAGAGATTTCCAAATAACCAGTAAAATTAGAAATAAAAAAATCTGAGTTTTTTTGTTTGTTTTGTTTTTGTTTTGTTGGTTTTTTTTTTTTGGCCTAGTGCTAATGAAATTTCATCATGATAGTATTGGCAAGACTTGAGAAAAAGTTTTGTCCATTTATCATTCTAGGCTTTATTTTGCAGAACAAGTGGACAATGTATATCTAATGGCCAGTAATGCAATACCTACTTTTGGAAACATACCTTAAGAAAACAACTCAAGAGGAGAAAATCATGCTCTTGGAAAGTGTCTGTAAATAAAGAGATAAGCTTAGAGTAACATTACATATACTATCCAAAGCTGGAAGGAATTTCCAACAATAGAGGCTAATTAGATAATAAAAGATCAGTGCTGTGAATGTTAGGCAATTATGAAAATAATAAGTCTGATGGGTGAACATGGAAAACTATAATAGAAAGTAAAAAATAACATAAAATTCTGTATACAGTATATAAAAGACCAAAATCCTACAATATAAAGAGGTAATATGCAAATTGACTGTCACTCCAACACACAAGATGGCCACCCCCATGTGGACACAAGATGGCCGCCACAAGATGGCCAACAGAGGAGGGCAGTTGGGGGGAGCCAGGCCGGCAGGGGATGGCAGTTGTGGGAGACCAGGCCTGCAGGGGAGGGCAGTTGGGGGCAACCAGGCCTGCAGGTGAGGGCAGTTGGGAGCGACCAGGCCTGCAGGTGAGGGCAGTTTGGGGAGACCAGGCCTGCAGGGAAGGGCAGTTGGGGATGACCAGGCTGGCAGGGGAGGGCAGTTGGGGGCGAGCAGGCCGGTAGGGGAGCAGTTAGGCATCAATCAAGCTTTCAGGGGAGTGGTTAGGGAGTGATCAGGCTGGCATTCAGAAGCGGTTAGGGGCAATCAGGCAGACAGGCAGGCGAGTGGTTGAGAGCCAACAGTCCTGGATTGTGCAAGGGATGTCTGACTGCCCGTTTTGGGATCAGGCCTAAACGGGCAGTCAGACATCCCTCGAGGGGTCCCAGATTGGAGAGGGTGCAGGCTGGGCTGAGGGACACACACATACCCCCCATGCACAAATTTCGTGCACCAGGCCTCTAGTTATTAAATAATTTGTATATATATTTAAAAGGTCTATAAATAAGTGTGAATAATTCTTTGAGGGTTTTTTCTTTTAGAATTTTCTGATACAATACTGAAAAACTTATTTAATCATAGATAATTTACAATAAAATTAATTCATGTTTAGTGAATGTTGTTTGTTGCCAGGGGTACATTTTCCTATGTGATTATAGATGATGTGATTATAGAAGATTTTAGGCATCAAACTTATACCATAGAAATTCTTTTGTCATCAGAGGTTTTAAGTGTAATGTATCTGATATGCTTGAAAAGATTAGGATGCTAGATTCAGCATCCTCTCCTCACGGCATGATCAGTGGAAAAATCTTTTTTCATCATCTTATCAAAACAGTTACCATGTGCAGTTTCAGAAAAATAGTGAAAGTGGCTCATATAGTTAAAACAGAATCAGTTCTCACCACTTTTAAAGTTTGCTCAAGAGCCTTTAATATTGTTCCAAATTCAATAAACTAAGCAAACTAATAAGTATACTGTGAGTAGGGCATAATCTTATTAACAGAGCAAAAATTTGTTTGTCAAAGTTCTGTGTGAGACAAATGTGCTTGCATGAAGACATTGGTTTACTTCTTTGTTGTTTATGGAAGTCGGCTCCTCTCTTTTGATAGTAAGCAACTTGAAGGACATTTTGCTTTTACATCATTTATACCCCCACATATGTGCTAGCACCTAGCACATAATTGGCATTCAATAAATATTTGCTAAATAAATAACAAATGAGCAGTCCAAGCCAGATTTTAAACAGATCTTTCTCTCTTTTAATTTCTGTGTACTGTGTTATAGGAGAGTTTGTTTAATAAAGCAACACCAGCATCTTTGATTAAAAGCCAAAAAGGATTCAACATTTAATAATAGAGTAAATTCTACCATGTGCAGAGCCTTCTACTTTTATATTTTATGGACTTCTGGATTGTTTTAATTTTTATTATAAAAACACATTACTGCTATAATTTAAAAAATAAGATAAAATAATAGATTAAAAATGTTTTGTTTGGGCATGAACATTCACACTTTGGGAATTTGTTATTCCTAAGGGGGTGGAGACAAATGGAAGTTTCAAGGGTGCTGAAGCACAGAAACTGTTTCATGTAAATATTAAGATTCCCATAGCTAGAACAGAAAAGTTAGGTTGATCCAGATCTCCCCAATCCTTGCTAAAGCAATTAAAGAGAACCATGTTTTCCTCCACCTTTAAAGTAATAGATTATTTTCACTAAACCCCAGGGGAGAGGGAGACTGGAAATCATGCTGTTTTGTACTTCTTGAGAGTTAGTTCAACTTTCCTTAAGGGAAGGGAGAAATATTTCCCTGGCCAGTGTGACTCAGTTGGTTGGGCATCGTCCAGTGCACTAAAATGTTTCTGGTTCGATTCCCCATCAGCACACATGCCTGGGTTGCAAGCTCAGTCCCCAATAAGTGGAATGTAGGTGTCATTTAGGAGGCAGCTGATCGATGTTTCTCTTCTCTCTCTCTCTATCTCTCCCTCTATCTTCCTCTCTCTCTAAAAACCAATTTAAAAATCTTTAACAAAGAGAGAAGGGAGAAACATTAAAATATTAAAATATTAAAGAAGGACAAGTTATGTCACTTTTCTTTTCTCCCAGCAATTTTGTTCCAGTTTAGTAAGGATTAACAAGACTGTTGCTAAACCTACCTATTAGTCTCAAAACTGTGGCTAAACATAGAGAAGGCTTCACTCTAAAATTTAACTTATGGTGACTTAAAAATGAGTTAAATCTTCCAACCCCTTAAATGTGGGCTGGGAAAGTGATGTTTTTCCCTAGAGTACAGAATGGAAAGCAGGGGAGGGTCACTTGACAATGGAGACATCCCACAAATACCCAAGTGATCCAGGTCGACAACCGTGATAAGTCTTGCAGATAAAACGTACCCTTGAGATAATGTGAGGAGATAGCACTTTACCTCTGTGACCTTCCTCCTAAAAAAGCACACCTTTATTTTAGTCAAATCATGAGAAAAAGATCAGACAAATCTCAATTGAAGAACAAACTACAAAATACCTCACCAGTATTCCACAAATTGTCAAGGTCATCGAAAACAAGGAAAGTGTGCCAAAACCGGTTTGGCTCAGTGGATAGAGCGTCGGCCTGCGGACTGGGAGGTCCCGGGTTCGATTCCGGTCAAGGGCATGTAACTTGGTTGCGGGCACATCCCCAGTAGGGGGTGTGCAAGAGGCAGCTGATCAATGTTTCTCTCTCATTGATGTTTCTGACTATCTATCCCTCTTCCTTCCTCTCTGTAAAAAATCAATAAAATATATTAAAAAAAAAAAAAAAGAAAAGAAAACAAGGAAAGTGTGAGGAACTCACAACCAAGAGTTGCCTAAGGAGACATAACTAAACGTAATGTAGTATCCTGGATGGGATCCTGCCTGGAACAGAAAAAGACATTAGGTAAAAACTAAGGGAATCTGAATAAAGTATGGGTTTTAGTTAATGTCAGTGAATTAAAATCAGTTTATTGGTTATGACAAATGTACCATAGTAATATAAGATGTTAATAAGGTAAACTGGGTGCAAGATACACAGAAACTCTCTATAGTATCTTTGCAAGAATGGATTCTGTGAATCTAAAACTATTCCAAAATAAAGGTTTAATTTTGAAAGGTAAATAAAGTAGGAATAAGGGAGGGACAATGTAATATACCAATGTTAGAGATTAAAGATTTTTTTTCAAGCATGGAAGTTCTGATTGTCTGAGAAATATATACCAGTCTTTGTGAGTTAGTATTAATCTAAAAAATATTCTTTTATGACATACTCTTTCAATGAATTTAAATACAACAATAAAAAAGAGTTACATCTTTTTTTATTGTATTTAAATTCATTGAAAGAGTATGTCATAAAAGAGATCTTGGAACTATTATCACCCAAACTCTTTATTTTATGAATGAGCTAGTAAGGACTTGGGAGGCAGAGCCAGAAGGCAACCCAAACCCCCTAACTCCATGCCCCCAACTATGAAGATCCCCTACAACAAAATGCCAATTGAACACAAGTAATCTTATCCCCAGCTGGCCATCTGCCTTTGCTTTTTATTGGTTAACTAGAGGCCTGGTGCACAAAAATTTGTGCACAGGGGGCAGGGGGGCGTCTCTCAGCCCGGCCTGCACCCTCTCCAATCTGGGATATCCCTCTCACAATCCAGGACCTCTGGCTTGTAACCACTCACCTGCCTGCCGGCCTCATTGTCCCTAATTGCTCCCCTGCCTGCCTGATCGCCCATAACTGCTCCCCTGCCAGCCTGACCGCCCCTAACTACCCTCCCCTGCTGGCCTGGTCACCACTAACTGCCCTCCCCTGCCGGCCTGGTCACCCCTAACTGCCCTCCCCTGCCGACCTGGTCGACCCTAACTGCCCTCCCCTACTGGCCTAGTCGCCCCTAACTGCCTCTGCCTCAGCCCCTGCCACCGTGGCTTTGTCCAGAAGGACGTCCGGAAGATGTCCAGTCTAATTAGCATATTACCCTTTTATTAGTATATATTCCTAAGGAGAGATCAGTGTCACAACCAGAAATTTGGTATAATTGCCCAGAATTTCCCAATGACATAAAATTTAAAGTGACCTAAGTATCAGCATAACTAACTAAATATAGGACTTTAAAAATCATTAATATTTCTTCATTCTTTGCTTTAAAGCTACTCTAAGTCCCAGGAGTCTCAGAGGAGGCAGGCATATGCAGACTACTACTGACTCAAAGCCAGAGCAAGTTTTCAACATACCTCAGTACATCTCAGAAAGAGAAAGCACTTACCATACCTTTCTGCCACATGTGCTCCACCTCATTGACCTCAAGAGATGCTAGACACCAACCTCAGGGAAAGAACATTCTTCTTTATTCTCCGATCACCTCTTGGAGTGACTGAGAGTCTCTGATGATATAGCTAAAATGCCTTACTCGAGGCCATCTTCTATGGTTGTGCGGATGGCCCATTGTACAACCAGCACAGTCACGCACAACTGTCCTGCTCGGGATTGATACTAAGGCAGGCATGAATCAGAGATGACGTTTAAACTCAGAAGAGGTCTAAGAGTTCATGTTTCCTGTAGCTCTTGTGATGGCTAAAGCTCTTTGCTGTCTAGCTTTTTAAACATGTAGATAAATTCTGTTACATAATAATTGTTTTAATAAGTTTATTATTATTAAAAAATAGATGCAGGAGCCCTAGCTGGTTTGGCTCAGTGAATAGAGCATCAACCTGCTGACTGAAGGGTCCCAGGTTTGATTCCAGTCAAGGGCACATGCCCAGGTTACAGGAATGATCCCCAGTAGGGGGCATGCAGGAGGCAGCTGATCAATGATTCTCATCATTGATGTTTCTATCTCTCTCCCTTCCTCTCTGAAATCAATATATATATATTTAAATACATGCAGGAAGTATGCTCTGATATTCCTTCATAATTTTTATGTCCAGCAAGCTTTCTAAGCCCCTCCTACTTTCCCAAACAAAGGAGCACGAACATCCTAGTGATTAGGCAAGGTTGCTCGATTTTGTAACACCTCTGGGAGCCCAGTGACTCTGCTACAGACAGGTCAGGTTTCTTGACTCTGGATACTAAACTGTAATAATTTAGAATTGTAGGAATCAATTATTATTATTAAATCTAACATTTCAAGCCAATTAAAAATAAAGCCAGCCATTATTAGGTACCATGAAAAAAATGCACAATATCAAGTATTGGATGCAAATATTGTGTCTGGGATATACACCCATGTACTACATCTAAAATATTAGAACTATTTTGCCATCCAGCAAAGATGTAGTTGATCCTTACTGAGAGCTTCTGAGTTATTTTCACCTATAAAAAGGGGCAATAATGTTATTAAATATTGTTGTAGAATATCATGCCAACACAAAATAATGTAGTAGATGTTTTCAGTGGGGAAAACACTTCAGTTTAACATGTTTCTACAACTCCAGGCCCTAAAGGAGAATAAGTAGGTACCTTGAATTGCCTGACTCACCACAACTATTCTAAAGTAGAATAAGTAGTCACATTGACAAGATTCACTCATAGATCAATAAGCAGATATCATAGAGTCTACTCTGATTAAATCTCCTATGCCTGGACTTCTTAAATACAGGCTGCCAAGACAGTCCAAGATGAAGTGGGTCAGAGAATAAGCTACTGTGCTACTGCCTAACTTTTCTATTTGGTGGCACAACTGTTCACTTATAGCCAGCTAGATCCAGTTTATCAGATCCAAAATAGAATAATGAGCACCTTTTATAAGGAAGGAAAAATATTCTCCTATATCAGATAATGCAAAGTTACCTTAGAAAAGGATTTCATCAAGAGACATTTTCTTTCAAGGGTGTCATGATACTTTGTTTCTTGTGACACACTCCAGCCAAACAATAATCAACATAGACTTTGCTATACAAAGATGAATTGTCAACTAAGGGAGACCAATTTCAAAGTGAGTGTGTAATTTCCTTCCAATATGTATTTTATATTTTTCCAGTTGTGAAAGTTGGGTATCATATATACTACTAGAGGCCCGGTGCATGAAATTCATCACAGGGGTGTGTGTCTTTCAGCCCAGCCTGCAACCTCTCCAATCTGGGACATCCCGTTCACAATCCAGGACTGCTGGCTCCCAACTGCTTGCCTGCCTGCCTTCCTGATTGCCCCTAACCACTTCTGCCTGCCAGCCTGATTACCCCCTAACCACTCCCCTGCCAGCCTGATTGATGCCTAACTGCTCCCCTGCCAGCCCATTTGCCCCTAACTGCCTCCCCTGCCAGCCTGGTCACCCCTAACTGCCCTCCCCTGCAGGCCTGGTCCCCCCATAACTGCCCTCCCCTGCAGGCCTGGTCCCCCCCATAACTGCCCTCCCCTGCAGGCCTGGTCCCCCCCAACTGCCCTCCCCTACAGGCCTGGTCCCCCTCAACTGCCCTCCCCTGCCAGCCTCATCTCCCCTAACTGACCTCCCCTGTAGTCCTGGTCACCCAAACTGCCCTCCCCGGCAGGCCTGGTTCCCCCCCCCCAACTGCCCTTCCCTGCAGGCCCAGTCACCCCCAACTTCCCTCCTCTGCTGGCCTGGTCACCCCTAACTACCCTCCCCTTCAGGCTTAATTGCCCCCAACTGCTCTCCCCTGCAGGCCTGGGTCCCTCCTGACTACCCCCCCTCTGTCCTGATTGCCCACAATTGACCCACAATGACAGCCTGCTCACCCCCAACTGGCCCCCCTGCTGGTCTGCTTACCCCCAACAGCCCCTGCCATCCCATCCTGGCCTGACCACCCCCCGGCGACCCAAGGTCCCAGCCCCTCCGTTTTTTCTTTTTCTTTTTATTTTTTATTTTTTAGCACCTCCTTGAGCAGAGGCTAGGGCCGGCTGGAAGCAAGTATCTAGGACTTATTTATCTTCTATAATTGAAACTTTGTAGCCTTAAGCAGAGTCCAGGGCCGGCCAGAGTGGGCAAAAAGCTTGGCTTCCTCCATTGCCAGGGAAACCCAAGCCTCCTGCTCGCTCTGTGGCTGCAGCCATCTTGGTTGGGTTAATTTGCATACTCACTCCTGATTGGCCGGTGGGCGTGGCTCGTGGACATAGTGGAGGTACGGTCAATTTGCATGTTTCTCTTTTATTAGTGTAGATTATAGGAAAGATGACACCTGAACACATAGGGAGCCATAGTGCTCCACATCTTAGACCAGTGCTATCCAATAGAACTTTTTGTAATAATGGAAATGTACTGTCCGTGTTATCCAAAATGGTAGCCACTAGCCAGACACTGTGCACTTGAAATGTGGCTAGTGTGACTGAGGAAATACATTTTCATTGTACCATATTTAATTTACATTTAAGCAGCCACATGTAGTTAGTGGGTACCTCATTGGGCAGTGCGACAACAGACACCAGGTTATATCCTCTCTGGGAGAAGTACGGCACCTGGATCAGGGTAAGCACTAGCGTAAGTACAAAAAGTCCCCACAAATGTGGAGTTTGGAGAGTATTGGGCTTTGTGCCCATTTGGCTATCACCATGAAATCTCTGCAGCTGTAAAATAGGAATTTGTGACATCAGAGAAAGATGTATTTCAATAAACATCTGAGAGTATTTTTCAGAATTCTATATGAGTCGTGTATTCCTATTTAACCAACAAGAATTGTACCTTGTATGTTTTTTAGAATTCCTCTGTCTATTGGTTGCTCTGTAATCTTGATGGTCAACTTGATGATGCTGATTTTAAACTAACATTTTTTTAATATAAAGAATTTTCTAAAGGTTCAAACACTGCTAATAAATAATGTAATCAAGTCCTGATCAAGGGACTTGATTATCTAAGTTACCTAAAGTTTCATGCTAATATCAAGTTCTCTGTACTAAGCCTTTTTTGTCCGTACTAAGCCTTTTTTGTCCATACTAAGCCTAAGTAGAGATGTCAGGGAGGGAGTTGAATGTACAAGTCTGTAATTCAGGAAGAGCACAGGACTATGGTTTATATGCTTCCCTTTAATTTTTAAAGAATAACATACTATCTAAATATTCACATTATTAAAATTGTGAATTCCTTTAAGAGACTACCTACAATAAAGCTCCTATCTTCAAGTCTTTTCTATAGCATTTTACCCAGTTCCATATATCATTGTTTTATTAGTAATATTAAATCAAATGGAATCAAGTTGCATAAATACATTTGCATTGCCATTTTAATAACGCATCTATATATATATTTTTTTTTAATATATATTTTTATTGATTTCAGAGAGGAAGGGACAGGGAGAGTGGGATAGAAACATCAATAATGAGACAATCACTGATCGGCTGCCTTCTGCACGCCTCCCACTGGGGATCAAGCCCACAACCGGGCATGTGCCCCTGATTGGAATCGAACCCGGGACCCTTCAGTCCGCAGGCCAGTGCTCTATCCACTGAGCCAAACCAGCCAGGGCCGCATCTATATATTTTATGTTAGTACTAGAGTCTCGCATGAAATTTGTGCAAGGGCCTTGGCCCCTCCCCCACCACCACCACCGCTGAGGCGCCCATCCGCTGGGGCTTTGTCCAGAAGGAAGGATGTCTGGTCTAATTAGCATATTACACTTTTATTATTATAGATTATATTTGATTGCAACAAAACTTGTGGATAATAAAAATGTCAAAGTTCCATAAACAGCCCATTCATTTCAAACTGTTAAAATTAGCAAAATTTTAATAAGTGAATAAGATTTTACATTTTTAATATTCTTTGGAATTCATTTTAATGAGATTTGAGCTATGGTAACATGTGAAATATAATTAATGATAGCATATGTTACAAAGTATATTAACTTTTTTCCAACACACTTAATAAAAAAAAGCCAAACTTATACAAAATGCAAAAAGAAACTTCTGAAGCTGTTAATCCACCCTCCCATAGCTAAGTTAAAGACAAAGATACAAATGACCCATTCTAAATATCACTTTATATGGTCGTTTTAGCACCCTAAGACCTTTAGCCACAGTCACATTCAAAATAACTGAAAGTACTAAATTCATTCTAAACACACTCATGTTAAAAGCCATACTTTTCAATTAATTTTAAAACATATTGTACAAATTTTCTTTTTCACAGAGTCTTTAAAAGTGGCGCTTTCATTTTCTCATATGTTTAAGATGAACAAAATTAACTAAACCTTCTCTAAAATTCTGAAGATAAATCAAAGGCAGTTAGCTTTCTCTTTTCTTAACTCACTAAAGATTGGGATTTTGCTGCCACCTGTTGACAATAACTGCAAATAATAAATCTTGTCCAAATTCACAAACTTCATAGTTGAAAAAATCCTTAGAAATCCATCCATACTACTTCCTTCATTTTATGAATGATGAAAGGGCTCAGAAGGGCTAAGCTACTTTCCCAAAGTAATTCACAGGGCACAGATCTGAGCCTAAAATTTAGGTTTGGGCTGGGGAGTTCAGTGTTTCTTTTTGTATACCAGTTATTATCACTGTTTATGTGGCAGAACATTGGAAATGCGTTGTGCTCTTTGCACAAATAATGAGTTACTGATGTGCTTAAATCCACTACATTCATTAGTAACATTTTTTTGCCTTATGGAGGAACAAGTCTATGCCTCTCTAACATACTGTAGCAAGTATGTCCATTTGATGTGGCCATTAGACAAGTATGGGCAAGCCTGGAAGTTGGGTAAGGTGGAGTCACCAGGTGTCTGTTTGCATGAGTGACTGAAGGGCTTTCCGGGAAAGAGTTGATCTTTAGAAGAGAAGAGAGCTGAGGCCCACATGTCTGACCCAAGAAGACAGGGAGATCCCTATGCATCACAGAGCGGAGCAAGGCTCATGTTTGCATCTGAAAGAGAAAGAGCTGAAACAAAAGTGTTAATGAAAGCTAAGAGAGTTTTCCCCACTAGGGGCATTGGCTTCCTAAGGGAAAGGAGACAGCTCCCCTGAGGCCTCCACCCATTTTACAGGTGCATCGTCCCTCTGTAAGGGGCATGAGTCCCTTCAAGACAGGCATCAGGGCTTAGCAGGAACTGCCATGCAGTCAGGGCAAGGACAAAGGACACATGGGACCTGGCTGACCATATTGATTAGCACTTAGCAAATATGTCCTGAGACTCCTAGAATAGCTGAGGGGGTGCGGGGTGGGGGGGGGGCTTTAAGGGATTTGGAGTTCTCTTGATTGCTGAAGGCACCACAGCTAGAGAAATGTTGTTTGGTTTCTACCACTCTCAACACCAGGTTAGTGCCACACATTGGCAGTTGTTCATTTAAACATTACAAATCAGTTGAAAAACTGTAGATAATTAACTTTTTAAAATTCTAGCAGTCAGGATAGCCTACCCTAAAGGGAACATGGTTGATCTTAAAATACATTAGTCTCTTTAAGCCTTTGTTTTCTTATATATAAAAATTAGAAAATTATTAAAGCTACTTTTCCTACTTCCCTGAGAAAAGAAAGTACTTTAAAATTGTAAGACTTATTTAAATAGAAGGTAATGTTTGTTAATTTATCATTTGCTTCTTATTGATTTGCAGTTGAGAGTGACCATGTGCGTTCCTTTGGCCCATAAAATATGAAAAGTTAATGTGTATTTCGCTACATTCACTTCACCCTAACATGATGATTATGGAACATATGTTAGGATGGAGCCTCTTGTCAGCCTGGATCAGGTCCCTGAGTATCTACACATGAACAGAGCCCTCTACTGAGCCATACTGTACATGGGGTATGAGGGAGAAATACACTTGGTGATTTAAGCCACTGAGATTTGGGGGTTATTTGTTACCACAGCATTACTTGGCCTATCCTGACTGATCCAATGGCCTCACTAGTATAACTAGGATACAAATGTAAAATATAAAGAAACAACATGACTCAAGTAGAGGTGATTGAAGGAGGGCTTCTTGAAAGAGATGTTTTAGGGAAAGGTTTAAAAAAAGAGACTAACAAAATAAGAGATGAGCATTACTAGTAAAGAATTATTATGTTCATATAGCTAGTCAATTTGAAATATGGCTATAAATTAGATGGTCAACAATAATTATGTGATGTTTATAGATAATATCAAAGTACTAATCTCTTATACTCTGTAATACCTAAATTGGCCTTAAGGAAAATAAATTATTTACCCGAATTTCTATGAGGCTTGTATATTAAAGAGAATAATAAAAATTCTAACATGAAGTTTTCCTTTTTCTAAGTAGCACTTATTTTATTTATCATGCCAGTGGAGGACTCTATGAATTAGAAGCACAGCTATAATTTTAAAATATTTGAATTTGTACAAAAATGAGACAGACCCAAGGACATAAACAAGTAAGTACAAATTCATCAACAAATTTCTCATCCCTCTGCATCTCTGCTGAATGTCAATTTCAAACTCTTGATGAGGAAAGGTGCCTCCAAATCTTTATTTTACCACTTTTGTCCACACCTTCTCGGTGTGATGAAAAATGACCCAGAAGATACTGCTGAGTGAAAGGATACCTTACCAGGGTGACACAATGAGAGAGAAATAGCCGAACAATGAGGCCTTTGATGTTGAGCCCTGGGATTTCCCAACAGCAAATAGGACTAGTCAGTAGTTGTGAAAGGAGTAGGTCCAGCTCCCATTACCACCACACGCACACCTCTTTCTATAACTCCGAAGGGGAA
Source organism: Plecotus auritus (assembly GCF_963455305.1). Taxonomy (NCBI): domain Eukaryota; kingdom Metazoa; phylum Chordata; class Mammalia; order Chiroptera; family Vespertilionidae; genus Plecotus; species Plecotus auritus. The sequence goes on from NC_137775.1 coordinate 43,028,999, forward strand.
GCCCAAGGAGAGCAGTTCACGGCGCGCTCCGACCCAGACAGGCTGAACTTCTTTGCCCTTCCTGAGTGCAACATGAAGAAAGCATCTACGCAAGGGAAATATTTTTGTTGGCAGTCAGATCAGAGCATGTTGACATCCCTGTTTTTAACAATCCACTGGTCAGTCTGGGTGTGGTCACTCTGTTTGAAAGCTGGGTCTTGAGGAAGTAGGTCAAGTGAGCCAATGTTGTTGTGTTCTCCCGAGTGGGACTGCATCCTTGCACGCAGCCTGTGTTGCTTTGGAACAGTGTCTGCTGATACAGGGTGCCACCTACTGATTCCGCAGCTGGCATTTCTGGTTGCCCCAACTGACCAGCGGGGCTGGGCGAGCAAACAGCCTGTTGTGCTGAGAGCCAGAGGAGACTGCTCCGAGTACTGAAGGTAGCTGAGGAAAGCCTGGCGGGTAAAGTTGAGGTAAATAATCTAAGGGGACCTATACAGGAATTGAATGCAGACAAGGACCAGAGGCAAGCAGACAAAGGGCTTTGAGGGGAAAGTGTAAGCAGTGGTTCTGGTTAACAGTCCACCAGCTCTTCCCTCCATTACTGTAGCCGAGACTGCAGCTCTTCCCCAGGTCCTCTCCTTCCGGGCATAGAGCTGGGCTCCATTTTCCAGATGCATTGCAGTGAATGTAGCCAGGAGACTCCATTCTGACTGATGAGCTGTGAGAGGAAGCACAGTGTGCTACTTTCAGGCCTGGCCCATAAAAACCATCTACTCAAATCTGCTTTTCCCCTTCTGTGGTGGGGACATTGGAAGCCATGTGTTAAAGACAGCTCAGCTGCAACCATCCTGAGTCTGTGCCAGGAGTAGAGTTCACCTTCTCCTTTCCTACCCCTGGCAACTGACTTGAAACTACTCAGTCCTGTAAAGTGAGAAAAAAACTTCTTGTTTTCTCAGGCACTGAATTTTTAAGATCTTTTTGTTACTGCAGCAAGGCCTACCCTGACTCTTATTGTTTTTTTTTTCACATCCATGACATTATCTGACACCAAGTATGAAATATATTTACTATTCTATCTAATAAAGTGGGACTATGCTAATTGACCATCACACCCTCACAAAGATGGCAGTGCCCACAGACAATAAGGAGGGAATATGCTAATTGACTGTCACGCCCTCAAAGATGGTGACACCCACAGCCACAAGATGGAGGCACCCAGTCCCCTCAGCCCCGCAGGGGCAGCAGGTGTGCAGCATGGCCAGGCCCATCCCCAGGTGGGTCTGGCTGCTCTGCGCGCCTGCCTCCGGAGTCGCCCAGTCCCCTCAGCCCCCCAGCCACCCAGGGCCGGCCTGAGGCGCAAGCAAGCCTTGGATGGCAGCTGCCCAGCCACCCACGGTCGGCCCGAAGCACAGGCAAGCCTCGGATGGCAGCTGTTCAGCCACCCAGGGCCATCTGAGGCTCAGGTAACCAGGGCCGGCCGAGGCTTGCATTGCTGGCAGTGGCAGCAGCAGAGGTGTGATGGGGGTGTCGCCTCCCCCTGATCGCTGGGTCACCTCCTGCTGCTGAGGGCTCCCAAACTGTAAGATGGGACAGGCCGGGCTGAGGGACCCTCCCCCCTCCAGTGCATGAATTTTCATGCACCGGGCCTCATATATATATATATATATATATATATATATATATATATATATATATATATACACACACATATATATATATATATACACACACACACACACTAGAGGCCCGGTGCATGAAATTCGTGCACGGGGGTGTGTGTCCCTCAGCCCAGCCTGCACCCTCTCCAATCTGGGACCCCTCAAGGGATGTCCAACTGCCCGTTTAGGCCAGATACCGGTAGGATCGGGCCTAAACGGGCAGTCAGACATCCCTCTCACAATCCAGGACTGCTGGCTCCCAACTGCTCGCCTGCCTGCCTTCCTGATTACCCTTAACCACTTCTGCCTGCCAGCCTGATGACCCCCTAACCACTCTCCTGCCAGCCTGATTGCTGCCTAACTGCTCCCCTGCCAGCCTGGTTACCCCTAACTGCCCTCCCCTGCAGGCCTGGTCCCCCCCCAATTGCTCTCCTCTGCAGGCCTGGGTCCCCCCAACTGCCCTTCCCTGCATGCCCGGTTGCCCGCAACTTCCCTCCTCTGCCGGCCTGGTCACCCCTAACTGCCCTCCCCTGCAGGCCTGATCACCCACAACTGCCCTCCCTTGCAGACCTGGTCCCTCCCAACTGCCCTCCCCTGCTGGACATCTTGTGGCAGCCATCTTGTGTCCACATGGGGGCAGCCATCTTTGACCACATGGGCGCAGCCATCTTGTGTGTTGGAGTGATGGTAAATTTGCATATTACTCTTTTATTAGATAGGATAGAGGCCTGGTGCATGGGTGGGAGCCAGCTGGTTTGCCCTGAAGGGTGTCCCAGATCAGGGTGGGGGTTCCCTTGGGGTGTGGGGCGGCCTGGGCGAGGGGCCTGTGGTGGTTTGCAGGCCGGCCACGCCCCCTGGCGACCCAAGTGGAGGCCCTGGTATCTGAGATTTATTTATCTTCTATAATTGAAACTTTGTAGCCTTGATTGGAGGCCTGGGCCGGCAAGGACAGGCGGAAAGCTTGGCTTCCTCCATCGCTGGGGGCAACTCAAGCCTCCTGCTCTCTCCAGCTCTGTGGCTGCCGCCATTTTTGTTAAGATTTATTTATCTTCTATAATTGAAACTTTGTAGCCTTGAGTGGAGGCCTAGGCCGGCCAGGGTGTGCGGAAAGCTTGGCTTCCTCCATTACCGGGGAAACCCAAGCCTCCTGCTCGCTCTGTGGCCGCAACCATCTTGGTTGGGTTAATTTGCATACTCACACCTGATTGGCCTGTGGGCGTGGATTGTGGGCATAATGGAGTGACGGTTAATTTGCATATTACTCTTTTATTAGATAGGATATAATGCACAATTCTAGTTCCCTACCAACAATGATTATATGAGACCTGGATGATTTGAGCAGTTTTTCTTCTCCAGCATCATCTCTCCTCACTCCCACATTGCTCCGTGTGCTCCAAGAGAACCGAAGCAAGATGATCCCTCAACTGCATCTCTCTCCCTCAGCTCTCAGTATTTCCACAGGATGCTCCCTTAAACATTCTTCACCTCCTGCCTCACCCCCATCTCCTGGTCTGTACGTGGTTAATTCCTACTCATTCTTCCGATTGTGGCTTAGACATTATTATCGTGAGGAATCCATCTCTATCTCTTCAAGACTGCATTAGGTGACCTCTGTGCTCCCACGGCACCCTATCCTACAGGTCCTACTACACTAGTCTCCCTTCCAGAATCTAGGCTCCATTAGAACATGTACTGTGTTTGTGATCTTTATAACCGAGTCTCCATCTACTAACTTGGTACTCCCACTCAATAGATATTAATTAAATGAAAGACTTACTTTTGAAGTAGCTATCAAAATGCTAATTTAGCCCTAGCTGTTTTGGCTCAGTGGATGGAGCATCAGCCTGTAGACTGAAAGGTCCCAAGTTCAATTCTGGTCAAAGGCACATGCCTGGGTTGTGGGCAAGGCAGCCAATAAATGACTCTCATCATAGATGTTTCTATCTCTCTCTCTCCCTCTCCCTTCCTCTCTGAAAGCAATAAAAATATGTTTTAAATGCTAATTTAATAATCTGAGTTAATGTTTGAGAACAACACAATGATTTTATGCCTTTTTATGATTCCACAATTTAATTCAATCCCTTGTACATGGGTGTTACCGATACATGTTTGTTAAGTGACAGTTTTCTTTGAGAAAGACTTATGTTTTATTATTTAAGGGAAAACTGAGTGAAGTTTTGATGCCTCACCCAATATGTGCATTTTATCCTAAAAAAATGACTCTTTTATCCATTTTCCTAGTGCATAAGTAAAATTTTTCTTGAGTGATAGTTGGGAAAATTCCAGAAAAAGTAATGTAACAGTTAAATATAGTTGAGGAATAAATTTCCTGATAACTGACATAGATGCAAAAGAAATATTTTAGGTAAATAGGGCAACATCAGGTCAAGTTTTGAATTGAGGCTAAGATATTAATCTGAAAGTGCAGAAGATTTTAGTGGGTTTTTAAAACGTGTAGGGCAGCAAATAATCTGATCAAGAGCTCTTAGACTTGTGAGAGCCTTTTGGAGAGAAGCAATTTCAACAATGGAAAGGTGTATATGTATACACACTCACATACATGCACACAAGAATTCTAAGGGAATGGATTCTAAAGAACTAAGTCTAACAAGGTCAAGAGGGGATAAGGAGGAAAGAAAATCTTATTCTTGTTAGGTTTTGAATTATAATGGCAAATCTTGAGTTTCTGGGTAAATTTTTAGTAACACACTTTGTATTGGTACTGTATTATGATGAGACATTGCCTTATAGTAGATCATTAAATTTGTATATTATTCTGAGCATATTGGAAGCAGACAATCCTGAGTTGTAGACACGGGATGAGTGCTCATCACAGTTGTAGGTCACAGGAATGGTCTTAATCAGAATAAACTGGAAGCAAATGCTATCACTACAAACTTCCAGGATATGTGTAGTACCTCAGGGAAGAGATGTCTAACACCACTTTAAGGATCTAGGTAGAGTATTGGACAACATACTTGAGGACTAAGAGGGGATCAGTAGCTTAGAAAGTAGAGCAAGCCTCAGACCTTGGCTTTGGAAGAAGATGTCACTGGAGAGGTTGAGCCATGAGCAGGTGAGCAGCCTTAAGAAGGGAAGTCTTCCTTTCAGAGAGCCTCATACAACATTTGCAGTAACTGTATAATAGCATAAGCATTTGAAAGTTCTCTCTGAATTGGAAACTTCACAAGTTAAGGGACGCAGGGACAATGGGAATGGGTCAAGCAGTTGGTGCAGGGCAGTGGTCGGCAAACTGCGGCTCTGTTGACTGAGTTTGCCGACCACTGCGTAAGGCATTACCCTTACCCAGAAGTTTTGACTTCAAGTTAAAGACATTAGTACATTATTAAAATGTTTTTTAAGTGTTTTTCCCTAAGGCAGTGGTCGGCAAACTCATTAGTCAACAGAGCGGCAAACCGCGGCTCGCGAGCCACAGTTTGCCGACCACTGGTGCAGGGGTAAAGCTCTCATTAGGAGCCTAGTACTTAACACTAAGAGCCAGCCCATCTTGAAGTGCAAGCAAAGCTACCAAATCTGAGTCTGGCCAGCAGAGGGCAGACCATTGAACTTTGACTGGGCTTAGGAGAGTTTGGCAGGTGTTAGCATGAACCAGAGCCTGTTAGTGAATAAAAGGTGATGGATTGCCTGTGAAAGATAAGGAAATCAACAGAAGTGAGCCCACACTTCTGATGAGCAGATTTTAGAAGTATGACACTATGGTTTTAATTTGCATTTCCCTGATTACTAGTAAAGCCCCTTTCCATCTGTTAACTGGCCACTTGAATATCTTTCATGAACAACCTATTTAAACATTTTGCCCATTTTTTAGTGGGCAGATAAATGTTTTCTTACTTATTTATCAGAATATTTAAAATATTTTCTGCATACTAGATTTTAATATTTATATGTGCTATAGATATTCTCATTCTTAATGTAGACTTTTTACTCTTTCTTGTTAACATAAAATTTGTATTTAATTTTATTGGCTTATTCATATATTCTAAATTTTCTAATACGTATGTGCAGTTCTTTTGTAATTAAGGGAAAAGCTTTAAAACATATTAAGCAGTTTTGTACCTTCAATGGTAGAAAAAAAATCCACATAGATGCTATTACATTTGCATATGTCAAAAGACATTAAGTCTCATTCTTATCATCAGGGAACTAGCTTCAAGAAAACATATTCAGAAATTATCCAATTAAATTAATTGAATAAAAAATAGCTAACATTTTCTCAGACAAAGGTTATACAAATCAGGAACAGCATTTGTTTCTAAGAATGTATTATTTGGTCAAATTTTAATAAATGATGCAATTGTTTTCACCATTTTAACTCAGAAGCAATTTTTTTTTAAATCAGAAATGTTAGTTTGAGTTAACTTCCTTGGTACAGTTGTCGATATTTCTTTATGTTCATTCTCCTTCATGTTCCTCTTAAAGACATATTTCCCACTATCGAGGAATATTTATGACCGTGGTCAGCAAACTGTGGCTCGCGAGCCACATGCAGCTCTTTGGCCCCTTGAGTGTGGCTCTTCCACAATACCACAGCCTGGGCGAGTCTATTTTGAAGAAGTGGCGTTAGAAGTTTAAAAAATTTGGCTCTCAAAAGAAATTCCAATCGTTGTACTGTTGATATTTGGCTCTGTTGACTAATGAGTTTGCAGACCACTGATTTAGGAGATTTCAGAATATGCCTCATGGAAATACTTTGAGAAATATTTGCACATTTAAGACAACTTGAAAATTTAAAACATTTGTGACTGTTACAGAAGTCAATCTAAATAAACAAAACCTACTGAACACCACAAAAGTACATGATACTATGGTAGTTGCCATTATATTGCATCATGACAAGTTCCTTAGAAAATACTTTTCTGTATTCATAAGCTTTACATTCCACATATGTATCTCATATTGGGTTGTTAAACTCTTTAAAATGTACTCAAGAATCCCAAAGTTTTTTGCTTATGTTCCTTAAAAATCATTTTTTAAATTATTTATTTATTTTTCAATTACAGTTGACATTCAATATTATTTTATATTAGTGGCCTGGTGCACAAAATTCATGCACATTAAAAGGGGGTTAGAGGAAATATTTTAATATTGCTATTTGCCCTTTCTCTATAATAGAAGTGTCAGAGATGAAAGAAAATTAGTAAAATGTATATGAAAATCTTCCTCCCGTCAGAGTCTGGGGCACACCGCAGGACCCAGAGTCAAGTCCCCGCCCACCTGCGGCACCTCAAAATCGCGTGAGACCCAGACCCAGCTGGCCCCACCCCCATTGGGCAAGATCCAGACCTGGCCGACCCCACCCCTGTCAAACCCTGCTGGACAGGGGGGTGCAGCCTCAGGTCCCCAATCAAGGCCCTCCGGGTGAGGTGCGCAGCCTCAGGGCCTCCAGTGTACCCTTAGGTCCCCCAGCCCAGTGCCGGGGCGGGGGGCACAGCCTGAGGTCCCCTGGCCTGGCACCAGGGTAGGGGATGCAGCCTGAGGTCCCCCATTAAGCCCCACCAAGTGGGGGGCATGGCCTCAGGTACCCTGGCCTGGCACCAGGGGGTGGGGCGCACCCTGAGGTCCCCCGTCAAGCCCCGCCAGGCGGGGGGCGCGGCCTGAGTTCCCCTCTCAAGCCCCACCAGGCAGGGGGCGCAGGCTCAGGTCCCTGCTGCTTGCTCCTTAAGGCTCTTTATGGGAACTCGTCCTCCTCTGTGGGTGCAGCCATCTTATGTTACAGAAACCCTGCCTCCACTGTGGGCGCCGCCATCTTTATGATGGTGTGATGGTCAATTTGCATATTCCCTCTTTATTAGATAGGATTGGTTTCAGGTGTACAGCATAATAGTTAGACATTTATATAATTTATAAAGTGATTCCCCCTGATAAGTCTAGTACCCACAATGCACCATACATAGTTATTACAATATTTACTATATTCCCTATGCTGTACTATATAATACTCATGATTATTTGTGACTACCAATCTGTACTTCTTAATCTCTTCACCTTTTCGACGCAGTCCCACAATGCCCCTCCCATCTGGCAACCATCAGTTTGTTCTCTGTATATATGAGTCTGTTTCTGATTTAATTTATTTTGTACTTTGGATTCCACATATAAGTTAAATCATATGGTATCTGTCTGACTCGTTTCAGTTAGCATAATACCCTCTAGGTCATCCATGCTGTCCCAAATGGTAAGATTTCCTTTCTTATGGCTGAGGAATATTCCATTGTATATATGTACCACATCTTTTTTATCCAGTTTTCTACTGATAGACACTTAGCTTGCTTCCATATATCTTAGATATTGTAAATTCTGCAGTGAACATAGAGGTGCATATATCTTTTCAAATTAGTGATTTGGATTTCTTTGGATAAATACCCAGAAGTGGAATTGCTGGGCCATAAGGTAGTTCTATTTTTAATTTTTTGATGAAACATCATACTGTTTTCCATAATGACTGCACCAATCTGCAGTCCCCGCAACAGTGCATGAGGGTTCCTTTTTCTCCACATCCTTGCCAATACTTGTTGATTTATTGATGACTAGAGGCCCGGTGCATGAAAATTCATGCACTGGAAGGGGGTCCTTCAGCCTGGCCTGCCCCCTCTCACAGTCCAGGAGCCCTCAGGGGTGGGAGGCAACCTGGCGATCAGGGGAAGGTGACGCCTCCATCACTCCTCTGCTGCTGCCACTGCTGGCAGTGCAAGCCTTGGCCAGCCCTGGTTACCTGAGCCTGGGCGGCTGAGGGTGTGGTAGTCAATTAGCATATTCCCTCCTTATTGGCTGTGGGGCCCGCCATCTTTGTGAGGGTGTGATAGCCAATTAGCATATTCCCTCTTTATTGGATAAGATAGCCATTTTGACAGGTGTGAGGTGATATCTCATTGCAGTTTTAATTTGTACTTCTCTGATAATTAGTGATGTTGAGCATCTTTTCATATGGGTATTGGTCATCTGTATATTCTTTTAGGAGAAATGCCTGTTCAGGAACTCTGCCAATTTTTTTATTGGATTGTTTTTGGGGATGTTGAGTTGTGTGAGTTCTTTATAAATTTTGGATACTAACTCCTTCTTGGATGTATCATCGGCTAATATCTTTTTCTATTCAGTAGGTTGTCTTTTCATTCTGTTGATGATTTCTCTTGCTATGGAAAAGCTTTTTAGTTTGAAGTAATCCCATTTGTTTATTATTTCTTTTGTTTCCCTTGCTTGAAGAGATATATAAAAAAATTTATTAAGAGCAATGTCAGAGCAATTACTGCCTATGTTTTTGTCTAGAAGTTTTACAGATTCTGGTCTTACATTTAAGTCTTTCATCCATTTTGCGTTTATTCTTGTATATGGTATAAGAAGGTGATCTAGTTTCATTTTTTTTGCATTTATTTGTCCACTTTTCCCAATACCATTTATTGAATAGACTGTCTTTACCCCATTGTATAGGCTTGCCTTTTCTTTTTTTCTTTTTTTGTTCATAGATTAATTTAATGTTTAGGTATGGGTTTATTTCTGGGTTCTATATTCTGTTCCATTGATCTATGTGTCTGTTTTTATGCCAATACCATGCTTTTTTTTATTACTCTAGGATTATTGTAGTTTAATTTGACATTGGGTAACATGATACCTGTGACTATTGTTTTCTTTGTGGTCCCATATAAATTTTAGGATTATTTGTTCTAGTTCTGTGAAAAATGTCATTGGTATTTTGATAGGGATTACATTGAATTTATAGATTGCTTTGGGTAGTATGAACATCTTCATGATGTTAATTTTTCCTATCCATGAGCATGGTATATGCTTCCATTTATTTGTATCTTCTTCCATTTCTTTCCTCAATGTCCTATAATTTTCTGAGTACAGGTCTTTTACTTCCTTGGTTACATTTATTCCCAAGTATTTTATTTTTTTAGATGCAATCATAAATGGGTTTTTTTCTTAATTTCTCTTTCTGTTAGTTCATTATAGCTATATAAGAATGCAACTCATTTCTGGATATCAGTTTTGTATCTACTGCTTTACTGAATTCATTTGTCAGTTCTAATAGTTTTTTGGTAGCATCTTTAGGATTCTTTATACACAGTGTCATGTCAGCTGCAAATAATGGCAGTTTTACTTCTTCCTCTCCAATTTGAATCTTTTACTTCTTTTTCTTTTTTTTTTTTTAAATATATTTTATTGACTTTTTAACAGAGTGGAAGGGAGAGGGATAGAGAGCCAGAAACATAGATGAGAGAGAAACAATGATCAGCTGCCTCTTGCACACCCCCCACTGGGGATGTCCCCACAACAGAGGTACATGCCCTTGACCAGAATCGAACCCGGGACCCTTCAATCCGCAGGCCGACGCTCTATCCACTGAGCCAAACCGGTCAGGGCTTACTTCTTCTTTTTGTCTAATTACTGTGGTTAGGACTTCCAATAGTATATTAAATAAAAGTGATCAGTGGCCATCCTTATCTTGTTCCTGATTTTAAGGAAAACACTTTTATCTTTTCTGAAGGAGTCAGATGTTTGCAGTTTGGCCTATATTATGTTAAGGTATGATCCCTCTATTTCTACTTTGCTGAGATTTTTAAATCATAAATAGATGCTAAATTTTGTTAAATGCTCTTTCTGCATCTATTGATATGATTTATGATTTTTATCCTTCACTTTGTTTATATGGCATATCACTAATATTGAACTAACCTTGCATTCCAGAAATAAATCCCCCTTGATCCTGGTGTATAATTTTTAAAAAATGTATTGCTGAGCCCTAGCCAGTTTTGCTCAGTGGTTAGAGCGTAGGCCTGTGGACCTAAGGGTCCTGGTTTTGATTCCGATCAAGGGCACATACCTCAGTTGCCAGCTTCTCCATGGCCTGGGCCCTGGTCAGGGCTCATGCAGGCAGTAACCAATCCTCTGTTTCTCTCACATTGATATTTCTCTGTCTTTCCCTCTCTCTCTCTAAAAATCAATGGGAAAATATCCTCGGGTGAGGATTAAAAAAAGAAAAATGTATTGCTAAATTCAGTATGCTAATATTTTGTTGAGGATTTTTGCATCTATGTTCATCAGGGATATTGGCCTGTAATTTTTTTTTTATAACGTCTTTGGTTTTGAAATCAGGGTAATGATGACCTCATAAAATGAGCTTTGGAGCATTCCTTTGTTTTGAAATAGTTTGAGAAAGATAGATGTTAATTCTTCTTTAAGTGTTTGGTAAAATTTATTTGTGAAGTCATTCAGTCCAGACCTTTTCCTTTTTGGGAGATCTTTTATTCTATTTCAGTGGTAGAATTTTCTTGATTGAGTCTTGATTCAGTTGTGAATAAGTTATATTAGCCATTATAATTTTCTTTCCTTTTTCTGTATAGTCTAGTCAGATTTTTATATCTAGGTTATGTGACCCTAATAAATGAACTGGGGGGTAGTCCCCCTTTTTCTATACTCTAGACTACTTTGTATAAAATTGTGATTACTTTCTCTTTGGATGTTTGGTAGGCTGAAAATCATGTGGGTCTGGATTTTTTAAATTTCTAATTCATTTACTAGTTATAGGTCAATTTACTTTCCTTTTTCTTTTTATGTAGTGTTCAAAGGATACAGTCTTCCAAGAATTTGACCATTATATTAAAATTTTAAAGTTTATTGGAATAAAATTGTTCATATCATCTTTGCCTGCACCATCCATATAATTCTGTCTACTGTCCAATTCTGATTTTGCTCATTCTTTTCATTTTCTTTCTTTTTTTTTTAATTAATCTTAGTAGAGTTTTATGAATTTTATCAACCTTTTCAAATACCTAAATTTTGGTCATCAAGATCCATTATCCCTTCCCTTCCAAGTCCAGAGTCAGAAAAGGCAATGGAAATTAGGTCACCTCAAGCCTCCTGCTCTCCAGGCTAGGGAGAGGCAAGGTCTCTATGGCCCCTAAGGAGCCCCAAACCAGGAAGATGGGGGAATGGGTTAATAAGCAACCCCTGCAGTTCATTCCCTTAGCCTCCCCACCCAGAGCGGGGCAAAGGGAGCTGGAAGCGGAGGGACTTCCGGGAGGGCGGGAGGAGGCGGGTTGGCCCCAGCAGGGGTAATGGGACCTGTGCCCCTGGGCGGTGGTCTGGGCTGCCGTGTCGGGTGCGTCCCGGGGGGCGTGGGTCCAACTCCAGCGTGTGCCCTGTGCAGTGGTCCGGGCTGGTGTGTGGGGCGCGTCCCTGGGCGGCATGTGCCTGGCTCGGTGGCCCGAGGCAGCGGTCTGGTGTGGGCGCAGCACGTCCCCGTCTCGGCGGTCCCCGTGCTCGGGCGGCGCGAGCGCGCCCGGCGCTCCGGCAGAGGGAGCTGTGCGCCCGGCCCGGCGCACGCACGGCGCCGCCCGCTCCCTCTTGCCGCCGCCGCCGCTGGGCCCGCCCGCCGGGGAGGGGCTCCCGGCCACGGCGACAGCTGCTTCCTGCTTTCCGCACGCCTTCGCCGCCGCGCCGCCGTGGCCGAGAGCTCCTCGCGTGCCGCCGCCCGCTCAGCTCCTGCCCGCGCCCCAGCCTCGCCCCGCAGCAGCCCAGCTCGCTCGCGTCCGCTCCCGGAGCCCGCGCCCCACGCTGCCCCGGCTCACCACGGCCATGCTGTCCTTCCAGTACCCCGACGTGTACCGCGACGAGACCGTCGTGAGTACCAACTGCCCGCGCCCATCGGCTTCCCCGCCGAGCGTGCCGCGCCGGCCGCAGCCCGCAGCTCCTGGCCCCGCAGCCCCTCGCCCCCCGCGTCCCTCCCCTCCCCCTCGGCCTTTGTTTGCGAGAAACGGGCCGGGGGTCGGGCTCCTCCCAAGCCACGGAGCCTCCGGTGGGGGTGGGCACTCTCCGCCTGCTGGCGGCGCAGCTTGGGATGGGCCGCTGCCGGGAGATTTCCTGAAATCAATGGGGTCAAGGGCAGATGCCCAGGTAGGTGGTATCACTGCTTTTTGACTGGAGAAGCTCTTGCGTAAATATGGTGGTAGAAGAAAGAGTGTAAGTGTATAGATGATGTAGAATTTAAACACAAAGCAAACTTTTTAAACTTCCAAATTAAGAATTCTCAGAGTTGAAGTTCATTCATTTGGTTTTACAACGTGTACTGAGCGCTTACCCTGCCCCAGGCCGGCTGGGTGTTGGGGATGCAGAGACAGGACTGTGGAACGCGAAGTGTAGCAGTGCTGATCCAAGTTTTCCTGAACTAGAAAAGGAGTTGATAGGGAGTGAGAGGAGGACTTAGAAGGGAGAGGGGGTGGCCTTTTTTTCAGGATGAGCTTAAGTTTTGCTTCGTGGAGGGGTTAGCCACCATTAACCTCAGCTGTATATGAACTCAGGATGGCTGGTGAGATCCGGTGGGTGGAATTGGGGAGCAAACAGCTCTTTATGTGCGAGTAAACGTTAATTTGGCATCTTAAGAACTGTAGTGCATCCAAATGTTGTAGGCATGATTCTCTTAGGAATAGCCAGATTTCTCAGATTACTTAAAATAGAATCAGATTAAAACTATTTTTGTGTAATACAATTCTATTTTCTTCTGCTTTCTTGGACCCAGTTTATGCCAGATTGCACGTTAAAGCACATCTCACTTTAGGTTAAAGGGTACTGCGGCTTCAGCATAAAGGACATATTGTTTTAAATTAAGACTTCCAAGTGGCACTGATGCATTCATGGTTTCTTTGACCAATGGCCATCTGGTAACCATGTTTTCTCAGTCTGTTCCGCTGCTTGCTTGTTAAATTTACTCCAAGAAGCCCTATTCCTGTGGTTCAAAAGGTTGTTTCCTTTGTGTTTGGGAGTAAAGTGATCCTGCTGGAATGGGAAGAGGACAGAGCAAGTAGGAAGACCTGAGTGCTAACTCTGGTTTTGTCACTCACTAGCAGGATGCCCTGTGGCAGGTCATTTACCTGTTACAGGTCTTCTTTCTCACAAGTGGAATATTTAGGGCTGGCTTGTTTCTACAGTAAAAATACCATCTTTCATTCATTCACATGACAGTCTAGCCCTGCAGGGTGCTAGACTTCAGTAATGGGAAGACATGGGAATATCTCAGTTCGGGTCTTGAGGATCTTTGAGTTTATAGGATTGATAAAAATGTAAACAATTGCCCATTATGTGGTTTGTTAAGTGCACTTTCAGATTTGTACTGTTTTGTGTAGTGGGTTTTTTTGGGTGGAGGAGGGTTGCTTCTCACTTTATTTTTCCTTATTTGTGTTACCAGAATCCTATGGTTTATTTACTTATGTTTAATAGTTCTTGAAAGGGTTAAGTGAGGGTTTCATGAAGACACCAAATAGATTATGAATAATTAATTCAAAAGAGTATATATACTGTACCATGAATTTTAATACTCTCCAGTTCCTTCTTTCCAAAGAACTCATAACCCTAAGCCTCATGGACAAGGGAAGGTGGCTGTGGCCCCGGCTGGTGTGTGGGTCCCACAGTGTACTCAGCCCAGCCCTGATAGTCTACATGGGGTATCTTTTTCCTGTGACAAGAGTCCTGATTACTAAGCTCTAGGCTGGACATAGCATTTCCCCAAGTTATAGCCTTGACTTCTAGGATGGGTTTATTTCTGTCCAGCGGGTACTAGGGATTGCTGTAGCTCTCTGTCTCTCTCGCTTGAACATCTTTCAGCCACATACTGGGCCGTCTCCTGCTGCAGTGTGAGGTTGGAGTGTGCAGTCCTTTTTGGTGGATTTCTGCTCATGAGCAGAAATGTGGAAACCGTGACACTTCCTGGGTAATGCCATTGCCCAATCCGTGGTACAGGCTTGGTACAGGCATTAGGAGGGTGTGTAGGGTGAGTGGGGAACACAGGAGGATGGGACTAATTTCTATCAGGAGCAGAAGATAATATGTGAGTTGAACCTGGAAGTTGGCCAGTTGGATAAGGTAGAAAGGACATTCCTAGCCCTATGACTAAAATAAAGCCATCGTTATGTGGGGCTGTATGGTCATGAAATTGCATGTTTGTAGGACGGCAGGAAGGCCATTGTGAACAGAGCGTCCATGGATGGACAAGCTTGGATGGAGTTTGAGAAATAAGAGCGGGGCAGGTTTCATGGGCTCTGCCTGTTGTGTGTACAAGAGTCTACATTTTGTCCCGAAGGCAACAGGCACGTTGTTGAACCATACGAGTAAAATATTGAATGGCAACAGTGGCCTGTCTGGGCTCTCGTTTTCGAGCTCTTGGGGAGGGGAGGAATGACTTGCAAACTTAAATGAGGAATTAGATGCTGCATAACTTGAATTCAGGGCTATGCCACCGCCCTATTTAGGATATGGTATGGTGAAAGAAATAGGGGGAGGGGCTGCTTGGCTGCTGGGGTTGTCGTTGGGATTGTCTGGGGGAGCTCTCATCCTGGTTGCTAATGTCCGCTCAGTAACTGACCTCCGTCTGGTTTAGATGACAACACTGGTTCTGAGTAGCTGAGGCCGCTTCCTCGGTGGAAAACGCCGTTCAGGAGCAGTATGCTGTAGGACACATTGGGTTCTGAGTCAGGGTCCAGCTGTCCACCTGCCAGTTTGCACCTGACCCGGCTCATTGGCAAGAGGTCAAGTACACAGGCTTTGGGGTTGGCTCGGAGTGGGTCACAGTCCTACCTTATTAGCCATCTGAGCTTTATCAATTGCTGTCGCTCTCTCCAGCTTCCGTTTCCTCACCTGGGAAATGAGGGAAAATGTGTCCTCGCAGTGAGGACACATGAGGTAATGTGGCTGTCATCTGTGGCGCAGTGGTTAGCTCACAGGGGTCTCTGAGCAAACAGCAGATATGTGGCCTTTACTCTTACTAAGCTCTCTGAATAGCATCCCATAATCTGTAAAATAGGAATATTTAAAACATTGGGCACAACAGTGTGGATATTCAGTAAAGGTTTATTGCTTTGGGCTTTTAGCACTTGGCAACACCTTCACTTAGTCATAAAACTATCACAGTCTCCAGTTAATCTTTTCTGCTTCCTTTTGAAAAGTTAAGTCTCTGGATGTGTCATAGTTTTAGGAACACATTTCACGTGTCTGGTCTGTCCCCTCTGAGGAATATTTGGGGGAAGGCTGTTGGCAGATTGTTTTTAGTCCCAGCTCTGGTTCTGAACTCGGTATGGCCCTGGGCGTGTTGCCCAACCTTGTTCCTGCCGTGCCTCGCTCCTAAAAATGTTGATTTGGAAGGTCCTTTACTACCTGGTTTCTTATTGTCAGGAAAAGGAAGGTTGTTGTTATAAGCATAATTTATAACCACTTCAAGGTGTGTAAAATGTAAAAGCCTTGAGGATGAGAAGATTAATAGCTTTCATTCAATTGTGACAGCTAAAATGTAGAGGCCTTCGGTAAGGATTGAAAATTGGTGTGTGTGTTTTCCCCCCGAAAATTGATGATTTTATGAAGACTCCTCAGGAGAGGTTTTAGCCTGGCTTTATGTCCCTTGCACTTGTCAGTCAAGGTTTGATGAGAGCAGGTCCCGGGTGTTCCACCTTAACTGCCCATCCTTCCAGGTGTCATTTCCCCAGGTGTGCCCCCCCCCCCCCCTCCGCTTCCCAGTGGAGGAGGACAGGTGCAGACCCTTTGCATCCTGATGGCCTGGGCTTTTATGCTCAGGGAGATTCTTCTCAATTGGCAGCAGCCGCACTGGAACTTTGACCAGAAGTAGAAACAGCAGGTTTTCCTCTTCCAGGAGAGTGTCTGCTTTCCTTAGGGAATAGCTCCTACCGTCTGGGAGCAAGAAGACCGATTAAAAATTCATCTGAGATGGTGGGGGTCTTCCCGACAACCTTCTAGGAGAAGCCTTATCCGGAATGTTGGCGTTGTTCAGAGACTTGATCGGAAAGACGTTGTCAATGGCGTTTCGGTTATCTAGATTAATCCGGGTTGTCTGATGTGGGAGGTTTTGTAACGATTTTTGCCTTTGCAAAATGTCTTTAGGCATTATTACCTGAGGAGGGGTGACTCCAGGTGGCTGCTCTAGACTGGGACTGTCTCTGAGGCCAGGCCCAGGAATCCGGGCTTCGCAGAAGGCCCCTAGGTTGTTCTGAGGATCAGCCCCCAGGGGAGCTCCCAAAGGCTGCCCCTCCGCCAGGCCCTGCTTACACTAAGCAGTTTTATTTCTATCAGGGTAGTTTGCCTCCTTTTATAAACAGTAAAAGAAAGCATTTCATAACAATACACAAAAGGGAAGGAAGGCTTCAGTTTGGAAGTGCTCCTTCATTGCATTTAAGTGAGCGTTTTCAATTAGAATCAGCTGATGTCAATTAGAGTCATTATGACTACACATTAAGTTTCTTGTTGGCAGTTCAGACAGCAAAGCAAAGTGATCGTATTACATATTGTAGGGAGATTTCTAATCGTGAGCAAGCTTAGTGAGAACAGGGCCATAAGCACGTGGCCGGGCCCTCTGTCATCCCCGCTGCATTGTGTGATTCTGTGTAGTGCCACTGACAGCACGTTTCGGGTTTCTTTAGCACAGCACCAGGCCTTGGCTCGGTGTACAGACAGAGCTGCTGCCTATCCTGACCTTTCCTCTTTCTTCCCTCTCCAGTAAAACATTCCTTTCATGAAGGGTGGCTTGACACCTTTGAGAACCTGCCAACTCTTGTTCATGTGGCACTTTGGGCACACGCAGTTGCCAGTGAGCCAGTCGGGTGCTTTTGTCTGTCCCTTTCCTCTCTCTCCATTACATTCAGAAAATACTAATTTAGTTGGGGATAGACACTAATTACCTACTAACACATTTTGTCTTTTGCAGGTGCAGGATTATCATGGGCATAAAATTTCTGACCCTTATGCTTGGCTTGAAGACCCAGACAGTGAGCAGACAAAGGTAATCGGGGCTTACAATTAGTTTCGACAACCTTAGTGGCTAGCTAGCACCAAACTGTCGGCATTGGTAACCAGGGCTATTCCTTCCCGCACTTCCTGCTGGGGTATGGTGGATGGGTGAATACACTTGTAAGTACTACCACTTTGTGTCAAATGATTCATGAGAAAAGTTGAAAGCACTTTCAGCCCCAGAGAAGATCAAGTAACTGTTTTTGCATAATGTTTATGGTTTATAGTGACACCAATGAACCAGCTATTTGAAATGAAAATATTAGAAAGAAAACTGATTAAAAAAAAAAAAAGAAAACAATTGCCTAACACATTTTTCCCCCTAAAGAGAGAAAATCTTATAATTGAACAAGTATCGGGTCTTAAAAACTTAAGTGCTGACTTTACATTACTTACTGATTTTAATGCAACAACAACAAATGAATGAAAAGTAAAATAGTAAATCTTATATTTTATAGAAATAAGGGATGAAGGAGAGAATTTTCTGCTTTGTCTAAAAACATAAAGCTTTTTTATTATTTTGGAGAAACACGTAGTATTTTGAGTTGAAGTCTCATTTCATTAAAAAGCTACCTCTAAGTGCTACATCCCTCAGGTATTTTTTCTTCCTTCAAGTGCCCAGGACTTGGCCCTTGGGACTCCTCATTTACATATACTGTGTGTGGTTAAGTTCGCCTGGGTGAGGGAAGAGTGTTTCTTAGTCCACTTCAAGTTCTTTGACTCTTATTTATAACCGTATTTACATATTAATACATAAGAATATAGTCACAGTTTCTAATATGCTCACCATTCCAGAAGTTTACCTGAGCTTCTTTAGAATCCCACAATATTTACCGTTTTTTTCAACAACAACGGAAAATGTTAAATGCACTCTGAAGTTTTGCAGACCAGCTTCCGAAAAGCCTACGTCTTCGTACCCCCTGTATTTGTGGTCCCTTGATGCCGAACTCAGACTTCCAAGGCCGTTCAGATTTGTCAGGAAAATACTCACTCCTGATGTGGCTCTGGCAATGGGATTGGGTTCCTCCCCTTACACAGCTCCTGGTCGGGGTGGGGGCAGGGGGAAGGAGGAGCGCTTGACGGGCAAAGGAGTGGGGTTAGCTGGGCAAGATAATCTGTGGAAGAGGAAAAGTAGAGGAAGGAAGAGGTTGCTCCTACTCGAGTAAATACCACATCATCTCTTTCTTTTTCCTTCATTTCCATGTGCTCTCTCACCTGCCTTCTTTTTTGCCACCCTCACATATTCTTTCTGGCATTTATTTTCTCCTGGTACAAATGGTGGCAAGAGACCACAAGATATCGGAGGAGCTACCAGTAAGACAGGACTGCAGAAACAACTGCAGCTTCTTCCCTATCTCTTGTCCTTAAAGTAAGCACAGCACTGTTTTTGAGACTTTGCAATGGTTTTTACTTCTATCTAGTAGAGGCCCGATGCACGAAGATTTGTGCAATAGGCCTTCCTTCCTCTGGCACCCGGGACCCAGGCCTTCGCTCCGGCCGCAGCGGAGAAGCCAAGCCTCGAGGCTTCTCCACTCCTACCACAGCGAGGCTTGGCTTCTCCACTCCTGCCACAGCGAGGCTTGGCTTCTCCACTCCGGCCGCAGCAGAGAAGCCAAGCCTCTTCAGTCTTCAGTCGTCTTCAGTCTTCGCGCCACGCCTGCATATGCAAATTAGCCCTCCATCTTTGTTGGGTTAATTTGCATACTCCTGATTGGCTGGTGGGCATCGTGGAGGTATGGTCAATTTGCATATTTCTCTTTTATTAGTGTAGATAATCCTCCTTCTCTCCCTTTCCTGGGTGAGAATGGTATTTGGACTTTTTCCTTTTTCTTTTATGAAACACTGGGTTATCACGCTGGGTGGGTAGAGATTTCCAGATGAGAAACAGATGGGTATCTTGAGGAGCAGGCGGAGGCTCTACCTCGGCAGGGAAGGCTAGGAGGAGAGGGAGCAGATGTGGGACTGCCTCCTCACCTGGAACCTGCCACAGGCTGCCTTGATGGTCCAGCATTGGGCCAAGCTGGGACGGGTTGAGCCTGGGAATGGAGAATCACAGGCAGCGGCATAACCGGTGATGGATGGAGGGCACCCACAAAGGGAGCGAACCTCCTGTGCATCTCCTGGAAAGCCTTCCCCAAGGACTGTCTCTGTGATGAGGTCTCAAGTACAACCTGGATTTCTTCAGTCTTTGATGGTGATGGAGTCATTCAGCAATGTCAGAATAGCCCAGTTTTGGTTTATATGTTAATGAACACACACTTTGCTATTCCTTAATTAATAATGGCTGGTCCTGTGGTTAACAAGCCACTTATTAGTAGATGAGACCTGGGTAATTAGCGATTTTACAGTCAACCTTTGATGGAACTAATGAGTATACACTGTTATTTTTGCGGTGTATGTTATCGGATGCTTACTGAGTGCCAGGCACTTCACTGGTAGCTTTGCCTGCTCTATCTCATTTCATTCTCAAACTCGTTAAAATAGATCTCTTTATTTTTCCCATCTTACAAATGAAGAAGTTGAGTTACTGAGTGGTATGTCCAAGGTCAGTCAGCGAGTAAGTGTAGAACTGGTATTGGAACCCAGGTAGCCCAAGTTGTTTTCAACTTTAGATTTAAGAAGAGGACTTGGGGTGTAATAGTTTTGGGAGTACAAGCGGTAGAAACATTCATGCCCTGGGACGTGACAGGTCCTCCAGTGTGGGCTCACCTGCCCACACCTGCCAGCCTGTTCCGCTGCGAACCTCAGGTGTCAGAGAGCCGTGCAAGCTCATCTTTCCCTCGGTATCCTCCAAGCACACCTTTCTCACTTCTCTGTGAACAGGCTTGTTATTCACAAAAGCTAATATGTCATCTGGGACCTGATGAGTTGAGTTTGGGTCTCAGACTGAAAAGGTAGGGTATATTTTTCTAATGAGCAGAAGAGCAGCACGGGCATTTTCTACTCATAGTTATTTGCATGTACAAAAAGGTGCCTTAGCCATATACCTTCAGGTAAAGAGGAGAATCTTCACATTGCTTCCAAAATAAAGAAAAAGCTACTTGTTGTATTTATACTATAGCCCTTTACACTAAGATCTGAAATGCTATCAGTAGTTCTTTGATTTAATCCATAATTAATACGGGTTATCCAATTCTGACAGTGCCTGGCATGTAAGGCTTTATCCTTTGAAAAGGAATATCAGAGCAGACTTGTAACTTAGAAAATTCTCTATAGCGAGGGTGGGGGAGTTGAATCTGGATGAATCCTATCAAGCTTCCAAAGCCCATATAACGATATTTTATAGCAAATGTTCCAGATTGTGGAAGATCCTACACAACTTATTTGATTCTTTGGAATAAATTCAACCTTGATATGAAAACTTAATCAGAGATGCTTTGTAAAGAGGAAAGAGTAGACCCACTCTGCTCAGTAGATATATAATGCCAGCCACATATAATTTTCCTTGTAGCCACATTTTAAAAAGTAACAAGAAACAGGTGCAAATAATTGTAATATACTTATTTAACCTAGTACAGTTGGCCCTTGAACATTGCAGGAGTTAGTTGTGCCAACCCCTGAGCAGTTCAAAATCTATGAATAACTTTTGATCCTTGGGGGTTGGATCTAGGACCCCCTACCCTTCCAAACTGCAGATTCCAAACTATGGATTGAAAATACTGTTTTCGGTCCTCGGTTGGTTGAATCTGAGAATGGAAAACCCGTGATACAGAGGGTGACTGTATATTTATTGAAAAAAAAGTCACGTATGAATGGACCCATGCAGTTCAAATTTGTGTTGTTGAAGAGCCAGCTGCATACTCAAAATATTAACATCTTAACATGTAGTTAATATAAAGTACTAAGATATTTTACAGTCCTTTTTCAAACTAAATTTTGAAATCCGGTGTATGTTTTACACTCATACCACCTATCAATTCAGACCAGCCACAGCTGCTCAAATAGCTTCATGTGGCTAAAAAGAAAATCTAAAACCCTAACTTGGAATAATGGTGCTTTAACAAGATGACATCTCAATCAAAACAACAACCTAAACATTTGACTTGACTGTCTTTGTCACCACTATTTTTATGTTTGCAAAGCTTTGACCAGTGCAATAAAAAATAAACCAACATATGGACAGCAAAAATAAAACGATCATTCATTGTAGATTATGTAATTGTTTATCTAGGCAACCTAATATTTCCAACTTAAAATTTAGTAGAATTAATTAGTTCAATAGCGTGAATATGTGCAAAGTAAATATAACATCAGTGGCACTCATATATACTGTCAATAATGAAAAATTAGACCTGTCTGATAGCAACAGCAAAAAGCAAATACTATGGAATGAAGAAGAGATTTCAAGTCTACTGGGACAGGACTGTCATGGCTGCTCTATGGAGGTCTAGCAAAGGGCCAGTTGGGGGCATTATTTATAGTGAAACATTAGAAATGATGCCCATTTCCAGCAATAGTGTAGTATTTGAGCAGAATATGGTGAATCTGCTTGGTGAAATCATATGTGCAGTTGTGAAAATGTTGGGCTATACAGATTGCTTACTAAGATGAAAAAGTGCTTCTGATAGAATATTAAGTGGGAGGAGGATACAAGATTGCAGTGCTCCAAATGATTAGAACTTTAAAAGCGATCTTTGTAAAAACAATTCTAGGAGAATTTATGTGGAAATACAAACTAAAGAACAAAGCTAAGATAAAGGGAACGCTCTGGTTTCAAAGCACTTTAGGTATCTCTTAACTATTACATATTCTTGAAGTGTCTGAACTGTAGAGAGATTCCACTGGTGTGAAGTGGGAAGTTTCAGCAGGAGGGGCCAGTGAGGGAGGTTTGCAGTCATTACAATGCCTTGAAGACTGGATAGGCAGATCCAACAGGCAGTTAGCCCATACTTCTCATTCAACAGGCATTTCCAGTGCGTCCTTTGCAGATCGTAGGAGGAAGTTTGTAGTGTCCTGTTGTACCCCAATATTTTGACACTGAGGTAATTTGAGCCTCCATTAACAAGACTGCCCCATAAGTGGGTGGTTGACTTCCTAATCTTTAACTTCCTAAAATTTCCCTCTAGTTTCCTGTCTCAAACAAGTGAGCGAACTCCAAAGTCCACACTCTGCCTCAGCTCTTTTTTCTTCTCTCAGTCAGTCTCCAGGCCCCTTCAGGGGTGCCCCGTTCAGATCTTATGTCAGATCTTGCCCCGGGCCATCTCCCTCTTTCCCTCTGCCTGTCCACAGGCCACTCCGCATGCCCCTCCATGTAGCTGGAGCTCCCCTCCTCTGTCACCGCTCCCAGTAACATCTCCCATCCAGATAAGTCGTTCTCTTCGTGATCAGCAGTGGCCCAGTGGCCAAATGCAGAGACTTTAAAATCGTCCTGTGATCTTCCCAGCGTAGATGATCACGGGGCCAGGGGAATCGTAGGGACTTTTGTCCCTGCCGACTCTCGGGCCTTTGGAGTTGCTTACTTTACTTTCCTCACGGAGGCGGCAGTTCACTGACAGGTCGCAGAGAGCACTAAACGAGTATGTATTTTCCTGGCCCCTCTGCCCATTGCCATGCAGTCGGTCCACACTGCACCACCATTTGCTGTCCTTCTTGCCAGTGATAAATTCTCTTGATATCATGGGGCTTGGTTTTGCAGTCCACCTGGAAGCAACGTTCTTGCTTCCTCTTGAGGAGTCTCCCCATCTTCCTATTTTTTTTTTTTTTTTTTTGTAGTTTCAGTTTCAAAGTTGAATATTCCAGAATTTGTTACTGAGTTACTGAAGGGGAGATACAGAGAGAAGAATGTATACGTTTCAGAGGATAACTGCCTTAATTGTAACTAATTGCTAAGTCTGATTTTCACAGAAACTGTCCTGGGGCTTTGATGCAGGAGGGAACCAACTGTAGAATATTAGCTGCATGTATGGAATGACTAATTTTTTTTTTTTTCTCCCTGAGAACGGCCCTGGGAAAAGTGAGAGTAGCAACAGCTTCATTTCCTTTGTGGGTCATGAGAGAAGAACTGATTTAGGGAATCGGCTAAAAACAAAACATTTGTTTTTGTTTATATTCATTCTTTCTAAAAATGTGAAATTACTATTTGTTTCAGAGAGGATCAAGGAATACACAACATGGGTCTTCTTTCCTAGGACATTCTTTGCTCTCCCTTCCCAGATCCCATTTTGGCTGACTGGTTAGGGGTAGGGTAGTCCATGACACCTGATAAGGGGCTAGAGAAATCCTTGTCTTGCAGGGTAGGAAACCTGGAAACTTTACCTTTCTCTTCCCCTGTCCCCACGCTGTTTCCTTCCTTGGCAGGGAAGGTTTAAATCTTAAAGGACTTCTGATCATCTCCAGGATGTTTAGGTAGCCTCAGATTTCTGTATAGGTATTTAATGTCACCGTTTAGGGAGGTCAGCAGCTGTTTTTAGGTATCCTTCCTGACTGTTACGAAATTTTGGTTTTTTGTTTCTTGCTTTTGTTTTCATTCTTTAAGGTCAACCCTAAAAGTGTGTAGTGTGAGGAGTTTCTGCTCAGTTCTGGCACCAGAATGGCCTTCCCTAGGGTGGAACACAGCCAGCATGAGCGGAGCTAAGGGGAGTGAGGGGAGCAAGGGTTCGTCTGTCCAGTTGCATTTACCCAGGGAGCCACTGTGCTGTCAGCTGTAGAACCAGCAGGAGAAAGCTTGTTCCCAGGACTTCATTACCATGAAATTCTAGTTCAGTGTCTCTAAGCCAAAGATAGCAGATACAACCTCGGGACTGAGGAATACCTTCATTCAAAGTATAAGAGGCTGGTGTGGTGTATGATGTTCTCTGAAGACTGTAAGACAAACTGTGAATATCCATTTTGTGAATAGTTCCTTCATCCTGTGAGCTTTGCAGGCATTTGGGATGGTATTTCTGTTGAGAGGCAGGGTGAAGGACTAGAGTATTTTCCAGGTGGGACCAGAAGTCAGAACACACAAATCGTAGCCCTTGGTCCTTCATGTTCTTGTTCAGTGAGCATAGTAAGCGACACTACTTGGATGCATTTTCTTCATCTGTAAAACGCCTGTAATCATACTCGGTTCATCTAGCTCCAAGGTGTTAAGGACGCCCAACTGAGCAAAGGCATATAAAGATTCCTGTGCTATGGTGTGTACAAACAATAGTGCTCTTGGGCACCCCTGCTTACATGTATTGGGATATAGACCTTCAGGCTCTAGTCCTCCAATTGCTTCATGAGAATGTTGAACTTTAAAGACTTAATTTTCATCCATGAAACTAAGCAGGATTTTCCTTTTGAATTCTAGAGGTTTTTTTTACAAAAAGACTTACATTCTGAGTACTGGTTTGTTTTTTTAATGGACCTATGACTTCTGAGTGTCGTTTCATTGTTCCCAGGCATGATGACTAAACTAGGCCAGGAGTACCTTAAAGCTGTGTGGTCGCGTTACTTTTAATTGCTGCCTTCTGAACCCCATTGGCAAGGCTGTGAGACGCCCATTAATGTTTCATTAAGGACCTGGATCATCATCCCTTCTCTAGTGGAATCGGGAAATGCTTTAGGTAAATATATTACCCCGTATTATTTCTATCTTCAAGACATCTGAGGTCTTAAATGTCTCACCAGCACCAATGGAAATGTTTGGCCTTATTATAGTTTGTAAACAGACTTCTCATAAATCCACAGTTGAAATACGTGTTTAGGGAACAACTTATCTTTTGATCTGTGGATGAGATAATTGTCCAAAGTATGAGGGCGTTACTGGTACTGGGCCAGCTTTTTTTAAGCACTGCTTTCTTCTTCCTCTTTCTGTCTCCTCTTCTTGCCTTCTGCAATAAGGTTTCTGATGTAAGCAGTAGACGCTGACTGTGGCCAAGTTAGACACACAGGCAATTTACGACAGGCATAGGCAGCCAGCTCCAGGGACAGACTGAAGGGACCAGGCGTGGAGCAGGCAGGAACCAGATAGTTTTAGCGCTGCAGGGCAGGAACTGCACTTTTCATCCGGCACTGCGAATGGCATGAGTGATCTCCAGTCATTCAACCCTCTGCCACTTGTTCAAGTGACTGTGCTCCAGGGAGGGAGTTTCGATCGCCGAGCTCCAGACGACTGCTCACCCCTTGGCTGTTCTGCCGGGAATAAGAAAAGATTTGGTAGAAGCCGAAACCGGTTTGGCTCAGTGGATAGAGTGTCGGTCTGCGGACTGGAGGGTCCCGGGTTCGATTCCGGTCAAGGTTGCGGGCACATCCCCAGTGGGGGGTGTGCAGGAGGCAGCTGATCGATGTTTCTCTCTCATCGATGTTTCTAGCTCTCTATCCCTCTCCCTTCCTCTCTGTAAAATATCAATAAAATATATTTAAAAAAAAAAAAAAAGAAAAGATTTGGTAGAAGCCCCAAGGACCCTCTTTGCGTTCTGTCTGTAGGACAACTACTGGAGTTACCATCCCGCTAAGGAGGGAGGACACCGGGGAAGGAGAGTGGATGCTGGCCACCCCACATGCCGCAGTTCCACTGGCTTCATCCTCTCTTCCTTCTCTGTGTGTGCTTGGTCTCTCCCTCTCTTCCCCTGCCCTAAGTTTAGCTGTGTGCCCACTGAGAATTCAGTTAAATGGGAGAGAGGGCAGAAAAGAAGGGATACACTGTCATAGGCAAGACAGATGTGGCCGATGCCAACATGGAGTTCAATACTAGCCCAGGAGGACCAGATTGGAGATGGGCAAGCCACTTAACCTTTGAGCTGCCAGAGGTCAGTGCCGAAAGGAGGCGGAGCCACACCTTAGCTAGAAGCGAGGTATGTGGCCTTGTTTGCTCACCATCAGTTTAGGGAAGCAGACCCTAAACCACCGATTTACTGCTAAAGTGCTGGTGTACATTTAGCATCGATACTTTCCCTGTAGGCAGCTGCTCAGCTTTGGTTTCAGTCACCTACCGTTTCTGAGAAGTGCTGGTATCAGGTATGGTATCTTTGGGAAGAACTAACAATTAAAGAACTGAGATCACTCTGACTTCTCCCAGGCTCTTTCGTTTCTGTTCTTCCTCTGTACTTAGGTACCTACAATCCACTCACCAGCCCATTCCACCACGTCCAGGGGAGAAAGCACTCGGTCCTAGAAATCACCTAGCCACTGTTAAGCATTTCCCAGCTGTACTCCTGGAGCATCTAATTTCAGTAGGAATCTCTGTTTCCCAAGCACCCCACCAGGTAATTCTGAAGGTCCAGGAAGCTTGGGAAACCTGCCCTAGAGAATGCTTAGAGATGATTAGGGCCAGATAATCACACCTTTGATTATTACGAGGCCCACTTTCAAGGAGCTGGAGTTTTAGTAGACGCCTCACTGTTGTTTACAGCATCTTTGTAAATTGGGGGCGGGGAGACCGTGTTTGTGGCTCTTAATTTTTCTCCTGGGGGAAACCAAAGCTTATGCCATAATAAAGGCATCCTGGACTCTTCTGTATAATATTGGTGCTCTGACTGTTGGAAACTGATAGCTTTCTCATTAGCTTTAGCTATAGAAAGACAGGTTTGAGTCTTAGCTCTAGAATTTACTAGATGTGTGACTTGGTCATGGTGTTTAACCTCTCTAGGTTTCAGTTTTCTGATTTATAATTTGGAGAAAACTCTGTGATTTTGGTGAAAATTAAGTGATAGTGTTTTTGAACAATGCAGCTCAGTGGTAGATACAAGTAAGTGCTTACTAAATGCATGCCATTGCATTTATTATTGAACAGTTCAAATAGCATGGAAATTTTCTGTTGAATAATTGAGAGACCTCATCTGTTGAGCTATCTGATGAAAATTATTTTATTGCAATTTTGGGCTCTTTTCCCCTACTTTCTTTCATGGTTATTGCTCTGTTCAGATCTTCTTTCTTTTTGGATCAATTTAGTCATTTGTATTTCCTAGAAGATGGTCTGTATCATTGGGATTTTAAAATTTACTAGCAGAGGTTATGCGTCGTATTCTTTAATTATAAGAAACTTTACTCTCCACATCTGTAGTTATATTCTTTATTGCCTCTAATTTTGAGTTGCCCGTAACTTCTTTCCCCTTTTTTTAATTAGTTTAACCAGAGCTTTGGTAGAATGTGTGGAGTTTTTTCTTCCTTTTTAAAAAAGCAGCACTTATTTCTAGGACTTTGAAGTTACGCTCCTTTACTTTTCTCATTCATTTTTTTTTTCTTCTGTTGCTTTAAAATTGTTTTGTTTGAACGTTTACTTTAATGTCACAATTTCTCATTTACGGATAAAGCGCCTTTTTCGGGATTCCCCAGCCAACTTCTGGTCGATTCCACCTCTCCCAGCCTGCTCCTGTCCAGCCAGCCTCTCCTTGCTCACAGACTGCACGATTCCTACAGGAGCTGTATTAGGCAGGACTCGGTGAGCGGTGCCTGAACCCCGACCCAGCTCACACTAGCTCATAGAAAAGCACTGTGAGTGGCTCACAGAATGGATGACCACGGTGTACGTGCCTTTGGGCACAGCCTGATCCAGGAGTGCACGTGGTATTTCTGTCTCTCTTTGTTTCTTAGGTCGTCTGATTTTCTCTGATGGTTTTTTTTCCCCAGCATCCTCCTGAGTGGTGGGGAAGGATCCCGTCCTATGGCCCCAAACCTCATAAAGTGACTTAACTTCTATCTCCCAGTGTTTATCCGTGGCCCTGCACAGCATCCTGGTTGCTTTGCCTGGGTTCACAACGACTTTACTGACTGCTGCCGATAGGGAAGAGTGGAGGAAAGACTCTGCTTATGAAAATGAACAGGGCTTACTTATATAGAAGATGTAGAAAGAAGTTATCACAGTGGTCTTTTCTTGTTTTTCTATATATTCTTGTTCTAATTGGGATTCCCTCATTGGTACACAGGAATTAACTTAGGAGAGGCTGCGTATGTGTTTAACTTCTTCATGATTGGGTTTTTTAGTTAGGTTTGGATTTGGGTTTCTGGTCGGTATTACAGACACTGAAGAACAGAGCTGGTGGGGCTGAGGTTTCAGCTTAGAATGAGCTCCCTGCTAGTGACTAGATTTGAGAACAAGGCTGAATCTCAGGTCAGAATTTGGTTGACAGTAAGTAATAGCCCCAGTGAGGGGACTGGTTTGCCCAGATGGGGACAGGCAAGACGGTGGAAAGACACCTGGTCTGCTAAGCATGTCAGCTGGGAGCTCCGGGAGCTTCCCTTACCTGGGAGCAGGTGTTCTCGGAAAGCAGACACTCCGGGGTTTTGAAGTTAAAAGACAAGCCTAATGAATTCCAGATTTCACAGATTGAAGTCGGTACTTCTCCCCTTTGGAAATGAGTCGGGGGTGGGGGTACGGTGTGAGGCCAGGGAGAGAAAGGCACCTCGCTTAGGTGGGGTTAATGGCATTGCAGTTACAGTGCTGCGTGGGCTTTAAGGGTTCCTTTGTTGTGTGGGGACTGCTGGTTTTTAAAATGGTCAGTGAGAACTGGAAAACAAGGGGCACTCTCTTCTCTTTGAAGTAGTGAGTCCTCATATTAGTCTTATAACATGCATTATCCTATCTGTAGTCTCAGTTTCTGTAGAAACTGCGCGGCCCTCCTGGCCCTGGGTCCTGCAGCCGCAGGGATGAGTTTTGCCACCTTTTGACTTTTTTTGTGGGGTTATCCCTGCCCTACCAGATCCTGCTAAACTTCCAGCAGAGCGGGTGCAAGTGAGCATCCCCTCTGGCCACCTGGATGTGTGGGATCCTGGTGTTCCGCCAGGCCATACTGTGACACCCACACTGCCTTTATCAGAGCCCCCTGATAGTTGCTTAAACAGGTCATCACACACACGCACACACACACACACACACACACACACACACGCACACGCACACGCACACGCACACACGCACATAATTTGCAGCAGTGGGATGTAGATAGCACTACCCTAGCTTTTATTGGTATTTGGAAGTGGATACTGGTGCCCAAGTTGGTCTTCTGCCTGGAGCTCCCTCCTGGTCGTCCTGACATGGCCTCTATCCCAGTCCGCCCCGCCTTATCCTGGAAGTAGTGGCCCTTCATTTGTTCTCCTGGAGCACTTATTTTTATCCTTAATTCATCTTTGTAATTCCATGTTATATAGTCATGCTGGTGTGTGTGTGTGTGTGTGTGTGTGTAATGAGTAACTATGCATCATTTTTATTACATATGTAAGAATTGTACTTGTAAAAGGACTCCTCTATTTTGTGGATTGAAATATAGGACATGTGAGGACAATTTGAAAAAATTCTTCCTGAAGGCAGTTGGGGTAAAGAAATCTCCAGCTCCCATACCGAATGACCCTCTGCCGAGGCACTTTGCATTTTTTTTTTCCTTTAATGGTAAGAATTAAATTATATGAGGTTCACCCTCTTAAAATTTTATGTGTACGATACAGTATCGTTAACCATAGGCACAATATTGTACAGCAGACCTCTGGAATTTATTCATCTTGCATAACGGAAACTTTGCTTTGAAACTTTCTAATGATATATGAACAGGATTTCTTTGTTTTGAGCAGCTTTTCTTAGGAAAATGTGTTCAGATTCATCCACAGCTATAGAATCTGAGCTGTTGATCCTTTAGGCTTTGCTGCAGGTGTCGTTAATGGGCTCTCAGGTTTCGGTTCTTTTGATAACATCCTGACGTGTGACTTTGGATGCTGAAACATCTGAGGAACGACGAGGATTTTAGTTCTCCCCAATCTGCTTCTTTATCATCATGTAATTCCTCCAGGTTTCTTCCTTTAACCTTTCCCCAAAATTTGTTCTAATTTTTAGACCAAGAAACCAGACTATTAAGTCCATAAATGAGCAAGAAGGTGTTTTCCTGGTTAAAACGCCAGGAATTTTATTGGCATTCTGTGGAACCCTAGATTTCACAAAGCCCTTTACAGAAAGTTTCTCACCACCTTCAGGAAAAGGATTTGCCCGAGTTATAAAGATGTTTACTGTGAAAGAACTTCAGACGTGAAGGAATTTGAACGCTGTTTGGTTTTGCGTCCAGGTATTTGACTTGGAAGGGTGCAGTCCTTAAATACTGCTCTATTTAAAGTAATTGCCTAACACTTGTGGGTGGGAGGTGACAGATTTGGAGGTAATAATCCTAGAGTTATGTAGGTCTTTGGTGGCATTGTTATACCTGGCCTGACAGTTTATGAACATTTTAAACGGGAAGAACCATTTGTCTGCTTTAGCCTGCGATGGATTCTGTTGCAGCAGTTGTGATTGTGCCATGAGACGTGTAAGAGAAGCGAAGCAGAACTGAGACACGATCAGAGAACACAATTCCACCTTTCCAAGGAGAACACCAGGGCAATCTGTGACTCCTGGACTCACCGTGGTCCGCCTAGAGCCAGGCTGTCTGCAGCCAGGAGAAGGCCTAGATGCAGCCTCATCCAAACACAGATCCGAGGACGAGAAGTGAAGTTTGCAGGGCACCCTCCTCAGAGGGCGGCGTCAGGCCCTTCTGGGAAATAGCTATCGAAACGACACGTTACCGTGCACTGTGCGCACTTTCCCCATCTCCCACTGTAATCGTCATTCCTGCTCCTTTTAGAGACCAGCCATTCTATGTGGCTGCTTCTCTCACGGAAGCTGGTCTTAGACTTGTCCCCCCTCCATTCACAATGCCAGGATTAGTGCTGAAGCACCGTGGGTTCTTACTAAATCCTCATTGGTGGTCCAGCACCCCAAGGTGCCTGTCCTGCCCAGCCCAAGCGGGAGAAAATCGTAGGAGGCCCAGGCTGCCCGCCTTCTCCCCTGCGTGGGTCTGCTTCGTCTCCACATCCCATATCAGACATGGAGTCAGCTCCAGTCACTGTTCAGCTGCAGTCACAATGTCTGGAATAAAGTAATTCAGAGCTATTGCTAACTCACTGCATGACCTTGATCGGCGACTGGCCACCTCCATTGCCATGTCTGCCACGTAGGCATGGCTTTCCTTCCCCCATGAAATCGAGTAATGCTCCTGCATGTGCTTAGTAATCTCCAAAATGCTGCCTCTTGAGTGGCTTTGCAACTGTGTATCCATTTTGTAGCAAAAATCAAAAGCTACTTTCTAACTGCTTATCAACAGGGTATGCTTGGCTACAAGTGATGGTTGTAAAAAACTACTCTGGCAGGGTCCCCTGCCTCCCTGCAGGCCACCGCTTGCTCTTCGTATAAACCGGGCATCCTCAAACTGCGGCCCGCCGAGGACATTTATCCGGCCCGCCGGGTGCCGCTGCCTGTCCTGCTTAGCAGCCGACTCGTCCCGGGCCCACAGTGCGCAGCAGTGCGCATAGGAATTTGTTCATAGTTTGTTTTTTTTTAAACTATAGTCCGGCCCTCCAGCGGTCTGAGGGACAGTGAACTGGCCCCCTGTTTAAAAAGTTTGAGGACCCCTGGTATAAACCATGTATTATAGATATCAATGCCACTCATTTTCCAATTTTAAAAAATATTAGTGAAGTTGACAAGGTAGTAGGTCTTAGAAAGATAGTAAGTCAAAAACAAAATTGATAAAAATAGCGCCTAGGTATCGCTAACCTTATTTCTTTAACTCTGATGTTGTTTGGGACCCCAGCTGCCGGCTAAGCAGCCCGGAGCCTCAGCACAGTGTGAGTGTGGTGTGCTGGCCGTGTGATCCGGGCAGCCGCGTAGTGTGCTTGTTCAGAGCATGGATTCAAAGGGGCCAGCTCGGCCATTGCCCAGCTGCATGATGCTGGGCAGCTTTTTAACCCTCTGAGACGCAGTGTCCCTATCCACAGAGTTGGGCTAATTAAAGAACTGCAATTATGAGTTCCAAATGAGTTAATACTTGCCTGGTACGAAGTTTGTGCCATGTAAATATTCGTTATTGTTTATTGAGGGAAAATATGCTTTCACTGTTACATTTTTTAGTCTACTCCCCTCCACCCCCCAGTTCTGTGTAAGATTAAGGTATACAGCATAATGACTTGACTTACACATATATTGTGAAATGATTACCACATTAAGTTTTGTTAACATCTATCATCTGATATTGATACAAAGAAAAAACATGTTGTGTGATGAGAACTCAGGATTAACTCTCCTTACAACTTATTAATATATATCATACAGCAGTGTTAACTATAGTCATCATATTAGACGTTGCATCCTTGATACTTATTTTATAACTAGAAGTTTGTACCTTTGACCACCTTTATCCAATTCCCTCTCTCCCCACCTCCCTGCCTTTGGTAACCACAAATCTGATCTCTCTTCTATGAATGTTTGTGTGGGGGTTTTTTTAGGTTTCACATATAAGTGAGATCATACAGTATATGTCTTTCTCTGCTGACTCATTTCACTTAGCATAATGCACTCACGGTCTATCCATGTTGTCACAAATGGCAGAATTTCCTTCCTTTTGTGGCTGAGTAATATTCCATTGTACACACGTATTTATCCCATTTTCTTTATCCATTCGACCCATCAGTGGACACTTAGGTCATTTCCATATCTTGGCTATTGTAGGTAATATCTCTTCAACATCTTTGGATCTAGTCCCAGAAGTGAAATTGCTGCATCTCTCTGATACATGTTAAAGTATAACATTTCTCATGGTAAATTTTATATCTGACTTTCTCCGTCCATTTACCTTTTTTCTGCAGGCTTTTGTGGAGGCCCAGAACAAGATCACTGTGCCGTTCCTGGAGCAGTGCCCCATCCGAGGTTTATACAAGGAGAGGATGACTGAGCTGTATGACTATCCCAAGTATAGTTGCCACTTCAAGAAAGGAAAGCGGTACGTGACATTGCTTTCACTTAATTTTATTTCACCTTTCTAATTGAATGCGTTCTTAAATGATAAAACAAGTTCTGAATAACTTATCAGTTTATCAAATTAATTCATTATAAAATGTATTCATTTCTATGCTTAAATATGAGAATATCTTTTGGTCTATTGTCCAAATTCTTAAAATAAGGATTAAGAAATTTAGTAGATGTCACTATTAAAAGTAAATTATAAAAACAACAATGAACATAATCACCAAAAAAAAAAAAGAAAAAAGAAAAACAGAAAGAAATCCTATCTAATAAAGAGGGAATATGCTAATTAACCATCACTCTGTCACAAAGATGGCTGCACCCACAGCTGAGGCCAAGTTCCCATAAGGAGCCTTAACAAGCAATCAGCAGGGACCTGAGGCTACACCAGCCGTGGGCAAACTACGGCCTGCGGGCCAGATCTGGCTGTTCTATCCGGTTCTCTTGCTCTCCCCTCCGCTCCTTTACTTTGAATTTATATTAGTTCACACAAACACTCCATCCATGCTTTTGTTCCGGCCCTCCGGTCCAGTTTAAGAACCCATTGTGGCCCTCGAGTCAAAAAGTTTGCCCACCCCTCAGCTCACCCTCCCCCGCCCCCGTGGGGCTTGACAGGGAACCTCAGGCTGCCTTCCACACCCAGCAGGGCTTGACAGGGGACCTCAAGGTGTGCTTCCCGTCCTGGTGCTGGGCTAGGGGACCTCAGGCCGCGCCCCCCACCTGGCGGGGCTTGACGGGGGACCTCAGGCCATGTCCCACACCTGGCGGGGCTTGACGAGGGACCTCAAGGCACGCCCCACCACCCCAGTCTGGGCTGGGGGACCTCAGGCCACGCCCCCCATCCTGGTGCCAGGCCAGGGGACCTGAGGCTACGTTCCCTGCCCAGTGGGGCTTGACAAGGGTGGGACTAGCCAGGTATGGGTCTATCCCAATGGGGGGGGGGGGGGTTGGCCGGATTGGGTCTCACGTGATTTTGAGGTGCATGTGGGTGGGCGGGGACTTGACTCTGGGTTTCTTGGTGTGCCCCAGACTCTGACAGGAGGAAGGTTTTCATATACATTCTACTAATTTTCTTTCATCTCTGACACTTCTATTAAAGAGAAAGGGCAAATAGCAATATTAAATTATTTCCTCTAATTAATCCCCTTTTAATGTGCACGAATTTTGTGCACTGGGCCACTAGTTTAGTATAGATATGTCCTACAACGAAATCTAGAGTGTAAAAAAACTATTTTCATAAACAACAATGGATATTTGTTTGCCTCTAAAACTTAATTATCTTTGGTTTATACTACTTGGAAAGATTTTATTATATGCATTTCTTCTATCCAAAAATGAAAATTGTCCAGGAAGTAGAACCTAATAATTTGCTTCTCCTGTTTTCTTATACACACTCAAGCATATTCTCTAGTTGGTTTTTTAAGCGTCATTGGAAGCATCATCAATAATTTAGTATCCCCCTTTCCCCCAAGGATCAGCAAAGTGGATCTGCATGCCAAGCCCTGCCCACCACCTGCTTTTATAAATGAGGCTTAAATGGCACGCAGCCATGTCCATTCACTTATATATTGTCCATGGCTGCCTCTGTACAACTCACAGAAGTTGTTTTTTAGTAGCAGCGGAGATATGTGGCCACAAAGCCTGAAATATTTTCACTCTTGCCCGTTACAGAAAAGGTTTGCCGACCCCGACCCAGCAGCCTTTTATTTAGCAAATAAAAGTATTGGTCTCTGTTTAGGTAAGGTGCAGAATTTGAATACTTAAAGCAATTCAGATAAACTCTAAGTACAGGGAGATGGTGGGACCTATAACCTAGTCCCCATGTCCCGTTTGCTGCTGTACCCCGTTTGCTGCTGTACCTGTGTGTGTGTGTGTGTGTGTGTGTGTGTGTGTGTGTGTGTGTGTTTGTTTATGTGCATTTGGTTTTACTCCACAAATAGAAAACTCCACCGCTAAAGAAAGACTGTCTCTGTCCCGCAGGTATTTCTATTTTTACAATACAGGTTTGCAGAACCAGCGAGTATTATATGTACAGGATTCCTTAGAGGGTGAAGCCAGAGTGTTCCTAGACCCCAACGTTCTCTCCGACGATGGCACGGTGGCGCTTCGAGGTGAGTGCTCCCCAGCCAGGCCCCGGGCGTCCCAGGCCTCCACTCCAAGCTCTGTGCTGGAGCAGTCACCTCACTGCTGAAATACCAGACAGAGCGTGGACCCTGTTGCAGAACAGATGCACACGCAATGTCAGGAGAGCTGTTTTTGCACAGCATATTTAAAACACGTGAGTAATCACGTGTCCTTCTGATGGCATGAAGCAGATCTGGAGAATACTTGTCACTGGCCTCAAATTAGCGCCTAGGGCTTCTGAGACCCTGAAGTATCTTCTTCATTTCCCATAATATCCCTGAGAACTATCTGTGATTAGAAACACAGTCCTCTTCTATAAGAAATTTAAGCTATACAAAGAATGTTTCAACTTTAAATATAAAATAGGAAGGAGTATTAATGAGATCCCTTTCCTTGGGGCGGGGGGAGACTGATTATGAGTTTTAAAATTTAGATAATTGTCAGTATGTTAGAATTAAAAGTAAAAACATACAATCTTGTAAAAATTGGACAACTTGGTACCCTGACCTCTAAATATGCAAGTTTAAAAACTGAGTAAGTTTAGCCTACAGTTGCTATATGTCTCCTAAATAATCCTGTCCCGAAGATACCCTCCTCCACAGGCCATAAAGATTACCCCAGGTTTGTGCCATAAACACTAGTCTTAGGGTCAGGAAGTTTGTGGTTCTATGGCTTAATAACTGTATCCTCTGAGAACCACATCTTGGTAGCATTACAGATGTTTTTAGTGCAGTTGGCTCATCTTCTGTAGCATCTTCTGTTTTATTAAGAAAGCACGGTTGTAGGTTCAGTCCTACAGAATTGAGCAGTTGGAACACTGAAGTCCTATAATCAGGGGGGAATTAAACAGATCTATGCAAGGACCCTTTTATAAAGGCATTCAGTCATTTAGTGGTTCCCTCTCCTCCTCTCCAAATGGGTTGTGTATGTAAATGATGATTCTTTACTAACTGGTATTGGAAGTAATAAGATGCTAGCCAGCTTAATAAGAGTATTCTTCCATGAATTGGAACTTGGAGTTAAATGAACTTATTAATATACTGGATCTGTGAAATAATGTATGATTCATTTAGTTTTAACAAAGGTCTATCTTGCAACTCATCCAGAAAGACTTCATTATAACAGAGTCTCACCTCTTACTTTGATAATTCATTCTAGTAACTTTTTTATGAAATTGTTGCCATCTTCATGTCCTGATGGATGAAAAGGAAAATTCAACATGGGACCTGGCTTCAGTCTTTGACAGTGGTATTATAGGGAAATTACAATATGGGTGGTAAACATTCAGATTCTTTTGATAGTATATACATTTTTTTAAAAATATTTTTTTATTGATTTCAGAGAGGAAGGGGAAAGGGAGAGAGAGAAACATCAGTGATGAGAAGGAATCATTGATCGTCTGTCTCCTGCACACCCCCCATGGGGGATCAAGCCTGCAAACCTGGGCATGTGCCCTTGACCAGAATCGAACCCGGAACCCTTCCGTCTGCAGGTTGACGCTCTATGCATTGAGCCAAACCAGCTACGGCTAGTATATACATTTTTTTTGGAACCCTTCAGTCTGCAGGTTGACGCTCTATCCACTGAGCCAAACCAGCTATGGCTAGTATATACATTTTTTTAAAAAAATATTTTTAATGATTTCAGAGAAGTAGAGAGATAGAAACATCAATGATGAGAGAGAATCATTAATCGGCTGCCTTCTGCACACCTCCTACTGGGGATTGAGCCCGCAATCTGGGCATGTGCCCTTGATTGGAATCTAACCCGGGATACTTCAGTCTGCAGGCTGACGCTCTATCCACTGAGCCAAACCAGCTAGGGCAGCCGTGGGCAAACTACGGCCCGCGGGCCGGATCTGGCCCGTTCAGCTGTTCTATCCGGCCCGCGGAGCCAAAAGAGCGGAGGGTTTTCTTGCTCTCCCCTCCGCTCCTTTACTTTGAATTTATATTAGTTCACACAAACACTCCATCCATGCTTTTGTTCCGGCCCTCCGGTCCAGTTTAAGAACCCATTGTGGCCCTCGAGTCAAAAAGTTTGCCCACCCCTTAGCTAGGGTGTAGTATATACATTTTTAAAATACGTATTTGAATCCTGGCTGGTTTGGCTCCGTGGATAAAGTGTCAGCCTGCTGACTGAAGGTTTATGGGTTCAATTTTGGTTAAGGGTATGCACCTCAGTTGCAGGCTCGTGTGGGAGGCAACCAGTTGATGTGCCTCTCTAACATCGATGTTTCTCTCTGTATATATCTCTCCCCCTCTCCTCCACTCTCTCTAGAAATCAATGGAAAAACTACCTTGGGTGAGGATTAACAAAAATAAAATATAATTTGAAATCAAAATTTTTATTTGGAATTTTTCTGAAAATTTTATAATTACATATAGCTTATTCAAACACTACAATGTTACATAGAGTGGAAAGTGAATATTTTCTCCCCATCATCTTCTAGATTCTTTTCTGCAATTACATACATATGAGCCTGGATATTTTATAGGAATTGTAAGTGATTAATAAGTAGTCTTTTTAAAGTTTTAGACATATTTCCCATTAATAGAGGTCTCATGTAAAACTAGTAGAAAACCTCTGAAAATAGTTGGGTTTCTTTAGAATAATTTCCACTCCGCCCCCCCCCCGCCCCCCCCCCCCCCCACATCCTAAGAGGAAATTGGAAATTTCTGGTGTTGGTGTCTGGTACCAAGTGCTGTACCATAATGAAAATTCATAATGATGAAAGCTGCTATATATGTGTAACTATTTGTCAGGAAACATTCCATGGTGATTAATTACAATGATCTATCCGTCATGTCCCTAAAGAATTGGACACCGTGGAGTAGTCCATAGATGGTGTTGCTTTTCTTCCTTTCCACAGTCACTTTTGGAATGTGGGCTGTGTGAGATCTTCATTGCAAACCCTCAGGCCTTATTTGCCTGGGCTGTTGGTGTTCAGATGATATGGACGATAATCCTCCAGTACCAGTAATGCTCAGAAAATGGGGTTGTAAAGAATGATCTCACATAGTTGGAATCCATTCCAGAAATTACCTAATGACTCCAATTTAGTTCTGTTTCATGGTGTGTGTCCTAATTCAATCATTACTCCAAAGGCAGTTTCCTTACTCCTTACTTGTTTCCTTTAGAGTGTAAATAAAAGGTGCTGAAAGTCCCAGATGAGCTCTGCTTTCAACTGAGAGAAATTAAAAAATGGAAGCGTCTTAGTGGACATATAATCCAACACTTCATTTTACAGATGAAGAAAGGAAGACTTGCTTAAGGTCATAAGGCAGATGCCTGTAAGACATGGGCTTGGCCCTCAGAGTTCCTCACTACCACATTCTGCCTCCGTGTATGACAGCGTTGTGGGACAGCACAGGGCAGTGAGCAGGGCCAGGCACCATGTCCCCTTCACTGTTTGTTTTCTCCTATGTTCCATAGGCTATGCATTCAGTGAAGACGGTGAATATTTTGCTTATGGTCTGAGTGCCAGTGGCTCTGACTGGGTGACAATCAAGTTTATGAAAGTCGATGGTGCCAAAGAGCTTCCAGATGTGCTTGAAAGAGTCAAGTTCAGCTGTATGGCCTGGACCCATGATGGGAAGGGAATGTTCTACAACTCTTACCCCCAACAAGATGGAAAAAGTGATGGTACGTTAAGACTTCAGGTGAAGTCACCTTTTTTTATGAAATAGAAGTGTGACTCCCATAACTTTAAAAGAAAAACTAATCCCTAACAGTTTGGTCTAGAGCAAGCATGTCAAACTCTCGGCCCACAGTGACTATTTTGGGGGCCCAGCCAATATAATGGTATGTTAGAAACATTTTAATAAAAATTCCGTAACTTAATTTTTACAATATTCTGTTATACATAATCTATCTATATATATAAAAGGCTAAGTGACCGACTGTATGTCCAACCAATCGGCTGGTACATATGATGCGTACTGGCAATTTAAAAATAAACATGTAAAGCTCTCGCTGGCACCAATCCCACACATGTGTTTCAATCTGTCATTGTCGATCGTGAATTTGGTTGTTTTAGTTGACATTCAATGTGAACCACATCGCGATTTATTCATCAACCACCCGACTGGCCAGTACATATGATGAACAATGGCAATTTAAAAATAAACATTGACTTGCACATGTGCAATATATATAAAGCCCTCGCTGGTGCCAATCACACGCATGTTTTAATTTTATAATACTATATTATATATACTATTTTGATATGTAATTTTTTTGCAGTAAAGTAATTGACGCGTGAATCTTTTTTCTAATTATTTTCCTTTCAATGTGCATGAATCCGTGCACCAGGCCACTAGTCTACACTAATAAAAGAGAAAAATGCAAATAGGTTTATTTGTGTTACACTTACTAATTTGTGCAGTTATTCAGTGCCTGGTAAGTTAATGTACAAGAAAAAATATTAGTTTTTACTAAAATGTCTATTACTATATGTTAATGATTACTCGTTTATTTCAGCCCTTTGTATTTAGCATGCCTATCGAAATAAACCTACGTTTCTATGAAAATTGAAGCTTTTGTTTTTTTGCGGCCCACATAAACTTAAACGTTGTTTATTTGGCCTGTGTTAGCCTTTGAGTTTGACATGCTTGGTGTAGAGCCAGGGTTCCTCAAAGTACGTTATACCAGGTAACTTTGTTGTGTAACAGGTCACCCCAAACCTCAGTGGTTTAGAATAATGACCATTTATTTTGCTTGAGTCTATGGGTCATCCAGGCAGTTCTTCTGGGTTTAGCTGAGTTCCATCATGTATCTGTCTGTGGTCAGCTGCAGGTCAGGTGGCTTGACTTTTATATGTCTGGGGCCTCAGCTCTGCTCCATGTGGTCTCTCATCCTCTTAGCAGGCTAGTTCCCATGGAAGCTCAGCAGGATTCCAAGAGGGAAAGCTGAAGGCACAACTTCTTAGATGCCTGGGCTTGCTACTGTCATACTGTCACTTCCCTGCATTCTGTTTACCATCCCCTATTCAAGCAGATACTGGGAACTGTGAAAAATTGAGGCCATTATTGCAATCAGTCTTTCACAGATGTGTTCTACGTCCCAGGGTGATCATGGAGAAGATGGATTTTTTTCATAAAACCAACTTATTTAATGATGTTGAGTGATTATAAAAATGTTCTGCTGCAATCTTCATTGATCTCTTCCCTTGATCAGAAGTTACAGTCCCCTGTTGGTTGCATTTATCTTGACACTTTTCTCCTTGTTAACTTCCCATACACATCTATTCTCCTCTTCAGTTTCACAAAGATCCTATTGTGTTCAGGGGTCCCTCTTTCTTTCCCCCCTCACTCCTCATCTTCCCAGACAGGAAGGGTCCTGCACCTTTTCAGCGTCTTTATGCCACTCCATATTCCACTCGAGGGAAAGCATTCTCATGTTTCTGGGCTGGCCTTGATGGGTGGGTTTTATGATCCCTTTGTTAGAGATGCGGAGCTGGGATGCAGAGTCTCGGGTACCTTTTTCAGAGCTTGGGCCTGGCAAGAGCTTTCTACCGCACATGTTGCCCCTTTATCATGACCTCCTGTATCTTTGTCATCTTTAGTTACGCTCTCCTTTCTGTCTCCCCTCGCCCCCTCCCAGTTGAATTGAGAATAAAGCTGTAACACTTTTCATCTCTTTTGGCTATGTTTACCGTCTGCTGCCTTTGATTATGCTACTCAATACCTTTCTCTGGATTCACCAGGGAATCTACGAGAGGAGCTAAGAGGTTTTAAAATCAAGGATGTTGGCTAAAGAAAGACCTCTGTGTACTGAGAGTGCCAGTGGGTTAGAAATTGTTGGCTATTTTCCAAGTTCTGGGAGATCAAAAAAGCATATAACTGGCCATTTCTTGTTAGAGAACAATGTTATTAAGTTAACTTGGGAAAAACATGAAAATTTTCAGTTATTCTCCACTTTCAGTGGCAACAGTAGCAATTGCGATTGAACTAAGAAAGCCAGTGCCTCCCAGCTGTCAGTTGCTGCCCTCTTGTCCAGAGAACCTCAGCAGCCACTTAGGGTGAGTGCTGGAGGCCCTCGCAGTAAAAGCTGAGCAGTTCTGACTGCGCACTTCTTACCAGTGTTCCCAGAAAACCCTTGGAAAATCACCAAGTGCTCGAAGGTGGTGGTGTTTTTTTCATTAAGTTTACTGGGGTGACATTGGGTAAGAAGAGGATCGTAGAGATTTCAAGTGTACATTTCTACGATACAAGATGTGGATATTGCACTGTGTGTCATGATATTATCTTTTTCTTCATTGTTCTGAAATCTTGGTACATTTTCAGAATAAAATAAACACAGTTCAATCTTACAACAGCCTCAAGAATCAGCAGATATGTATGAATTACTTCCAGATGATACTCAACTGATTCTTAACTTTTTTTTTTAATAGTTCACTTTTAGAGCTATTTTAGGTTCACAGCAAAATTGAGCACAAGGTACAGAGATTTCCATACATCCCCTGCCCCCACACATGCATAGCCTCCCCCATTATCAGCATCTCCACCACAGTAGTACAGTTGATGAGCCTACATGGACACATCATAATCACCCCAAATCGATCATTTACATTAGACTTCAGTTTATGTTGTACATTCCATGGGTTCACACAAATGTGTTACGATAAGTATCCGCCATTGTGGTATTATACCAGGGTAGTTTCACTGCCCTGATAATCCTCTGTTCCACCTCTTTATCTTCCCTCCCCTCTTCCCTCCTAACCCCTGGCAACCACTGATCTTACTGTCTCCGTAGCTTTGCGTTTCCCAGAATGCCTTTAGTTGATATCAACTATCTGCCCTTTTCAGATTGGCTTCTTTCACTTAGTCATATGCATTTAAGATTGCTCCATGTCTTTTCACGGCTTGATAGTTTCTTTTTAGTGCTTAATAATATTCTAATGTCTCGATGTAGCATGATTTATTTATGCACTCACCTAAAACATCTTGGTTGCTTCCAAGTTTTGGCAATTATGGATAAAGTAGTTAATAAACATTTGTGTGCAGGTTTTTGCATCAACATAAATAACTTTTCAACTCCTTTGGGTAAATACCAAAAAGTGTGATTATCGCATCATGTGGTAGAAGTATGTTTAGGTTTGGAAGAAACTGCCAGACTGTCTTGCAAAGTGGCTGTGCCATTTTACATTCCCACCAGCAATGAAGGAGAGTTCCTATTGCTCCACATCCTCATCAGCATTTGGTGTCATCCATGTTCTGGATTGTGGCCATTCTGATAATGATAACTTGGTTTTATTTGCATTTTCTTGATGACCTATGATGTGGAACATCTTTGCATATGCTTATTTGGCATCTCTACTGTCTGTAAGGTCTTTGGCCCATTTTGTAATCAGGTGGTTTGTTTCCTCATTGTTGAGTTTTAGTAATTCTTTGGGTATTTGGGATAACAGTCCTTTATCAGATATGTTTTTTGCAAATAATTTCTCCCAGTTTGTAGCTTGTCTTTTCATTTCCTTGACAGTATCTTTCACTGAGCAGATGGCTTTAATTTGAATGAAGTTCAGCTTCTCAGTTCTTTCTTTCATGAATTGTGTCTTTGGTGTTGTATCCAAAAAATCACCACCAAACCCAAGGTCACCTAGGTTTTCTCCTGTGTTGTCTTCTAGGACATTTATAGTTTTGCATGTATAGTTAGGGCTGTGATCCATTTTGAGTCCATGTTTGTGAAGTGTGTCTGGTCTGTGTCTAGAATCTAACATGTGGATATCCACTGTTTGTTGAAAAAAATGATCTTTTCTCTGTTGTGTAACCGTTGCTCCTTTAGCAAAGATCAGTTGACTGTATTATGTGGGTCTGTTTCTGGGCTATCTACTCTATTCCATTGATTTGTCTGTTTTTGCCAATGGCACCAATGTCTTGATTACTTAGAGTAAGTCTTGAAGTCAGATAATGTCAGTCTTCCAATATTGTATTGGCTGTTGTTTTGTTTTGTTTTTGCTTCTCCACATAAACTTTAGAATCAGTTTGTCAATATCCATAAAATAACTTGAATAACTTGCTGGGTTTTTGACTGGGATTGGATTGAATCTAAAGGTCAAGTTGAGAAGAACTGACATCTTGACAATATTGAGTCTTCCTGACCATGAACATGAAGTATCTCCCCTATTTATTTAGCTCTTCTTTGATTTCTTTCATCAAAGTTTTTATAGTTTTCTACCTCTAGATCTCATATTTTGTTAGATTTATACCTAGGTATTCCATTTGGGGGTACTAATGTAAGTGGTATTGTGTTTTTAGTTTGAAATTCCATTTGTTCATTGCTGGTACGTAGAAAAACGATGAACTTTTATGTAATTACCTTATATCCTACAACCAGATATGTGACTTTGACTCTAGCGTAGTACAGTGTGGGTGGAATAGATTCTCTTAAAATTGCACACTGCGTTTTAGTCTACATTGTTAACCCTTGCAGGCACAGAGACATCCAGCAACCTCCACCAGAAGCTCTGCTACCATGTCTTGGGGACTGATCAGTCAGAAGATATTTTGTGTGCTGAGTTTCCGGATGAGCCTAAATGGATGGGTGGAGCTGAGGTATTGTACTATTGTGAAATTTTACCCAAAAAGACCATGTCCCATGGGTTGTATATGTAAATACCCTTGTTTCGTGATGACCTTTATGAATGGTAGAAGTCCTTTGAGGGAATAGTCTTTTTGTTAAAAATATTGGCATTCAAAATTGTTCCTAATAATGAAGTTGATGATAAACCTTTTTAACAGCAGTCGCAACATAAAAATCTTAATACTGAAAGTTATACATGCTTATGGTAAAAAATGTAAAAGTACAGAATAACGTAAAGTGAAACATGAACATTGTGAAACTCGGAATCCTACTTAGAGGTGAGGAGAGTATACGTCTAAACATTTTCCTTTCATATGCAGGTGAGACTGTAGCGAGTGTGTGTTTTCCTGTTTTACACAGTTGTGCTCTTTGTGTAGATTGTTTACTTGTTTTTACACTAAAAAAATGTATCCTTTAGATCTGTATCTTCCCTTATTTATTTTTTTAATATGTTTTTATTTATTTCAGAGAGATAGAAACATCAATGATGAGAGAGAATCATTGATCGGCTGCCTCCTGCACACCCCCTTCTGGGGATTGAGCCTGAAACCTGGGGATGTGCCCTCACCAGGAATCAAACCGGGACCTCCTTGTGCATGGTGTCAGCGCTCAACCTCTGAGCCATGCCAGCTGGGCGATACCTTCCCATCTTATAGATAAGTGGTCGGCAAACTCATTAGTCAACAGACCAAATATCAACAGTACAACGATTGAAATTTCTTTTGAGAGCCAAATTTTTTAAACTTAAACTTCTTCTAACGCCAC
This sequence comes from Plecotus auritus, assembly GCF_963455305.1. Taxonomy (NCBI): domain Eukaryota; kingdom Metazoa; phylum Chordata; class Mammalia; order Chiroptera; family Vespertilionidae; genus Plecotus; species Plecotus auritus. The sequence goes on from NC_137775.1 coordinate 43,073,630, forward strand.
TTCTTCAAAATAAACTCGCCCAGGCAGTGGTATTTGGTGGAAGAGCCACACTCAAGGGGCCAAAGAGCCGCATGTGTCTCGCGAGCCGCGGTTTGCCGACCACTGTTATAGATAGATATTTCATACATTCCTTGGGGATCTTGACAATAACCAACCTCTATTGAAGTGATACATATTTGAAGTTACTGGCCTAGATTTTATTCTGTATTTTGCTAATCAAGTGAAAAAGCTTAGAGTCGCTTAGAGTAAGAATTTACTATTGTGAGTTCACTTCTGGGTACTAAGAAATATTTTCTTAAAGAAAGCAAAGCAGCCCTGGCCAGGTGGCTCAGTTGGTTGGGGCATCGTCCCATATACCAAAAGGTTTTAGGTTCGATTTCTGGTGAGGGCACATACCCAAGTTTTAATATAAGTAGACTATCATTTCATTTTTAAGTGGGAATGAGGAATCCACTAGAAATATTTTAGCTCATTGAGCCATTTAGCTCTTCTCTGAGAGACGATTAAAAATTTGGTAAGAAAAGGACATTTTAAATTTGAACTTCTGCTCATGGGTCTGGTTCATTGGGGCAAAGAGCAGGAACCCATGGTATTTTAGTTCATGTGCGTTGATACACCTTATTCCAAATTGTCCCTTTATTTCTTTATTTTGTTTCTCTAGACGAGGGCTTGTCACACTATTGTTCTTAGGCCAAATCTGGCCTACTGCTAGTTTTTGTAAATAAACTTTTATTGGAACAGCACACCCCTTTGTTTACGTAATGTCCGTTGACTACAGTCGACCTCCAACACCAGAGTTCAGTAGTTGCCACAGAAGGCCACAAGGCCCACAAAGGTTTACAGAAGAACTTTGCCAGACTTTAATACACTGTGTTAAAAATGAGTCGATAGGACTTATATTTTATTACCTGAAACTGTGCCCCTTTTTCGTGCTTTTTCTTTTCTACCTAATTCCCCACCCTACAAGCTTTGCTTGTATAGTTACTATCGCCATATTTCTCACATATTTGTTTTTAATGGCTCTTCTGACTCTATTTGTATGTTTCTACTAAATTTTCTTCTTGTATCAGCTTTTCCTCATACCTAAGGCTTCTGCTTACTATGGATATGTATTTATTTAAAAAAGAGTATAGATTTTAACTTTCGTCTGAATTTAGGGAGACAAAATATGCTACCAAAACAACCTAAAAACATTAGGTCATGTGTTTCTGTTTACCTTTATTTGGGGGGAAACCTAAAATAACATTTTTTTAGTAATCAAAATTTATACCTTCTGGACTTACCATAAATTCGAAAACATGCTGTGGTGGAGAAATTTTTTCCTTCCAGGCTAATAATTTCATTGAACCAGGCCTGTCTTAATCAAAGTAAAATTATTTGGTTGATACAGTAGCAGGAACACTAAAAATAAATGCCAGAATATCCATATATTTTAGCAGATTGGTGTAAAAGAAACCAGTTTAACTGGAATGCATGCAACTCTGGTTGCTCAGATCTTTTTGTTAGCACTTGGTTGAAGCAGCTAGTTTTTGTTCAATACTTTGTGAAATCGTGATAAGTATACGTAAAATAAAGTTGGCTGGTTTATTCATTTTATGTACAGTGTGGCAGTAAATGTGTTAACACTGTTGTGCAACCATCAGCACTATTCACTCCAGGGCTTTTTTCATCTTGCAAAATTGAAACTGTTCCCATGAAGCAATCAGTCCCCACCCTCCTCCTTTCTGGTCCCTGGTAACCACCTGCTCCTTTCTGTCTCCATGTATTTGACTACTCTAGGTGCCTCATGCAAATGTCGTCATAGAGTCTTTGTCCTGTTGTGTCTGGCTATGTCACTTAGCATAATATTAAGGCTTGTCCATGTCATAGCATATGTCAGAATTCCCTCCTTTTTAGAGTTGGAGAATATTTCATCAGTGTATATACCACATTTTTTTTTATGCATTCATTCATCGATGGACATGTGAATTGTTCCAGTAACGTTGTTATGAATAATGCTGCCATGAGCAGCAGTTTTTAAAAATAACAGGGGCGATACATCATATAAACATTTAACATCTGTATAGTCCATTCTACTAGCTAGGCAACTGAAAAGAAAAGCAGATTTAAGTAGTTCAGTGATCCTTCTACCATTCATTCAATAGACGTTCACTCTATATAACTTGACTAATGAAATCTTTGCCACAACCTTGAGAAGCAGTGATCAACCCTGTTGCATGGACAAAATAGGATACCTGCCGGGGTGGTTACCATGCAAGTCCATGGCTGGGACTGCCTTCTGGGTATGTCAGGCCTCTGTATCTTCTTAACACCCATGTGCTCTGTGTCTGCTCAGAGGAAGAGGTCACACAAAACAACAGCAGTGACTGTTTAAAGAATGGCAGTAAGTGAAGAGATGCGTCTTCACTGAACAGAAGCAATAAATGAAGTTGTTGTTTTTTTTTAAAAAAAAAAAAAATTCTACAGGAACAAAGTGGGACCTGAAGGACTTTATATTGGATCAGGACCCTAATCAATGAAGAGTGCGAAGAAAGTCTATAAGGCTTAGGCAGGTCAGGCTGGTGTAGGCGAGTGTCCCCATCCTTCCTCACCCTGCTGTGTGTGATCGTTCTGAGCTGAGAGGACCTTCTTGCTGCATAGAGGATCCCTCTGTCATTTCAACATGAACACTATAGTTGTGTAGGTATGAGCCTTCAGAAGCCTGAAGCACATCCTGAATTGATGATTCAGTTCCAGGTCAGAAAAATCTAAATCAAGGGAAAAAATATTGATGTGGGAGTTTCTTATACCTGGCAAAGAAGTGTGATAAAGCCAGTGGGGTCCAAGAGGCCAGTGTGCTGTTGACTGTCTAGACCAGCGTCTCCCATGATTGGTGTACCAATGAGCAACCAGGACATGGGCTAGAAACGAAGCAAACAGTTTCCTCACAGCCTTTATTTAGTGACCCACATCCTAGAGAAAAGCAGTCGTCCTTTATGTAACCATGCATCAAATGTGTTGCAATTGTTGCTTCTATTTTTCAAGCAGTAGTTTTTAGGATCATCATTTTGAACCTGGTATTTCATGAGCACATTTAACAGTATCTCTGAATGGAGAGCCCGTGTTACAGTGGTGATGTGTGCTGCAGCAGAAACCAGGAGAATTTTATTCTCGTCCTACCTGGTGGCCTTAGGCAGGTCACCTCATCCCTGCAAGCCTTGTTTCCTCCGGGGCTTTTCAGCTCTGAAAGTCTGTGATGAGAGGATGTATCACAGCATCTCCTAGACCCTGAAGCAGGCTTCCTGGGCGAGAACATAGCTGCTGGATTTGAGGTCACGAGGGTGTGGAGCGCTGGTGGTGTGGGTGCAGTCTGAGGCACTCGTGGGCGGGAGCAGAGTGTGTGAGTGGACAGGATTCTCTGGCTTGCTGCTGCCCTCCTCCCTGTGGTTGTTGCAGTCAGGTTCACCGGGGACTTCCCTTGGTGTCCCAGTTGCTGTCTCCTCATGACTCTGCTCCTCTTTCACAGATGTCTCTGTTTTCCTGCACTGGACAGGTCTTCCTGACCTTGGACAAGACTCTAAGCTACTGTCAGGAGGCAGCCTTACTCTTCCCATTGTTGCTAATGACCCATCTCTCCCCAGGGCGACCACCTTCCACCTGGCAGAACCCATGGCCTTCTGGCCACTTTGGGGTATTGGGCCTGTTGCTAAAGTTCCGTGGCAGTCCAAAACCAGATATCAACTCCAGTTTATATGCTGCTTCCCTCCCTCCAGCTCAGGTTTGGGGAGCACATGGGGTAGGGACTATTAAATTCTTCATTTATTTAATTCTTCCCCTTGTTTGTTTATCTGTTTGTTTGCTTTTCCATACAAAGATTTGGACATGAATAGTCATAGCAACCAAACGGGATATAACCCAGATGTCCACTAAAAAGTACACAAATGAACAAATTGTGATATATCTCTGCACTGGAATACTATTCAGCAGTAAAAAGGAATGACCTGTTTACATACCTAACAACATGTGGATAAATCTCAAAAATTAATGCTCAGTGGAAGAAGCCGGGAGAGAAAGAGTACACAGAGTTAGATTCCATTTATATAAAACTCTAGAAATTGCAAACTAGTATATAGTGACGTGGACTGATCAGTGGTTGCTTGGGGGGACTGGCAGGGAGGTAAGATGAAGGGACAGGCAGAAACTGGGTGATGATGAGACTGGAACTTGGACATGACGTTTTACAGGTGGGGCCATCCTGAGCAATGGCAGGATCCCCATAGACTTCCTCCCCTCTGGAATTCACCCTGGCTTTTGGTCTTCAGTGTCCATGCAGGGAGGAGGAGGCAGAGAAGGGGGACAGGATTTTTGCTCACCAGGAGCTGTTTGTTGATTGATTCTGGCTGCTCAGCAGTCCACCAGCTCTTAGGCATCCTTTAGGATGAGATTCCCTCAATTCTGGGAACCTCTGCGCTTTGCTGTTCCCTGATAAGGGTTATAAACTCTCTGGCTGACCTTTCTGTGTTTTTCCATTTGTCCCTCTGAGCTTCTGCTCCCAGTAGGGCTCCCTTGAGAGTTGTGCCTGTCTGGCACCTCCTGCCCGTGCCCCCATCCTTTTTCAGCAGGGACCTTTCAGATGACAGGAGGCCAGATACCTTGTTGGTGCCTCTTGATCCAGGGGAAGCCACATCCATGGGTTCTCCATGGAAATGCAGGCAGTGTTCACCACTGACCTCCTCCCACCAGCCTCGCCTATTAGGCCCTCCCAGCAGCACCCTCATGACCCTGGGGTAACACGCAACAGATACCTAGCATTCGGCTTGGAAGAACAGTGGCATCAATTGTTATTTAATACTAGAGGCCTGGTTCACGAAATTTGTGCATTGGGGGGGGGGGTGTCCCTCAGCCCAGCCTGCACCCTCTCCAATCTGGGACCCCTTGAGGGATGTCCAACTGCCCATTTAGGCCTGATTCCAGTAGGATCGGGCCTAAACGGGCAGTCGGACATCCCTCTCACAATCCAGGACTGCTGGCTCCCAACTGATCGCATGCCTGCCTTCCTGATTGCCCCTAACCGCTTCTGCCTGCCAGCCTGATCACCCCCTAACCACTCCCCTGCCAGCCTGATTGATGTCTAACTGCTCCCCTGCTAGCCTGGTCACCCCTAACTGCCCTCCCCTGCAGGCCTGGTCCCCCCTAACTGCCCTCCCCTGCAGGCCTGGACACCCCTAACTGCCCTCCCTGCAGGCCTGGGTCCCCCCCAACTGCTCTCCCCTGCAGGCCTGGGTCCCCCCCAACTGCCCTTCCCTGCAGGCCTGGTTGCCCCCAATTTTCCTCCTCTGCCGACCTGGTCACCCCTAACTGCCCTCCCCTGCAGGCTTGATCGCCCCCAAATACCCTCCCTTGCAGGTCTGGTCCCTCCCGACTGCCCTCCCCTGCTGGACTGATCGCCCACAACTGCCCTCCCTTGCAGGCCTAGTCCCTCCCAGCTGCCCTCCCCTGCTGGCCATCTTGTGTCCACATGGGGGCAGCCATCTTGTGTGTTGGAGTGATGGTCAATTTGCATATTACTCTTTTATTAGATAGGATAGAGTCCCGGTGCATGGGTGGGGGCCGGCTGGTTTGCCCTGAAGGGTGTTCCCGATCAGGGTGGGGGTTCCCTTGGGGCGTGGGGCAGCCTGGGCAAGGGGCCTGTGGTGGTTTGCAGGCTGGCCACACCCCCTGGCAACCCAAGCAGAGCCCCTGGTATCTGGTATTTATTTATCTTCTATAATTGAAACGTTGTAGCCTTGAGTGGAGGCCTGGGCTGGCTAGGGTGTGCGGAAAGCTTGGCTTCCTCCATCGCTGGGAGCAACCCAAGCCTCCTGTTTACTCTGTGGCCGCAGGCATCTTGGGTTAATTTGCATACTTGCTCCTGATTGGCTGGTGGGTGTGACTTGTGGGTGTAGCGGAGTGATGGTTAATTTGCATATTACTCTTTTATTAGATAGGATAGGATTGACTGTGAGGCTTTCATTGCAGGGCAGTGATTGTGGAAGGATAGAAATTGTCATTTTAGCCGAAACCGGTTTGGCTCAGTGGATAGAGCGTCGGCCTGCGGACTGAAAGGTCCCAGGTTCGATTCCGGTCAAGGGCATGTACCTTGGTTGTGGGTACATCCTCAGTGGGAGGTGTGCAGGAGGCAGCTGATCGATGTTTCTCTCTCATCGATGTTTCTAGCTCTCTATCCCTCTCCCTTCCTCTCTGTGAAATATCAATAAAATATATTTTTTAAAAAAAAGAAATTGTCATTTTAGAAGTTTCTCTTTGACAGAAAATAAAATAAAAGCTCTTTATTTAAAATGATTTGTAGAGCATTGGGGCACACGTGCGTGCACGGGCACAAGCACACACACACACAAAGAAATCAAGCATTTTGAGGCACTTTCCCAGCAGAGGGTGCTCTAGAATGAAGATTCTGAAAATGGATTCAGTCCCTTTAGAAAAGATCAGGGAGGAAATAGCCTGCCTCTCTCTGATTATCTAGCTGAATCTTATTTTGAGAACTTAATTCCATTATACTTAATTCCATTATACCAATTTTTCGGTACAGAGGTAATCCTAATTCTTAATATTCATTACATGTCGCTCTATAAGCCATTTTAATGTGTTCACTTGTGACCCTTAGAGTTAATATGTACATGTTTGTTCACATTTATATATATTACACATATATTAACATGTAAAAGCGTTGCCTGATGCTTGACTCACTATAGGCACTCATGAATGTTAATTTTCTTACTCTCCCCTCTCCCCTGCTGAGGTTCATGCACAGAAGACCTTCTGGGCCTGGTGTGCACCCAGCTTCGCCTACAGAACATACATGCTCAGTAAAGTGCAGATGTTCCTCAGGGAACTCTGCCTCACCTGCCCTCACTCATTGGATGGTTTTCACTTGGAATAGTAATTGCTCAGCAGCCTTCTCCGTGGTCAGGACAGTTCATGCATTTATTCCACAAATACCTAGTAAGTCCTTGCTTTGTGTCCACTATTGTGCAGGGACCCGGTGATACTCAGGAGCAAAGAGCAGAGCACTGGCCCTTTTGGAAGATGTTTTTGTCATGGTAACCCATTCAATTTCAGTATTTTTATATAATACAAAGAGTCTGGGGGGCTCACGGCAGAATTTCCCCCATATTTGGTTTGTGTGTCATTTTAAAGACACCATTGTCCTCTTGACCTTAACTTCAGTAATTGAGCCTGAGACTGTCAGCAGGAAAATCTCAGCAGCACGCCTGGGAAAGCAGAACAGTCAGGAAGCCAAGCTGGGTGTGGGTAAAGCTAGAGGCGTGCTGCTCTGTATCTATATATATAAAAGGCTAATATGCTAAGTGTCTGTCCGACCGGTTGCTATGATGCGCACTGACCACCAGCGGGCAGATGCTCAACACAGGAGCTACTGTGACGCGCTCTGGCCATTTACAGAGAAATGGCACTGTGGACCTGGTGCTCACAAAGCAACACTCAGCTTCCCTCAAGTGGGATGCAGGCCCGGCCACCATCCCGGAGCGACAGCTCACCAAATCACAGCTGACGCTGCCAAGACCCCATGGCGCAAAATGAGACCCACAGCCCAGCCCAGAAATGGTCTCTGTGGATGCTGGGTAATGATGTCACGTAGCAACGCCCGGCTTCCTCTCCCTAGCGATGACTAGCCTCCTTGCAGTTTCTTCAGCCCAGGAACACGACTTGCTTTATAGCCAGGTGCAAACATTTCACCAAATGTTTGTGAAATGTTTTCATGTGCCTCATCTCATTTGATCCTCACAGAAGTCCTGGAGTGGGTAGATAGGAGACTTGGTAGAATCCTATTTTCTTTTCATTAGCTGTAAAACAGATATTTAGAAACCTTTGAAACTTGACCTGACTGAAAAGAAGTAAGAACTGGTGGACCTTGAAAATGACTTCAGATTTTTTCACTGTGCAGAATATAGTCAAACACTGCTGCAGTTAAATACTTTACCCATTGTTCTCCCTGCATGATCTACAATAATAATCTGCTTCGTATTGATATTTATTGCTGTGTTGCTGACAGTTACCTGAAAGAGAAGTTGGAGTGCTTCACTGGGCTGGAAAAAATTTAGTTAAATCAGAAAGTAGGTCTAATTAAGTTTATCTCTCTATATATAAAGCTCTCGCTGGCACCAATCACACGCATGTGTTTCGATCTGTCATTGTCGATTGTGAATTTGGTTGACACTTCTATTATAGAGAAAGGGCGAATAGCAATATTAAAATATTTCTTCTAATTAATTTCCTTTCAATGTGCACGAATTTGTGTATACAATAGTGTATACATAAAACAGGCCACTAGTGTATACATAAAACAGCTCCTGATGGGGAGAGTTGGGGGGGGGGGTGTAATAATCAGGTAGGATTTGCCAATCAACCACTTGTCTCACCTGACCCCCCTCTATTGCTCAGTAAGGGAGGAAAGAAAACAAACAGTAGATTCTTAAATAACCAAGCTTACCTGCCAGAACAACCACCATGTAGATTGGAAAGAGTAGTGGCTATATCATGCCTAGACCTACATTATTTACTTTACTTTGAATGGGTTATCTTTTCCTAGAATTTTCTGTTATATCTGTTTCTGGCATACAGGCAGCACATCAGACAGTGTTGGCGTTGATGTCTCTTTCCCCATTACTGTAGTGTCTCCGTATTGGGAAGGCTGGGTTAGTTGATTTAATGACTACCTATTACAAATGTGCGTTAATGTACATCCCATGTGTTTATGACTACCCTTTACTTCTGTTACTGACATTCTCTCTTATTTTTATTGCAATCCCGTAATGAGTCCCATAAAAGAAAAGCCATCATTGTCGGTGATTAGTCTGACATTTAAAAGTTTTTCTAAGTTAAGTTTTGTAGACACACTTAATATTAAAGGGATTTTTTGATTAACAGCTATTACAAGAGTAATTCAAAAGCATCTCTCAAATAAAATGGATAAACTTTCCTGCTCTGAGAGGAACATGATTAATTCTCAAAGCTATTAAAATCCATTTTCACTCCTTTTGTTAATTTCCTGGACAATTTTAAGTCTCACTTCTTTTCAGTATACTTATTTTATACACACAATTAATTCTTTTATCATAATATGTAAAAGAAAATACTTTCCTCAGTCTGAAAAAGTGCATGTAGATTCAAATTATGAAAACCTTTCTCCACCCTCTTGTTGGATTCTAAGTTTTAAGTATGTATATCAAAGAAACTTCATGTCCATGAAGATTTGGTTATTAACACAAGCCCAGTTGCCTGTGTAGTTCAGCAGCTCTAGCACAAAATCCCTCATGAGTTTTTCTTTGAAAATGATAATATATTTGATGAAAGCCCACATATTCTGTGTATATATAAGTATTGGTTATGTCTCCTGTCACTTTGATGTTCAAATAACCTTGTAAATAGTTAAATGATTGGAGAGTTTAAAACATTAACAAGTGATCTGCTAATTTTCTCTTAATAAGAGATGCATGAAGGAAAGTTCACTTATTCCAGTCATTTGGAAAGCCCAGGTTTTTTTTTAATAAATTACTGTCCTGTTTTAAAATATATTTTTTTATTAATTTCAGAGAGGGAGGGAGAGGAAAGGAAAGAAACATCAATGATGAGAGAGAATCATTGATTAGCTGCCTCCTGCATCTATCTTCAATCTTCCTGGGCATCGAGTCCACAAACCAGGCATGTGCCTAGGGGAAATTGAACCATGACCTTCTGGTTCATAGGTTGACACTGAACCACTGAGCTATACCGGCAGGGCCCAGCTATTCTTATTTATAGTATTGAGACTGAGAATAGCCAGATTCATCAACTTTAAAGTTTTTATAATACTAGTAATCTACACTAATAAAAGAGAAAGATGCAAATTGACCGTACCTCCATGGCACCCACCAGCAAACCAGGGGTGAGTATGCAAATTAACCCAACAAAGATGGAGGGTTAATTTGCATACGCAGGCGCGGAGCAAAGACTGAAGACGATTGAAGACTGAAGAGGCTTGGCTTCTCCGCTGCGGCCTGAGTTGGGAAGCCAAGCCTCGCTGCGGCCAGAGCAAAGGCCTGGGTCCCGGGTGCCAGAGGAAAACTGGTGCCGGCAGCCAGGGGAAGGAAGGCCTATTGCACGAAACTTCGTGCAACGGGCCTCTAGTAATAAATACAAGTCTCTTGTAAAATACAAAGATCCTATCACCAGAGAAATTGTTGACATATTAATTGTATTTCACACGTATTTCTGTAGATCCATATATTTTTTTTAAAAGCCTCAAATAAACTGATGGTAGAGCTGACAATGACCTCTTGTGAAATGAAGCCCCTGGACCCAGACTCTGGTCTGAATGGATTTCCATTACCCCTACATGAGGCATTTAACTGGACATTTTATACACACATACTGTTTGGAACAAGTTTCCCTGAGGTGTGCTCCGGTTGCTGCTTATCTCTTTAAATTCTGTGGTTTCATGGCTCCTGGGTTGGTAGGGATTATAACCTGGAATATGCTAAGCCATGACCCACGTGTGTGTTGGACCAGCACATATGAACCTGACAGAATACAGTAGAAAATATTCTGTTTGAATGATGTCTACCAAGGGTTTCCTTAGTAAATATTACTATCTTAGTGTAGCTTAATATCGCAGTATGCACAATTAAAATTTCTTGTGGCTTCTTTAAGTGTAAAGTCTGATACACCCATACTTTATACTTTACTGGTTGATAAATGCAAATGAGGATGGTAGCTGTTATTATGGGGTACCCCCTTCAAAAACAATATTGCATGGGCTGAAATTTACACTGTCCCATGAGGCATGGTGGGGCCCATAGCTTTCCCGTTTTTCTCTTTTACCTGGATTTCAGGAAAGTCACCTTACTTTAATTCTGTTAATTTCTAATTCTTTTAATTTTCACTTTTAATTCTCTAATGGTATTTAGGTGTCTTTCCTCATCAACGTGATTTTTATCTTCCCCTCCCAGTGATTTCCAAATTCATTTTTTTTTTAATTGCCTTGAAATATAGTTTAAATGTGAGGCTATGGTTCACTGTATTATTATTGATTAAATTATAGTGCAAGAAAATACATTTCTAATCTAATAGTGACTTACAAATTATTTTGAAATTTGAGACCTTGCGCGTCTGAAAGTTCAGAGTTGTGTTCAGAGTTGTTTAGCAGGTTTGTTCAGTGGCTGTGGAACATCTCTGGGTTGTGACGAAGGTCGTTGTAGTAAAGAAGGCTGACTTAAACGCCATTCAACAACACTGCATCCAGAGACTTCCTGCCTTAAGGTTAAATATAAACTGCTGTTGACTACAGCCAGAAATGGTGAGAAAAACTTATTAGATGTGCTTGAAACAGTTGTCATCAAAAGTTTGGTGTGGTCTTTGCAGTGAGTTTTGCTGCCTTATCTTTCTGTTGGATGAATCACTACAACCAAATTAACGATCACTTATGATAGATGTAGCATGACTTTTAGCTCTTAGCTCTAAAGATTCCGTCTGTCTTTAAAAGACAAAGAACAGAAGTATGAAGTGTTATTAATGAGGTTGCATTTCATTATGTTTAGTAGTTATAATTGTGAGATTGCTGATGACAGATGGTTTGAAAATAAGGTGGAACTAAAATTTTAGATGCCGGTTTATTAGCTATGTATATGAAAAGCTTAAGGAAATTGTATAAAGGACTAGAAATAGAATATATAACACCTGAAGTAGTTAAAGGAGGGGAAGAGTTTACAAAGGAATTTATACAGTACAAAGAAGAAAGGAGAAAGGAAAAGCAAGGTGAATAGAATATTCAGAATTAATCATGTGGAAGCCAGCACATCAATACTAACAGTTAATGAAAGCAGAGTAGTACAAATGCTTAGATTAAGGTTTTAAAAGTTAATTAAGCCATATGTTCATTGGCAAGAGACCCACTTAAAACATAGTGACAGGTAATTTGGAAATACAGTGAGGGTGAGAATGGAGGGAAAAGAATTAATGTAAATAAAATTTATGTGAGGTTTTCCAAAAACTCTGGCCATCTTTGAAAATACTATAATGAGCCTAGAAAAAGGTGAAGAGAATGCATCTGAGTCATTTGATATCATGTGCAATTTGTGACAAAAACTCATACAACAAAATATGATTCATTTTTGGTATAGGGCAGTGGTCGGCAAACTCATTAGTCAACAGAGCCAAATAGCAACAGTACAACAATTGAAATTTCTTTGGAGAGCCACATTTTTTAAACTTAAACTTCTTCTAACGCCACTTCTTCAAAATAAACTTGTCCAGGCCATGGTATTTTGTGGAAGAGCCACACTCAAGGGGCCAAAGAGCCGCATGTAGATCACGAGCCGCAGTTTGCTGACCACGGGTATAGGGGACTGCTTCAGAACTCAGCGGGGGGGAAGTCACTAAGGAAGAACAGCCAAAGTAAACAGGACTTTCTAGAACAGGGGTGGGCAAACTTTTTGACTCGAGGGCCACAATGGGTTCTTAAACTGGACCGGAGGGCCGGAACAAAAGCATGGATGGAATGTTTGTGTGAACTAATATAAATTCAAAGTAAACATCATTACATAAAAGGGTACAGTCTTTTTTTTTTTTTTTACTTCAATAGTTTTATTCATTTCAAACATTTTAACAAGAAGAATGTAAACACTAATTATTATAATTTGAAACTTCAAAAAATGGAGGAATCATAGCACAATAACATACCTTATATTGAAGATGGCAAAGGCAAAATAAAATTGCCTAACAAAGGAAAGGTACAAAAGCCTTTCAAATTAAACTTAAATATAATAAAATAATTTAAAACTAAAACAAATAGAAAAGAACAAAATGTGTAAACGGTAAATTAAACATTTTCTTTAGTGCAACTTCCAAATTATGCCTGGGACGTAGATGTAGATGGCAATGTAGACTGGGTTGAAAGGTTTTTGGTCTTTAAAACATCAACTTCAGTGGGAACAGTGTTGTTGGTCTCCTTTTTAGCTAATGCTCTGATACTGTGCTCTCCAGGGGCGTGTCTCCTTACATCACCACGATAACGTGTCTACGCATTCCCAGGGTGATGTCGGGGGACGCGTCCGCGAGCATTACAAGGAGCCTCTGGAAGATTGAGAGGTTGTACCTTCTACTGAATGGGCGGATATAAATCCGCCCCCTCAGAAGAAGGAGCTGCGGCTGTGTTTCCCGACGTTGCCATGTTAACACTGCTGCTGGTGAAGGAGCGAAGGGGAGAGCAAGAGAACCCTCTGCTCTTTCGGTTCCGCGGGCCGGATAGAACAGCCAAACGGGCTGGATCCGGCCCATGGGCCGTAGTTTGCCCACGGCTGTTCTAGAATCTTTTATAAAACTACTAGTGGCCTGGTGCATGAAATTAGTGTGGGGGTGGGGGGCTGTCCCTCAGCCTTGCCTGCACCCTCTCCAATCTGGGACCCTTCGAAGGATGTCCTACTGCCGGTTTACAGGGATCAGGCCTAAACCGGCAGTTGGACATCCCTCTCACAATCCAGGACTGCTGGCTCCTAACCACTCACCTGCCTGCCTGCCTGATTGCCCCTAACCACTCTGCCTGCCAGCCTGCTTGACCCCAACTACCCCCCGCCGCCAGCCTGCTCACCCCCAAATGCCCCCCCCCGCCAGCCTGCTCACCCCCAACTGCCCCCCTGCCGGCCTGCTCGCCCCCACCTTCCCTCCCCACTGGCCTGCTCACCCCCAACTGCCCCCCTGCTGGCCTGCTCACTCCAAACTGCCCCCCCTGCTGTCCTGATCACCTCCAACTGACCCCCACTGATGGCCTGCTTGCCCCCAACTGGCCCCCCTGCTGGTCTCCCCCCCAACTGCTCCCCGCCGCCGGCCTGATCACCCCCAATGCCCCCCCCCCACAACTGCCATCCCATCCTGGCCTGATCACCCACAACTGCCCTCCCCTCTTGGCCTCTAACCACCTCTACCTTGGCCCCGCCACATGGCTTTGTCCAGAAGAACGTCTGGAAGGTCTCCTGGAAAGTCTCGCAGTCTAATTAGCATAGTACCCTTTTATTAGTATAGATAGAGGCCTGGTGCACGGGTGGGGGCTGGCTGGTTTGCCCTGAAGGGTGTCCCGGATCAGGGTGGGCTTTCCCTTGGGGCATGGGGCAGCCTGGGTGAGGGGCCTGTGGTGGTTTGTAGGCCGGCCATGGTCCCATGGGGTGAGGGTCACCGCTGCAGGGGCGTGGCCACCCTGGGTGAGGGGCTGAGGGCTGTTTTCAAGCTGGTCACACCCCCTTCAAGGTGGGGGTCCCCACTGGGGTGCCTGGTCAGCCTGGGTGAGAGGCTGATGGCTGTTTTCAGGCTGGCCACGCCCCCCAGCGAGCCAGGCTCCCAGCCCCTCCTTTTTTTTTCCCCCCAGCACCTCTTTGAGCAGAGGCCAGGGCGGGCAGGAAGCTTGGCTTCCTCCATTGCTGGGGGCAACCCAAGCCTCCTGCTCGCTCCAGCTCCATGGCCACTGCCATCTTTGTTGGGTTAATTTGCATACTTGCTCCTGATTGGCTGGTGGGCGAAGCAGAGGGATGGTCAATTTGCATGTTTCTCTTTTATTAGTGTAGATAACCTGGAATCCTACTTTTATTTCACAAGTACAAACTACTTCTGTGCTCTAAAGTAATTTTTTCTGAGAAAGAGCTGTTTAACTTATAACATCAATGTGTTGCCCAGTGTTTAAAAACACTGAACATACTGGCTGCTGCTAGCAAGTAAAACCCTAAGTAGTCCATGCTTAGTCCTGTTGAGACAACATTAAGCTCGAAATGATCACCTTGTACTGATACCAAGAATCAGTGTATGTGAACTTGATACGAGCAGCACAACAAGTCAAAGTGATTGTTACGTTTGAAAATTTTACCTCCATGTAAAATAAAAGAAGCATGTTCCAAAGACTGCAGTTCATAGACGTATTATTGAAATAGGAAACAGAAATAGTGTAACTATCCTACTATGTAACCAGACAGAAACATTGTTATGTAATTTTTTTAAAATATATTTTATTGATTTTTTACAGAGAGGAAGGAAGAGGGATAGAGAGTTAGAAACATCGATGAGAGAGAAACATCGATCAGCTGCCTCTTGCACACCTCCTACATGCCCTTGACCGGAATCGAACCTGGGACCTTTCAGTCCGCAGGCTGACGCTCTATCCACTGAACCAAACTGGTTTTGGCCATTGTTATGTATTTTTTATTAATCATGGGTATTATATTTTTAATTAGTCCTATATTAATTGCATGATTAATTCTTACATTCATGCACTTTAATTATATGCAATAATGTACCCCCAAAATGTAATTATCCAATAACAAATTAAAATGATTTTAAAACATAATGATAGATTTTTTGCTTCGGGCCATGACAGTGTAACTGGTACTGGACTAGCCCTCTTTCCATAAACAGAAAACCATACAAAATAGACAAAGCAACTGTTTTCAGATATTGGTCAGCAGGCGTCGCAGGACTTCCATCTGTGAAAGTGACAAGTCCTATGCTTGTCCAGCTCTCTGTCTGGAAGTATTTTCTGGACTCCAGCACAAAGAGGAAGAGCCCCAAAGTATTGCAGACTCGCTGAACTTAGGATACAGGAAAACTGAAGCCACTGGAACTTGCAGGCAGAGTACCAAAAGAAGGGAACTACCCACTAAGAAATCTGCCCTGGTATCCCCTTGCGTCTTTAGCTGACTGTTCAGTGGCGCATGCGCAGGAGGAGACTCCACGATTCGAGCCAAGGACAACTACCAGGAAGCTGTTAAGCAGGCACTACCAGAGGTGTAACACAGCTGGGAGACTCGCATTCTGACCAAGTGGAAAGCACCCAGGGTACTCAGCAGAGATCCCAGAGAAGCCATGCCTCGGCAGTAGGACTGTAGACCTTACCAACGAAGCTTGAAAACAAGCCTTGAATGGAACAAGCTGATTTACCAACAAATTATCTGCCTCAGAACTTTTAAAGGAAGAAAAAAAAAATCCAGACAACATTCAAAATATTCAGAATCCAATAAAAATATTACTGTGTGTAAAGAAGCAGAAAAAATGTGACATAACTTGGAGAACAATTAGTCAATTCAGCAGATCCAAAAATGACAAGTAGTAGAATTAGCAGACAAGGACTTTTTAAAAGCTATTATAAAAAATGATTTTAAAAGGATTTTAGAAAACATTATTGTAACGAACAAAGAAAAAGAAAATATAAAAACAACCCAAATGTTCTTCTAAAGGTGAAAAATAAACTGTCTGAATTTTTAAGTTCTCTACATGGGCTTAACAGTAGTTCAGATACTATTAAAGAAAATATCAGTGAATTTGGAGATGGAACAATTGAAACTAAACCACAAAGAGAAAATAAATTGAAACAAAAGTGAATAACAGTCTCATTGACCTATCTGATAGTACTAACTGATTCAACAGTATGTAGTTGACATCTTAGGGATAAGGGGACACAAAAATATACAGGTGGGGGAAAGTAGGTTTATGGTTGTGCATATGGAAAATAACACATTAATTAATAATAATACAATAATAAACTCAGTGTTTTGTGTACTTACAAGGGTAAAACTACTTGTTCCTCACCCATATGAGGGAAAAATGGTCAAAAATGATATGAATTTGATAGACATACCCACAGATTCAAGACACTCAACAATTCTCAAGCAGGCTACTATAAGCAAAGCCCATTATAATCAATCTGCAGAAAACCAACGATGATAAGAAAATCTTTAGCCCTAATTGGTTTGGCTCAGTGGATGGAGAGCTGGCCTGTGGACTGAAGGGTCCCAGGTTCGATTCCGGTCAAGGGCATGTACCTTGGTTGTGGGCACATCCCAAGTAGGGGGTGTGCAGGAGGCAGCTGAATCGATGTTTCTCTCTCATTGATGTTTCTAACTCTCTATCCCTCTCTTTCTCCCTCTCTGTAAAAAATCAATAAAATATATTTTTTTAAAAAAGGAAGAAAATCTTTAATGCTGCCAAAGAAGAGAATACATTACCTACAGGGAGAAAAAGATAAGAAATGACTTTTCATCTGAAACAGTGCAAGTCAGAAGACAATGGGAAGACACTTCTTCTTTTTTTTTTTTTTTAATATCCCTTCCCCCTGCCCTCCACTGCTGCCTCTTGGAGATCCTTTTAGAAATGTTCCATGTACAAACATAGCAAATGCATTTTAAATTATTTTTAACATAGAATTTAGAAAGGTTAGCAGGAATGTATCCTGCTTACAGAGTCATAAAAGGTGTGTTGTGTTTGTAGAGAAATGATGGTCTTTCCTAGGTAAGATAATCCCTAGAGCAGAGAGGGGCCATTTATTACTTCAGCCCTAATCCTGTGCTGATTAAACAGCCCTTGGTTTTATACTCTGGTCTCCTGAGTTCACAGCCCGCAGAAGGGACTGTGACTAGTGTTAATTCTTTTGCTGAGGATAGGTGCCCTTAGAAATAATGCAAATTGCCACCTTGGCTTAGAAGGCAGCTGGACAAAGAATAAAGGAGACAGAATTTGGAATTAGGTCCAGTCTGGGCTTTGCAGCTTAGTTGTGTTTAAAGATAGAGAAATGGGGCCCTGGTTGGGAATAGCCTATCCAATTATTGACGGGATCCCTAATATGATACCACCCACCAGCAGCTAGGGTGATGACACATCAAAATAAGAAGCAAGAAGATATGGAGCAGCACTAGATCATAATTAAAAACAGATACAACCAGATTGTCTTAATACCATCTACCTTTTAAAAGTCAGGTTGGCAGATAAGTGGCAGAGGAGAATGTTTCTGTCTCTTCCTACGTTGACCGTCCTCATTCCATTGATCTCCTTAGCAGGACGGTTCTACTCGGCCTCCATGGAAGAAAACTCCCCACAGGGCTGCACTAACACAGCCAGCCTGTGCTTTTACAGTCTGCTATGCCCGTTCCCATACCAGTGTGTGTGTGTTCTTCCCCCTGTGGATGTGGCTGGGTATTAAGCCCTTCAGGCATAATTAATGCACCCAGAGCCAAGATGGTCTATACATTAATGCTAAAGTCTTGAGTGTTTAGTCAACTGCATGAAAATACTGGAAACCCACGTAATTTTCAGGAAAGATGCTTTACCTTGCTTCTGTCAGAGCTTGGGACTACGGGAGGCTTACACTGCAAAAGCTTCTTTTATTACATTTTGGTTCTGCTCTTGTTTTTTTTTTTTTTTGAAGGTTCTAATTTGTAACTGCTGTATCAGAAGAAACATCTCAACACAGTGTCTTATTGGAAATTAACACCCCCAACCATCACCTCATGACTTTTATTTCTGATCCCTTTCATCTAAAAATTAATATTTTGAAATTTTATGTTTGAGATTCAAAGTCTTTGATAAAGTCACGTTATGAAATAATTCCAAAGGTGCTATGTTGGAGTAGTTGTAGAGAAATGGATTTGAACTAGTGTGATATAAACCATAATAAAATGGAAATTTTATGGGAAATTAAGAAAGAAAGAAATGGGGCCTCGGCCAGGTGGCGCAGTTGGTTGGAGCGTCATCCTGTACACCAAAAGGTTGCGGGTTTGATCCCTGGCCAGGACAAGACACCTTCTTAATAGGCCTACCTTGACTGCGACGCTGAAAACTATAGTCCCTTCCCCCACATTCTGCCTCCCTTACCGAGATTATTCATGTTCTCCATGCCATCTCTCATTGTATAATATGCTACATAATTCTATATTTATGTGTTTGTCTCCTCCCCTAGACTATAGCATTTTTTTTCTTCTTGGTTTGTTCACCGATGTATCTTTAACACCTAGAAAATGACTTGAACATAATAGCTGCTTAGGAAATTTTTATTGAATCAACAGATGACAGTTGTTGTAAGTGTGTTAGGGTTCTCTGGAGAAACAAAAACCAACAGGACCTGTGTATATGTAGAGAGAGAAATAGTTATTTTTTTAGAAATTGGCTAGTGTGGTTGTGAAGGCTTGACTGGTCCAAAGTCTGCAGGGGAGGCTGGCAGGCTGGAAACCCAGGGAAGATTGTCCGTCAGAGACAATCTACTGGCAGGATTCCTTCCTACGTCTGCAAGGCAGTCTTTTTCTATTAAGGCCTTGGACTGGTTGGATAGATTCACTCACTTTACGGAGGGTAATCACCTTTACTCAAAGTCCATCCATTTAAATGTAAATCTCATCCAAAAAATACCTTCACAGAAACATCCAGAATAATGATGGACTGAATATCTAGGTGCTGTGTCCTTGTCAAGTTGACACATTAAATTAACTATCACAATAGGATGTGGAGAAATAGGAACTGTTATACACTGATAAAATGTAAGAGGGTGAGTTGGTACATCACTTAATTTGGCAATATCTAATAAAGTGGAGTTTGTTCATGTCCTACCACTGAGCAATTTTACTCCTAGTTATATAGAAGCACTTATAAAAGGCCATACTTATATAATATAAGGGAAACACTTATATAAGGCCACAAGTAAGCATGTTCAATAATTTTTCTGAAGTGTTGCTTGTAATAGGAAGAAAATGGAAATAATCTAAATGTTTACTGGTGGGAAAGTGAATCAATTAGCTGTGGTATATTCTTAAATTGAATACTATACAACAGTTAAATGAAGTAAATGTACATATGTCAACATGGATTATTTTCTTAATTATGTTGAATTAATTTTAAAAAGTAGTCACAAAAGGATATATATAGTTTTATAGCACTTACGTTTTAACAACTCAAAATCGTAATGTTGGTTACATTAGTTTTTTACCAAGATTATTTTTGTTCTTTAAGATTCTCCTGTTTAATTATAAAAGAAACCCACAGAAGTATGGGCGTTCGTTCTCTGACAGCTTGTGTGGAGGGGACTAAAGATATTCATGAAGAGTTGGTCAACAGAAATTATTAATGTGACTGATATGAACCACACATGAACTTCTTTACATCCATGCCCATTTTGGCAACTTTTACTCATTTAGAACGACTTTTAAAATAACGTAACCTGTGACGAAACTTCAAAGTCAGGGATATTAATATTCAAAATGACAGATTGCATATATTTTCAGTTAAAGAATAGGCTGGATTTAAATAAAAATCACATTAAGTCATTATGACATTCAGTTACATCTATTGATATTTTCTACTTAAATATTTCACTATGTTTTGTTAAACGTTGATTAGGAGTGAAATAAGTTAAAATGGATGTTCATCTTTTTTTCTGCTAACTTTCTTATCCATTCATAAGTTCGGGGTAAATTTATTGCATTTGAGTTTAACCTTTAGTTTTTGGTTAATATTTAATAGTACTCTCACAGAAAATACGTTCTAATCCTCCTCCTGCATTGTTTTTATTTCTTCCTAGTTGTCTGACGATGGTCGCTATGTCTTGTTATCGATAAGGGAGGGGTGTGACCCAGTGAACCGCCTCTGGTACTGTGACCTGCAGCAGGAATCCAATGGCATCACTGGTAAGTTATCTTTCACCCGCAGGTAATTACTCCAGAATGCCTCTTAAAAGCAGTTATTTTGTCTTCTAATTGAGTTTTTAAGAAACCGTCTTCCATTCAACCACATTGTCTTAGTTCATCTGCCCTTCCCCCCCCCCAATATTATCCCATAAAATGAAGAAAAACTGAATGAACGTATTTGTTGGCTTCAGAATTTTCTCTGTAGATTGAAGTTAACCATATTTTTTGCATATGAGTGTGAGAATGTCCTGCGAGTACTGCAGATGAAGGGTGTTAAGGAGAAGCTGGCCCTTTGGTCTGTAAAACAGTATAACTGTCTAGACGTAATGCGGCAAACCAACATAGACAAGAGAGAGGGGACCAGTGAGAATTAACCAGGGTAACAGATAACCATAGACAGCTCCTCAGTACTGAGCCACATGCACAATAACAGCCTGGTTTTCCTGCCTGAAGCTCCATATGTCATGATAGTAAGCATAAAACCAGCCAGTCACAAATTCTGGAGATGGCTCATTTTAAATATTCTCTCCCAACATCTAAATCATACCAGTACCACTGTCAAGCATTAAAGCTTTCCAACTGCATGACTTACTGTGCTGAAAATTCCCAGACCCAGAAATTGTGTCAGGTATGCTGGCACGCAGGTAAGATACCATACTAATTATACCGTGTTCTGGTTAATGTAAAATAAGCATATTTTAGAGATGGTGGCATAGATTTTCAGGTTGTACAATATTGAGTGCACTTTTAGTTATTTGATTACCCATTATTGGTCTATATTGTGTGTTACATTATAGTAAGATTATATAAATTCTTTATTATTGATTGGTCATTGCATCATTTTTAAACTTCTAAAGTAAGATTCTCATCCTAACATTCTTAGATACCACAGAATGCCATTCACACATACAGCAGGATGAAGTCAACAACTTTCATGCTAGTGTTAAATATACTTCCATTTAATAAAACTACGGGTTTGTGGGGGTTTTTTCTGCTTGTTTTTTTAAAAATACCCATTTTGATCTCAAGAAAATTGGCTCAACCACAGCAGTTTCACATTCTCTGACAGGAGCAGGCCACCACCCAAGAATTGTTCATTTGAGTTGCAAGAGCAGGTGTACGTAGAACTGTGCAGACCTCTGAATATAGAATCTGAAAGAAACAGTAACAGCTGTTAAGCTGTGCTGTTGTCCTGTACAATATGCCCATGTGACTGTAAGACAGTGCATAGGACTTTGCTTTCTCCAGTTCTTTATGAATGCCAATTACCGTGTTCTTTCTCCACAGAATTCTGGTTTCATTCTCTACTTATTACTTCATTTTTATATATTTAAATTATTAGGTGGGCTTATTGTTAAACAATATCAGTTAACTAATTAAGAAACAAATTGGCCCTGGCCAGGTGGCTCAGTTGGTTGGAGCATTGTCCCATACACCAAAAGGTTGTGGGTTCAATCCCTGGTTGGGGCACGTGCAGGAGGCAACCTATCGATGTTTGTCTCTCTCTCCCTTCCTCTCTCTAAAATCAACTTCTTAAAAAAAGCAAGCCTGAATTGGTCTTTATGTCACAGCATTTATGAAGTGTTTGGTGGAAAAGCTGGATGGTGCTAACATATTTGATTTTTGTAAGGAAATATCTGCTTACTGTGTACTTTGTCTAGACTTTCATTAACTTGTCTTTCTCCTTTGTCCTTTTATGCTGAAGGTTTGATCATTTTAGATAGATGAAATTTTCAGTGCTCCCCATGTCTTTATTTTAAAGCTTTCATGTTATCAATGAAAATTGTCTTTCTCCCACATAAGAAATTAATCTACCCATGAAGATGTAAGGAAGCTCAGTATTTGTCGGACTCCTACATTGTACATCCAGTCATCTCTGGCTAGTGCAAAGCAGATGACCTCTTGTTTTTAGGTAACTGAGACAACATTGACTCCAGGTTCAGGCCTGGCAGGACTGGGCATCTTTGGGGGTTACAGTGGAAATGGAGAGAAAAACTTTCAAGAACCTTTAAATGATTTATCCAAAGTTTAGCCAAGTCATCTGAGCATTAAAAGCCAGACCAACAGAGGAAGAGGACTTCTGTAATGGGCAGGGATTATTAGAAAACAGTGTGTGTGTCAGAGTGGGTCTGCCAAAGGAAAAAAAAAAGAATTGGAACAGCAAGAGGTAGTATAAAAATATGAACTGTGAAGTAAAATAAGAATGATAAAATCAGTATTTTTGCTAATTTTAAAATTAGGGATTAGAAGGGCTTTTTCTAGGAAAATCACTGTGTGCCATGAGAGATGGAAATTAAACTTTAAAAGTTCACTATTAGCAAATCATGCTGTTCAGAAGCCACATTTAGCTTATTTTTGTCGTTTGAAGAACATGGATTATTTGGCATAGTAGTAAGTATTGTTTATTTAGCATGTATGTGTGCCAGATTCTGAGTACAAATGTAGTTATGTCTTTGTCTTCTCAGCAACCTCTGAGGAGCACATGTTGTTATTCCTAGGAAACAGGTTGGTGAAGCCAGTTAGCTTTCCTGATGCCATTTAAAGATTCAGACCCTTGTCAGTTGAACTCCCCAGCCCCTGTTCTAACCATAGTTATTTAGCAGGTGAGGTGAAAGGAAGGCATCAGACCAGCAGAGCAGCAGCCTTCTGGTCCCCTCCATTCGGAACAGGTGGCATTGGTTTATCATTGTTACATGTCAGGCCCTCAGTGCTTTGTAAAGTATAAAAACACTTCTAGCTCCTGTTCTTAGAGAGCTTGCAAAACAGTTTCTATGAAATGTAGTTAATACCATTGGTTTTCAGAGAAAGCAATAAAAGTAATGAGTTTGCTCTCAGGAAAGCATGAGATGGCTTACTTTAAGCTAATCTTCACTCAACAAATCGTTCTCCCACCCAGAAGCAGGTTTATAAAAAGTAATTTTAACTTGAATGTAGAGAAGTTTAGGAATTGAATTCTGTTGGCTTCAGAGTGAATAATGCCACTTACGGACAGAGGAACCTCAGAAAATGTGAGCAGACAGTGAGATGGTTAGAGAGGTTAGCCAGTCTATTTTTAAAAGTAATTTTTCTGTTTTCCGTTTAAATCAATAATGCTCTAACTTATGCATAGCAAAACTGAATGAGCCCAATTCTTTATCCGAAATGCCATTTCTTTAGAATTGTGTCAGGTCCAAAGCCCTAAGGAGCAAGGGTTTCAGAAAAGCAAAAGGATTTATCGAGCTCCCGTCTTAAACGTGCTGCCCTGTGAGGCCTGTACTTTCCACTGCTTTTCAAATTTATAGATGGATTTGTATAAATCCAGCCACTTGCCCTAATCTGAATAAATTTATGACTTACAGTATCTATTTATGACTAAGGTTAATGCTTCAGAACATTGGTGGCAGATAAAAACACAAAATGTTTGATTTTGTGTGTGTGCGCAGTGGAGCTTGATTATTTAAAATGGGTGCAGCATTTTCAGGCTCACCTGATTAAACAGGTACTGGAGGAAGTTTCTGTTTCGCTTTTGGTGGATATTTCAGTGACTTTTTGCAGAGGTGGGTAGGGTCATAAGAAATACCACTGCAGTGGCTGCAAGACCTTTTCAAGCAGAAATCATAAGATGGTTACTTTGAGGACTAAAGGTTTTACATTACAAAGTGTTTTATTGCCAGGGGAACACTTAAGGAATCTGACATTTCCCTGAATCAAGATTCTGTCTCTATAAAAAGTCGTAGTCCAGAAAATTACGTTTTAAGATTCTTATTATAAACTAGAGGCCTGATGCATGAAAATTTGTGCAAGTGTAGGCCTTCCTTCCCCCGGCTGCCGCCGGCACTGGCTTCCCTCTGGCACCCGGGACCCAGGCTTCCCTCACAGTCCTGACTTCATCGGAAGGTCATCTGGAAGGACATCTGGTCTAATTAGCATATTATGCTTTTATTATTATAAATAAACTAGAGGCCCAGTGCATGAATTTGTGCAATCAGCGGATCAGGGCTAGGCCTGTTCAGAGGAGGAGAAGGTGGGAAGTTGGCCGGCTGGCCCACCCCAATCGGGACCGATCAGGGCCGGGCTGGCTGGGAGGAAGGGCTGCAGGCGATTGGCTGGCAGGCCCCACCCCCGATTGGGGGGGCAATTGGGTGGGGCCCAACCATGGGGAGGGGCTGTGGGTGGTGGGCCAGCTGGCCCTGCCCCCAAATGGGGTGACCGGAGCTGATTAGGGGCCAGTGGCCTGGGGGAGGGGCTGTGGGTGGTTGGCCAGCCCTGCCCCTGATTGGAGTGGGGGAGATGATCGGGGTGGAGCTGGCTGGGGGGAAGGGCTGCGGGCCCATCGGGGTGGTGGGGGCCCATCTGGGTGGGCCAGCTGGGGGGAGGGGAATGCAGGCGGTTGGTTGGCTAGCCCTGCCGCTGATCAGGGTGGGGGGCTGATCTGGGGTGGGGCTGGCGGGGGAGGGGGCTGCAGGAGGTTGGCCAGCCGGCCCCACCCCCTATTTGGGTGGGGGGTGATCAGGGGTGGGGCCGACTGGGGGGAAGGGCCGTGGGGGGGTTGGCTGGCCGGGGCTCCCCCCACCCCCTCCAATCGGGCCAGTTCGCTGGCCGCAGTGGCCATCATAGCGACCGGTCATTCTGGTTGTTGCGGTGTTGCGGTCACTGGCTTTTTATATATATAGATGTACCTTTCTGTTTATCTCAAATTTTGCATTGGCAGCTAATTTTTTACTTATTCTTCTAAGGAATAGTTTTTAGGGTTGTGGTTTTTTTCTTTTAAAAACGTATTTTATATAAACTAAGATTCAGGTTAGTTACCATTGAGTGGTCACCTGTTTTTGAGGTTAGCCGTTTGAAAATAAAATTCTAACTTGAATTGCAGAGCTTAACCTTTTATGAAAATTAATTGTATGGACTTCTGTTTGAGGTAGTTTGTCAGATTACATATTCTTAATGGCCTCTTAATTGAAGCAACTAAGATGCTGTAACAACTTTATAAAGCACATTTCTAACTATATTGCTGAGTTGGCACAGAAGAAGAGAACCCATAGAGGTCAAAGACAAAGTGAAAGCAGGAATCCTGGATTGCTCCTGGATGTGTCTGCTGGGTCATGAGGCTGAGCTTCCCTCTGCTGGCCACCTAGGGCAAGGGGGATGGGAGACAAAGCTCTGGGCTCCATGGGAGAGAGTGTAATGAGAGATACCCTCCGTGTCAGGGTGATTGAGAAATAAACCTAGCAGAGGTAGAGTTGGGGGGTGAGGCGGAGGTAGGGCATAAGTAGGAAACCTGCCTATCTTTACCTTGTCACTGCTGAAAAGGAGGGGTAGGCAGGATGTCAATACTCCTAAAATTTGAGAAGGGCTGACCTTCACCTGCATGCAGGTTGTCTTGATTGGCCCTGTGAGGTCCAGAAATCCTCATGCCACGCGTTTAATTTAAAGTGCTCCCAGTTTGGTTGCCTCCCAAGAGGCAAACAGAAGGCCAATGCACATCTTCTCTGGAAGAGTGCCACTTCTACCGAGGCTTGTAAGATTCCCACAGGTAATGTTTCAAGCGGAATCAGATCACAGTCAGAAATCACAAAGGCAGTGAAGAAATTTACCAGCATGAGAAGTAGAGCCAGCAGAAACACCAGCATGGAATTACCAGATTCCTAATGTAAAACTAGTACATACACTTTTAAAAATAAACCATGTTTTACTTTTACAGAAAGTGAAAGAGAAGCTTGGTGGCAAAGCAAGAAACACGATACTGTAAAAAAAAAATTATCAAATAGATTTGGAAAAGGACTAAGTAGAACTTCTGCAAATAAAGCTATGATTATTACCATTAAAAAATTCAGTCATTATGTTAAAGGCAAGATTAGACACAGCTGAAGAGAGAACTAATAAATAGAATATAAATATAAAAAAATCAACTAGAATATAGCCCACCAGGAGGTGGAAAGCATGTGAGTGGTTAAGATATATGGAAAAGAGCAAATCTTTTTGGAAATGATAAGCTAATTGGGACCAACCATTCTGCAGAGGACAACTGGCCCAAGTTGTTATCATGAAAATGATGTGACTGTCTTAGTATCAAAATAGACTTTCAAGTAAAAAAGCATTGCCAAAGAGATAAAACTTCATTATCATAACAGATTCAATTCAGTTTTATTTAAATATGATCTATGGGTATATATAAAATCATGATTTCAAAATACAGAGAGCAAAAATTAATACAAATCCAGGTAAAAATAGATAAATCAACAATAATAGAGAAGCATTTTAATAGCTCTTTTCTGGAACTGATAGAAAAAAAATGGCCCCCTAAATCAGTAAATATATAGATTTGAACAATATGACTTAATAGACATTTAATATATCACACCCAAAGGCTGCAAAATACACATTCTTTTTAGTCACATACAGTAGCATTTAAAAGTCATTTAAGAGAAAAAAATTAGGCCATAAAGCTTTTCTGAACTAATTTTAAATGATTGAAACCAGACAGAGCATGTTCTATGAGCGCAATTGGATTTAGCCAAAAGTCAATAACAATGACCAGAGGGAGAAAATCTCATAAACATGATGTCAAGTGAAAGAAGTCAGATACAAAAGAATACATGTTGTATGTTTCATTATATATGAAGTTCAAAAATAAGTAAAATTGTGTTTAAGGATACATATTAAGGCAGAAAAAGAACAAAGAGAAATAGGATCACCATAGCATTCAGGATGGGGATTACCTTCAGGAGGGTGGGGGGCTTGTTCAGAGCATCATAGCACAAGAAGTTCCTCCTCATTCTGTTACCAAAAGCATATTTATTATCCTGTGCCGATTCTTCCAGCTGTACTTTTAGAATGATACTGTCAGATTCATTAAAAATCTCATTTGGATTTTGATTGCAATTGTGTTAAATTGGTAAATTTTCTCTAGGATTATTTGCACCTTTGAAATAGTCTTCCCATCTAAAGATATGTTGTGTGTTTTCAATTATTCAGGATTTGAATGTTCTATTGTTTTGTTATTTTTAAGATTCCTTAGAAAAAGTTTAGAGCTTTCTTCATATAGATCCCACATTTCATGTTAAGTGCTTTCCTAAACATTTTATTAATTGTGCTTCTGTTGTAAATGAGCTCTTCCCCCAGTCCTCCCATTTTTTCTAACTGGTTATTGCTAGCTCGTAGGAAAGTGATAGGTTTTTTTAAACTGCTTATCTTATTATTAGTTTTCATTTCAATTATTGATTTAAAAATATTTGTTGAGGTTTTGTTGTGGAGTAGATAGGTATTAGTAGTCACTTTAATATTTTCTTATTAATTTAAATTCTTTATTGTTTAAAGTATTACATATATATCCTTTTTCCCCCATTGACCTCTCCCTAGCCGCGCGCCCCCTCCTCCTCCCCCCCCCCCCCCCCGTGCCTTCACCACCACCCCCATCTGTGTCCATTGGTTTTGCTCATATGCATGCATACAAGTCCTCTGGTTGTTCCCTTACCCCTTCACCCCCCACCTTCCCTCATAGGTTGCACAGTCTGTTCGATGCTTTTATGACTCTGGTTCTATTTTAGTTCCTCAGTTTATGTTGTTCATAAATGAGTGAGATCATGTGATATTTATCTTTCTCTGACTGGCTTATTTCGCTTAGCATAATGCCCTCCAGTTCCATTCATGCTATTGCAAATGGTAAGAATTCCTTCTTTTTTATAGCAGCATAGTATTCCATTGTGTAGATGTACCACCGTTTTCTAAGTCACTTTAATATTTTAAAAATCTTTTTACTAGTGCTAGTTTACACTGAGAAGACTAGGCTTATCAAGGGATAAAGAGATTGCTCAAGGTCACACAACTAAATATTGTTGAGCTGGAGTTTTAATCCAGTTGTGTCTGACCAAAAAACGCACTCTCTTTTTATCATGGGATATTTTTCTTGATGAATTTAATTCGACAGTCAATTATATAAAGTTATTATGCTCTAAAGATGAATGAGATAATAAATGTAAAACTGCCTTGAAAAATTCAAGGACTATAAATGAACTATCCAAATTAATGTAGCAATTTCACTGTGAAATTGAAGCCAGGAGATTAATTGGAGAATAGCTGAAATCTGGCATTGCCTTCCAGAAGTTTAGAAGTCGTGGAACTCTTTGTTTATAAAACTTGTGAGATGTACTTTGAACATCCCCGTCCTATACATTGTGAAGCTGGTGTCTACCCAGTGCGTTTTTTAACATTAAAAGTGGCATTTAGTGAGCCATTTAAATGATAATAGTGAGCCACATTTAAGATTTTTTCATGATGTCCATCTCTAGACTAATTCTTAGCACTAAAGGGCTGGGAAATGCTCTTTCATTCAGCACCAATTTTATTTTGCACCTTTGAAGTACCTGCCACTTCCTTTAGGTGCTAAGTATTAACTTCTGAATAGAAAAGACAAATTATAAACAAGCAAATAGGTGCATACCTTGAGAGAAGTGCTGTGAAGAAATGGTCTGGGTACCGAAAAGAGGTTCCTGGCCATTGGAGAGTGAGCCAGGCCGAGGAAATGCCCTGTAACAACGCCTTGAGGCCTGTGTGAAGGAGCCTGACAAAGGCTCGAAGGACAGAGGTGCAGTGAAAGTTGGAACAAGCTGAGGTTGGCTAAGTGGGCAAGGACTGTGACATGTGAGACCAGGGAGGCCATAAATAGGAATTCGATTTTATTCAGAGAGTAATGGGGACGTTTTTAAGAAGGGCACCAACATGGACCAGTTCAGGATATTCCAACATTGTGGTAATAGTGTAGCCGCTAATATTGAGAAGGTCTGGAGTGGCTGCGGGAAGGCCAGGCAGGAAGCTAATCTGCAGACCGGGGCAGCCTAATTCTTGGTCATAGAGGCTGTCCTGTGAGCCAGAGCACCTTTAGCGGTATCTCTGGCCTTTCCCCACTGGATGTAATAGGAGCCCTCCTCTCCCCTTCCAAGTTTTGACAACCGAGTCTGTCGCCCACAGTGGTGGAATGACCCCAGTTGAGAGCCCCTGATGTAGACGCAGCGGGAATTGGTGAAGACTTGGCTGGTGTGAGGGCAGTAGAGGTAGAGAGAAGGGCTCCAGTTTGGGAACAGTCTCAGGTGGAGGAGGATCCCTCAGTTTCCATGGGGCAATGTTCACATCTGCCAGGCTTTTCCAAGGGCGGGGGAGGGAATTCCTTCACATGTTTTAAAACCTTAAAATGTGCCCGTTGTCCTCGCTCTTTCTCAGACCTTAGATCTTCCAAATAGTGTGTCTCCTCTTTCTATAGACAGGTAAGATCTGCCCTCCCTTCCCCATGCACAAACCACACCCTTTTAAGCACTGGAGAGGTGACAGGGATGCTTGGTCTCTCACCAGGAATCCTGAAGTGGGTGAAACTGATCGACAACTTTGAAGGAGAATATGACTACGTGACGAACGAGGGGACGGTGTTCACATTCAAGACCAATCGCCATTCTCCCAACTATCGCCTCATCAACATCGACTTCACGGATCCCGAGGAGTCGAAGTGGAAGGTGCTTATTCCTGAGCACGAGAAGGATGTCTTAGGTAAGACTGCATGCTGCTGGAGAACAGTGCTTTCGTGTTTGGTGAGCACATCAGCAAATCGGTCTGTCTCTCGTCCTCTGGTGGCCCATGACAGGGTAAAGAACCTGCAGCCTCTGAGCTCTGGCCATGAAGTGTCTAAACAGTGCCACCAGGTTTGCACTGCAGGACATCTTTGTAGTTAGTGACTACAATATTATGCAGGGTCATCCTAATTGTGAAGATAGGAATCCAGACTTTCTAGGTGGTGTTGTTTTTTTCTTTTTAATATTAGTTGTCTTTGTGTAATAATCCTATATAATAAAAGCATAATATGCTAAGTGTCCGACCATTCACTATGACGCGCACTGACCACCTGGATTGGAGATTAGCTTGCTACTGGGGTCCAATGAATAGGGACTGGGTAAGAGGGCTGGACAAGCCCTAGAGCCTTTTCACGCCCTTCCTGGCCGGCCGGCCCCCATCAGCCCTGATTGGGACTGGGTGAGACGGCCCCAAGGCCCCGATTGCTGGCCAGGCTGAGGGACCCCACCCGTGCACGAATTTGTGCACTGGGCCTCTAGTCTATCTATATAAAAGCCTAAGCAACCGTCGCAACCGAACGGACAAACGAACAGGCTGCGTGGGGCGACCAGGCTGGCAGGGGAGGTTAGTGAGGGACGACCAAACGACTGAGCAGCAGGCTGTGTGGGATGACCAGGCCAGCAGGTGGTGGGCAGTGAGGGGCAATCAGGCCAGCAGGCAGAGGCAGTTAGGGGTGATCAGGCTGGCAGGGGGAACAGTTAGGGGCGATCAGGCAGGTAGGCATGTGAGCGGTTAAGCGCCAGCAGCCCAGGATTGTGAGAGGGATCTCAGATTGGAGAGGGTGCAGGCTGGGCTGAGGGGACCCTCCCCTCCCCCACCACCCCCGCTGTGCACGAATTTCATGCACCAAACCTCTAGTATGATAATAATCACATTTAAATTTTTAAACCATTGGATTCAAAACCTTAGCTTTTCGCTTTTGAATAACCTTTGGCTGTTTGTATTATACCTATTAGAAATTGTAGGGTGGGTTTACAGTCCCCTTATTAGAAAAGGAGTAGACTATTGTCAGATTGAATTGAAATCCAGTGCAGTTGCTGCTGTGTGCCCTGAGCTCCATTAGCCTTTCAGGAATCTCACCTCTGTGTCCATCATGTTTCAGGGTGCCCTTAAGTCCCCTCTTTTATTTTCTCTGTGATGTTCCCAAAATGGTATACTGTGTTATAAATGGTTTATTGCCTGAAAGCTGGATTTGATTAGAATGAGACTCACTAATTTTGCTACAAGTTTTTTTACACAAAAGAAGAGTCCAGTTGTCTTCAAGTTAATGAAGAATTTACTGGTTGGAGGTGAACATCTGCTAATGGGTTCAGTGGGGATAGAAGCGAGGGCCACCCCAAAATAGGAAGGTGTAAGGTATATAATTAGGAAAATAAATTCTTTTGATACCTGCACAGTGTCCCTGTCTTGGCTGAAGCAGTCCTGGGAAAGTGAGGGACTCTCTCCCTCCTGGCTCAAGGCCGTGCGCGCTGTGCCTGGCGGGCACTTAAACCTGGCCTCGCATCGTGGGGGGAGGGAAAAGGTGGTCAGATGGTTACGCTGACTGCCTCAGGGATTGCTGCCCATGGGCACCCCCTCTGGGCCCTTCCTTCTGCATGTACCTTGGCCCAGGAGGAAGCACTGCTCTGGGTCTTTGCTCCAGATTCTGCCCAGCCCCTGGGCGTCTGGCTGCACCCCTCACCCTCTTTAGTACTGAGGTCTCCACAGCCCTGCAGGCGGGTGTGTTGGCCAGGACCCAGAGGACCTCATGCTTGCTCTTTCTTGCAAAACCCACATTTGCACCTCCAAGGCAGCAGCCCATCCGTGCTCTCCCTGAAGTATTCAGTCCCCCTTCTCCTGCCTTCCAGCTGTCCCAGTCCCGGTCCCTTCAGCCTCTCACGTTGGAGTGGACACCAGTGCTGTCTCAGGCTGGCTCTTCCCAGTGGGGAGAGGGGCTTACAGCATGACTGGGCTTTCTCCAAGGAAATCCCTTCACTTGTCTCTCCAGAACTTACCATTCACTCCGTGCCCTCATTTATATTTGGATGAGGGGTCCGTGAGTCAAGAAACAGGTTTTTGGCCGTTTCCTTTAACAGCTTCCTGTGAGGAACTGGGTGCATAGTGATTCTGGTTGCCTGATGGCTTCTGTCCAAATTGAGACAGAATGGCCCCCTAAGGGTGGTAAGAGCCGGGTATTTAGTGAGTGCCTCTTAAGTGCCACATGAACTGGCCTCATGCTGGCAGGTCCAAGTGAGACTTTGGTAGCACCAGTCTTCCTGTAGGGTGTCCTGGGTGGTTTTCAGACGCAGGGCAGGTTGGATCAGTGATTCTTGAATGGGGAGCTCTCAGAGACGTAACTTTCCCAAAGCCTGTGACTTTTCTGCCTTTTAAAGCCCCCCTAAAAGTGGCTTGGCTGTGCCTTAAGGTGACATCCTATTTCACTTGTGGACCTAATGAAATGCAAATCACTGCTTAGAGACTTGGGGGTGATATATTTTTATAACCTTCCTTCTGGAAGATTGTAAGTTCCGTGGACTGGAAAGGGGAAACCTTCAATATTCCCTACAACTCATCAATTCCGAGGGAAGCGCAGTTGAGTTTGCTATCTATCATTAGCACAGAATGCCCAGTTGAGAATAAAAACTAGAGATGAGTCATAAAGCACAGCCATAAAGTCAGAGCTGTTATTGATGGCATCTGCACATCTCCTTGTCCTTTCTTCTTCACTCTGTCTGTTTATAATTCTGATGTGCTTGCAGTTAACTCCAAGGATTCCTTGACAAATAATTTACTTCTGTTTTTCCTCCATGCTTTCTGTAAAACATTAAGGCCACATGAAATATATTACTTGATTGAGGCACTTTTGTAAAAAAAAAAAAAAAAAAAAATCTCATTGGAGAAGGAGCACATGACTTGTGGCTGGGCAAGTTCTTTGTGTCTTCCCTGAAGGAAGGGTTTGCTGCGGTAGACAGCCAACCAGATGGGAGCTCTGGTGGTCCTCGGAGCTCCCTCTGGCGATGCCTGGCTTGTGCTGATAGCTGGTAACGTTACAAGCGTGAACTAGTTTCGTGGGTTTTAAAAATGAGCATGTGGCCCTAGCCGGTTTGGCTTAGTGGATAGAGCGTCAACGTCCGTGGACTGAAGGGTCCAGGTTCGATTCTGGACAAGCGCAACCAATCTATGAGTCTCACATCGATGTTTCTCTCTGTCTCTCCCTTTCCCTTGCACTCTCTAAAAATCAATGGAAAAATATCCTCGGGTGAAGATGAAAAATATTAATAATAAAAATGAATTTAAAATGAGCAGTGTCAAGGATCCCACCACTACCCTTCCCCATGAAACCCAAGAAAGGCTTGTCCCCGTGTTGGAGCTGTTACCTGCAGCCCTGTCCTTGCATCTGTCCGTTCATAACAGCATCTCTCCCTCTGGACAGCCTGGCCTTCCCTCCGAAACGGATTGTGCTCTGTGCCTGCCCTTCTGTTTTCACTCCCCTGCACTCTCCCAGCGCTGCTGCAGGGTCACACCGACACTGCAGTTGCAACCCTGGGAGTGAGGAGGACTCGTCTCTCTACCTGACTTCCCGTTTCCCCCCGGTCACCAAGCCCTGGATTCTTTTGGGGAACTTGCCTTTCATTTTATTTTATTTTTTATTTTTTGCCTTTCATTTTTTTTCTTACTTCTCCAGACTTGATCCACACTGGTGTGATTTCACTGGCTTTCTGCAGGCGTGTTCCTCCTGGTCTCCCCTTCATCCCCTGTGCACCCCCATTGTTCTGTATCCTTCATGGATGTCATCTCTATTTGTATCCCCTTTATCCAAATAGTAGCTCCTCAGTAACGGCCGAGTCTGAATTACACTCCGCTCCTACCCAGCTCACCGAAGCCCCCTTCAGACTACCATCGCCACTCACCCCCAAGATTGAACAACCTTTTTCTTCTTAAAAGCAGACCTATCACTTGTTTTTTTAGCTCCCTCCCTTCCCCCCTCCACCCTCCCTCCTTCCTCCCTCTCTTCCTGCTGTGCATTCATTTGTTCGTTCTCATCCCTTTTCTCTCTCCTCATTCCTAGCTCTGGCCTGTTCCTTGGGTCACCTGTCTTCCTGCCACCTCGTCCCGCTGTCACTCCCAGGCACCTCCATCCCCACCCCTGTGCTCGAGACTCAATTCAGCACTTGCTGAAAGGCTCTCCCTTTTTTGGGTTTGCAGCCAACCAGTGACTCTCACCTTTGTCTGCACGTTACTAGCTGTGTTTTTATATGATTGTGTCTTAAGGGCAGAGGTGCCGTCATCTTCCTGCTGGTCTCCCGGCACTTTGCAGAGGACCTGGAATATTCCAAGGGCTTGATGCATTTTTGTCGAATAAACAACCCGACGGAAATGGATTGTGATTTGGTTTTTGTTGTTTTCTTTCTTATAACTCCTGTAGCATGATATTGAACACAGAATAGGTAGGCAGGTTATGTATAGTACACACATTATCTGGAGAATCACAGCCCCTGGCCCAAGGTGGGGAGTATTTTGTTTCCTCTAGACACCACAGGGACAATCACTTATTAAAGGAATATGCTGGAAACTAGGTGAAGGATTAAAAGCAGTTGTACAGTCAGTCACTTTGCATAGCACCCTGGAGCTCCAGAACTACTGTCCAGTGACATGGGTGTGCCGTCCACGCCTTTGCAAAACCACCTTAGGTTTTGTCTGTTCTTGTCTTTTCAGAATGGGTAGCCTGCGTCAGGTCTAACTTTTTGGTGTTGTGCTACCTCCACGACGTGAAGAACACACTGCAGCTCCACGACCTGGCCACGGGCGCCCTCCTGAAGACCTTCCCACTCGAGGTGGGCAGCATCGTGGGCTACAGCGGGCAGAAGAAGGACACCGAGATCTTTTATCAGTTCACTTCCTTCCTGTCTCCAGGTGAGTCTTCCCACCAGTGCGGCTCAGTTCCAAAATCAGACTGATGTTTGCGTTTCTTTGGGGAAATGGGAATACAGTGCTATGCAGTTGAAAATCACATATGCTGTATTACAGCCAAATCACTTAATGGGAGTAAAATAGTAAAACAGGTGCTCAGAACCGAGGGAAATGCAGCCACCGAAACTGCACCGTCATCAGTCTTGTGTCCTGAGTCCTGAGTCTCTTTTCTGGGGACAGGACCAACTGTTGTTCCAGGTTGATGAAAAAAATCTGCAGGAGCAAATATAATCTTAGATTCTTTTTTGGTCTGTATGGACCAGGGCAGTCACAGCGCACACAACTAAAAGCTTAAAATAAAAACCTATAGCCACATCTGATGTAACAATTGTTTCCTAGAACAAACAGAATAAATTCTGCAATTGTTAAACTGAATTAAAGATAAGTCTGAAAATATAGTCTTGCGTCATATAAAAAAAAACTTACTGGGTCTAATACAAAGAAAACATGCTCATCAATTGGAGTTTTACTTTGCATGTAAATTTCATGTAGTTAATTTTACCCACAGTCAACATAGCGATCCTTTTTACTTTTTAAAAAGTCATTTTGGCCCTAGCCGGTTTGGCTCGGTGGATGGAGCGTCGGCCTGTTGACTGAAGGGTCCCAGGTTCGATTCCGGTCAAGGGCACATGCCTGGTTGTGGGCTCGATCCCCACTGGGGTGCATGCATGAGGCAGCCGATCAATGATTCTCTCTCATCATTGATATTTCTCTCTCTCCCTCTTCCTTCCTCTCTGAAATCAATAAAAATATATTTAAAAAAAAAAAGTCGTTTTGCTTTGTTTTGGTTTTGTTCGCTTCTCCACTGGACTGTTTTTGCTATCACCGAAGCCATACACGTACTGGGACTTGTCCCAGGAACCTGGTTCAGTTGGCAGTTTGCCTTGGACCAAGCAGGCCCTATACTAGATCAGTCTGGCTGAGAAAGTTTGTGCACATTTCCTTGTTCGTTTTTCAAGTTCCTCCATCGCCCTTTTGGCCCTACCCAGTTTTGTTGCAATACTTTTATCCTTGGCAAATACAGCAGATAGGGGAGAGCTGGGCAGGTACTGCCTTGGCTCTGGGGTTTGGCCAGATGACCGTGATGCCCCCCCCCCCCCCCCCACCTCGGAGTCACAGAGCAAGCCATTCATAGGAACCTTATCATCTGGCAGGTTGCTGTCAGGGTTATTAAAATCTGAAGAGTGATGTTCTGTAAGTAGGTCTGATGGCATACCTGGAACACCTGGTAAGCTTTACTTTCCCACGTGCCTTTCGGAAGATCTAGGGCAGTGATCGGCAAACTGCAGCTTGCAAGCCACATGCGGCTCACGAGCCGCGGTTTGCCGCTCTGTTGACTAATGAGTTTGCCGACCACTGCCTTAGGGAAAAACACTTAAAAAACATTTTAATAATGTACTAATGTCTTTAACCTGAAGTCAAAACTTCTGGGTAAGGGCAGTGCCTTACGCAGTGGTCGGCAAACTGATTAGTCAGCAGAGCCGCAGTTTGCCGACCACTGATCTAGGGGGCCAGGAAAAGTGCCCACAAGGATGTGGAAACCATGGCCAGGAGTCAGGGACGGACAGGTGTCCTGCGCCCCGCCCTCTCCCCCAGGTACTGAGGACAATGGCAGCCTGTGGACAGAAACCAACAACAGCCAGTTTTCTCCAGATAGCCATTCTCAACCCACTGCTGCAGGGTCCACAGCTCATTCGCTCAGGTTACACTGGTTCTAGGGGCATTACATTGGAAAATCGCATAGCTTAGACAAATTTATTTATTTATTTATTTATTTATTTATTTATTTATTTTTAATATTTTTATTGATTTTTTACAGAGAGGAAGGGAGAGGGAACAGAGAGCTAGAAACATCGATGAGGGAGAAACATCGATCAGCTGCCTCCTGCACACCCCCCACTGGGGATGTGCCCGCAACCAAGGTACATGCCCTTGACCGGAATCGAACCTGGGACCCTTCAGTCCATAGGCCGACGCTCTATCCACTGAGCCAAACCGGTCAGGGCTAGCTTAGACAATTTAAATGGGTGAAGGGCTGAGAAGAACAGAGTAGAGGTGACTCACCTACACTTCGTAAAAGGCAGAGTCACCAAAGGCCTATAAACCTCCTTCCATGACCCCGCGTGGCCATTTATTTCAAGAATGAGCTCGCCGTTACCTGGGGAAGAAAGGACTCATTGTCCCAGTGTAGAATGGTGGGTTCTGTGCCAAGGAAGGAAATGTTATCCGTGACCGTGGCTGTAAAGGTTGAAAAGAGAAGCGTGTCCTTAGTTCTGCAGTACCAGGCAGCTTCTGAACAAGCTTTCATTGGCTGCTGTAATGCTTGGTTCCCCTCTTCTTCTGTTCTTCTTCATTTTGCCTCCAGCTTTGTTGTTTTTTTTTTCCTTAATGCAATTTGATATCTAAAACCAAAGAACCGGACTTCCAGACTCAGGCCTTTTGGTCCAGATGTAAAAATGGTCATGTAATTAATTGTCAGCATGTGTGTATATCCATCCACACACATCCATATCACCTTAAAGGCTGTCTCGCCCTGGCCTCTAAAGGTTAGCTATCCACTACTGCTGACTAAATTAGAAGCAAAGCCCCAGGGCCCAAAGTCGCTGCAGCTGCAGCTGCTGTGGATATGTGAGCCACCTGGCAGGGGCATGCCACAGCTGACTGTGGTCCCCAAGGAGGTGCACAGTGCAGATGTGCCTTATGCCCAAGCCATTTAGGACTTTTGTATCCTGAGTCACACCTGGGAGAAAACAGGCAGCCTGGGCAGTGTGACGCACGAGGCTCTTATTCCCGGTGGCTCAAACCACGTAGCTGTCGAGCCAGTTGGTTCTGTTCTCATGGAACCTCGGAGGCTTGTCTAAGGTTAGCTCCAGACAGACCTGCTCATTGTAAAAATCCTGTACAGCAGCCCCAGGTGCATGGCTCTGCGAACCAGAAATTAAAGGACCTTCTCAAACTGTTTGGGAAAGGCGAAAATATATGTATTTTAAGAGTTTTAGAGCAGATTTAGGTTCATAGCAAAATTAAGGGCAAGGTACAGAGATTCATCATATAACCCCTGCACATGCATAATCTCTCCCACTATCAACACCCCCTCAAGTGTATTACATTTGTTACAGCTGCTAAACCTACACTGACACATCGTAATCACCCCACATCTATAATTTACCTTAGGATTCACTCTTAGTGTTGTACATTCTATGGGTTTGGATAAGTGTATAATGACATGTATCCATCATTATGGTAGCCTACAAAATGCTTTCACTACCCTAAAAATCCTCTGTGCTCTGCTTTTTCACCCCACCCCATGTCCCAACCGTTGGCAACCACTGTTTATTTTATTGTCCCCGTAGTTGTGCCTTTTCCAGAATGTCATATAGTTGGAATCACACAGTATGTAGCCCTACCAGATTGGCTTCTTTCACTTAGTAATATACATTTAAGGATACTCTGTGTCTTTATTACTTTTTAGCACTGAGTAATATTCCATTGTCTGGATGTAGCATCGTCCATTATTTACACATTCACCTACTGAAGAACCTCTTGGTTGCTTCTAAGTTTTGGTAATCGTGAATAAAGCTGCTATAAGCATCCATGAGCTGGTTTTTGTGGGGACATAAATACGTTTTCAACTCTGTTAAGAAAATACCAAGGAGCACAAAAATTTTTAAGAGACTTGTTTTAGTTTTTTTTTTAGTTTTTTTATTTTAAAAACCTTAAAACCCAACCTTAATCAGACAAAATAGTCTCTACGTGGGTCATCTTTTGCCTTTTCTTTACATATCCAATCTTTCCTATCCTCTTGATTCTTCTTTCACAGTTTCTCATAGATTTACCCCTTTTCCTAACTCCCATTTCTTTTACCTCCTTACATTTATTTCAAATTATAGCAGTAATATCCCAGCTGACCATCCCTGCCTCTTCCCTATTGCTAGAATAATCTTATTAAAGCACTTGTTTTCATCCGTGACCCATCTCCTCAAGTCCAAACACCTTAAGGGACTCCCCTAATCCAAATCTCTTTCACCCTTACGTTTTGGCATTGATTTCCTAGAGATCACCCGTCCAGTCCTTTCTGGTTCATGATTCTAGGATTTCTCCAAACCCACCTTCACTTGTACTTAGACACCAAACATCGTTACATTATAAGGATTTACATTACAGTGTGAATGTGCAAATATGTAAATAGGAAGTATTGATCAACTAACTGTATTAAGTAGTAGTACCTTCAGGGTTAACACAGCCTCTTCCTAGAAGACAGAAGAATAGAGATGAGGCAGTAGCCAGCCCTGTGGTATGCTTACTTCATTCCGCTGTTAGAGGGTTCAATGTCTGAATTTCTTTTTTCTGGATAAACAGGCGTTTAGAGTGTATTTTCTATTCATTGTCTTTCACTAGGGAATTTGCATTCTAGTCCTTTGGTGACCTGTCTAAGCTCACTGACCCAGTAACTGTCAACGCTGGGAATCCTGGCTCCCGGGTCCCTGTCAGTCACTGTACTGGAGGTAGCGGTGATGCCAGAGTGAGTCAGGTGCTCAGATGGTACGTGCTTGGTCTGCCATCTCTATTTGTAGTTGTTTGGTGGTTTGGAGTGCTTTTTTCTTCAAAGATTCAGATGTGTGTTTTTTGTATTTTGTGAAAGAGGGGAGCAGGTACTGAACAAGAAGCTTTTCAAAAATTCACATATATCTGAAGATAGCCATTGCCCTCAAGATGACATTCCTCTAGGAAAATTCAGCGTGTGCCCAGAGTGCAGTTGGGAAGTATTTAAGTTGTACTTTATACCGAAGAAAGCCAATACTGGAATCATGTTACATATCTCCCCACTGTTGATGTTAATCATACACCCTATGATCATGCCTTAACATACTGTGTCTGTAAGCGTGATGATTGGGATAACATTCATCGGGATTAGCATTCGTGCTGTTAAGGGATCTAAATGTACTACTCTTTGCCGGGGGGAGGGGGGGCAGAGTATGTTTCTCAACTGTTAGTGAAGAACATACACAGAGGAGTTGAGAAGAAAGCAAGCCACGGTTTTACCTCCAGATCAGTCACTTGGAATGTGTCCTGTGGCAGGACGGTTTGGTGTCTGGTTTTCCATCAAGCATGGGGATCACTAAGTAGATTTTTCATATATTTGACAGTATATGTTTAAAGTATTTCGTGGGAGGGCTGTTTCCACACCAGCCATTCTGGATGACTAATTCTGTTTCATAAACCACAGCAGTGTTGTTGTTCTCAAACGGCGGGACTTGTCCTATTTATTGTTCCTCCAACTTAGTTGTTAAATGTCAGCATTAAAATCACAAAATAGAATTTTAATTAGTGGCTAAATAAGCTGGAAATCTTGGTGCATATTTTTCAATTTGTGTTATGCACAGTTACTGGGATAATCAAAATTTAAAAGCAATTTGAGAATGGCTCCCCAATCATCTCTGGTCCCTGATTGCTGTCCACCTGTGTGTCCGTGAATACATGGGTGTCGGGTAGGTAGCAAGAGCCCCAGATGGCCATCAAGAGACCCCTGACTGGCTCTTGACTTTGGGCCACTCGTTTGCGTTTGCCGTCGTAATCGGCTCTCGGACATAACGGCCCTGTGAGAAGTTCCCCGTGTTATTTTGCCAGTGCTCCTAAGTGACGTGGCGTGGAGCAGACCTGTTAGTGTCCACAGTTAGCTCCTCCCTCTTCTCATACTCCCGGATGCTTCTCCCGCTCCTCTTGGCATCTGATTATGCTTTGGGATCCTTGTTCCCCTGGTGTGTTCATGGACTAAACGTAGACTTCCGCTTCCTTCTAGGCATCATTTATCACTGTGATCTTACCAAAGAGGAGCTGGAGCCAAGAGTCTTCCGAGAGGTGACTGTGAAAGGAATCGATGCTTCCGATTACCAGACCATCCAGGTATGGAGGAGTGTTTGCTTTTGAGAATGTGAGTTAGAAAATCTGACTTCTAAGTTGGGCCATTCTCATCCCAGCTCGTCAGGTGACCCACAGAAATACGGATGACAGATCCTTTCGGAGTTCCCGGGTCTGGGCACTGAGCCAGGATGGTCCCTATCCTCCCAGATCTTACAAGGTCCTCCCATAGCTGCAACTCTTGACAAGAAGCCAGAGTCCCTTGTCTGGGGGATCTCACTTGAGTAGCTAGCTATCAAAGCAACACAGTTTGTCTGTGTTAGTCTGCTTGCTTGCAGTGGGTTGCGTTCTAGCTCAAGTCTTATGGTGTCATAAATAGCAACATAGATTTGCACTATGTAAAGTATTTACTCAAATGCTATAAGTCCTTTCAGTCTGAATTTCATATGTGTTTCTGCCTGGCACAGAGTGGGCACGCCATAAAATATTAGAATGCCCTAGCTCAGTGGTCGGCAAAGGTTTGCCGCTCTGTTGACTAATGAGTTTGCCGACCACTGGGATAGGGGCTTAATCACAAGGAACAACAACAGCCTGTAATTATTGGAATCGAGAGTCTAGGTCAGTAGTCGGCAAACTCATTAGTCAACAGAGCAGCGAGCCGCAGTTTGCTGACCACGGCCCTAGCTGATTTGGCTCAGTGGATAAAGTGTCAGCCTCCAGACTGAAGGGCCCAGGTTCAATTCCAGTCAAGGGCACCATCCCCACACATCCCTCGTCAGTTGCAGGCTCCATCCCCACACATCCCTCGTCGAGCCTGTGCGGGAGGCAGCCAATTAATGTGTCTCTCTCACATTGATGTTTCTCTCTCTCTCTCTCCTCCTCCTCCCTTTCACTCTCTTAAAAACAAAAGGGGGGGTAAATATTCTTAGGTGAGGATTAACATAAAATATTAGAATGGATGAATTAACTAATTCATCGTCATGGCACCACAAACTCAATCTGTGGTCACCACTTTTTTAGGTTAAGAATCTCCATTTCTATCTATTCATCTCCCCAAGATCCTGCGTCTCCCAGAAACTGAATCACTTACCGGTCGATGACGCAGAATGTCTCTGGTCCTTCGCAGTGAGAGGTGACCTCTCGGGCACCAGGTGTTTATCAGGGCTCTCCCACCTGGAGGGCTGGACCCCACTGACCACAGACTAGGAATTAGGAATGAAGGGAGGTTAGAACAGAGAGCACTGATGCTCCTGAGAATGTTTCTGTGAAACGAGGGCATTATTCGAGCTCGGTGCATTACTCTTCACTGATGATGGGCTAGATCTCGATCATCAAAGAAATAAGGCTTTTGTTTACAAAAACCAACGGTGGGCCGGATCTGGCCAAGCTCTGCGCTTGCCAACCCCTGAGCTGTATCTGGAGCTGGCAGACTGGCCTCCCGTTACTGGAGAACGCCTATGCCCATTTGTTTACCTAGTCTCTGTGGCTGCATTCCCACTTTATCTGGGTGGGTGCAACAGAGACTGTACGGCCCACAAAGCCTAAAACACTTAACAATCAGCCCTCAAAGAAAAAGGGTGCCGCTCCCTGGTCTATATAAATAGGATTCGTAAAATCAGAATGTTCTCAGGAGATGTATAAGGGGCCTTTGTCATGAAGCCATGTCAGGCCTAACATCTGTACCTCCTGGTCAGGTGACGTTGGGCGAGTCACTTAACCTTTCTGCCACCATTTTTTCAGCTATAAAATACAGATAGTATCTACTTTGCAGGATTCCTGTAGGATTATATGAGAAGATGTATAATAAGTGTCTGGCACATAGAATAAAATGAGTTTTGGTGTTTTTTTTTTTCAGTCCGTATTGGCAATAAATATAACAGGCTTTCAGTCTTCCATGTCTATTTTGGCTTGTTTCTTCTTTCATTTTTAAGGTGAGCCATTGCCTGGAGAGAGACCCTGTAGGGGCCAGTAGCCCTGTCTGGTACTTACACGTTGGTTAATTCAGCCTCGTCCTATATTAGGCTGTTGTTCTTTGCTGTTTTTCCTTTTTTCCATGTGTAGAACATGTGTCCCTATCAACTGTAACATTTGGCCATCTCAGGGCCTACTTTAGTGCTCGCCCGGGCAACCCCAGGGCTTGGCTGTGTGCACGTGCGCCTCGTTGCCTCGGAGGTCAGCAGTGTCAGGATGCCCAGGAACAGTGACATCTGCCGCCCTAGAATTGGGCAGAGTTGCCTACAAGAGACCCCCCGTCTCCTCCTCATATCTGCTACCCAGCCCCTCAGGTCTAGATTAAAAAACAAACAAACAAAATTCTCTTCTCCATCTTCCCACACCAAACTGCCCACCTGTGCGGTTACCTTTGGAGTTCAGGGAGGGGAGGGGACTTGGAATGGTGACGGCTGTCAGGGAGGCAGCTTCTTACCAGGACGAATCCCTTCTCAGTGAGAGTGGTTGGAATCGTCCCTCCTGTCAAGTAGCTGGTTTTTCCTATCCTGATAACACGAGTGTTCTTTACAGGTGCTGCACAAAGAGACCTGTCACCACCTAATGTGTATTGTTTCCAATTACAAAGGAAAAGATAAAAATTTACAGCTGAGCAAGTGCTTGTGTGGAGTAGAAATCTCTCCGCTGCAGACATAGGTAGCCGCCTGCAACCTCCAGGGGAAACTGGAGGGGAAGGGGCTTGGAGTTTGCCCGTGTCATAGGAAAACTCCCTGAATTCCTCTGTGCCTGATGCTTTACTTCACAGTGAGAACTTCCCTGGCTACACAGATACTTCGACCTTTTATTTGTACTGCTGCAGCTGGGGAAAAAGTTCATGGTCAGTATTTAGAGAGATGGTGCCTGGACAGAACACGTTGGTTTACAGTCTTAATGCTGTGCCCTCCGAGCTGTGCCCGTTGATCAGAGGGGAGCCTCTGTGTGTAATACCCACAGGAGATTTTATATCTATCGATTATACACATCACACATACTGCGCTGAGTCGTTAAAATAGAATCCGTTCATGTGTAAAGGTGCCTTTGAAATGCACAGCACCATAGGCTTGTTTCACTGAACACCCACGTCGC
Organism: Plecotus auritus; assembly: GCF_963455305.1. NCBI lineage: Eukaryota > Metazoa > Chordata > Mammalia > Chiroptera > Vespertilionidae > Plecotus > Plecotus auritus. The sequence goes on from NC_137775.1 coordinate 43,117,567, forward strand.
CGTGGTTGAGATCCGAGTGTGCAGCAGAGCTCGGACGTCAGACGTGAGTGTGACGGATGTCCTCACATTTGCTTAGGCTCTCGGTGGTGTTGGCCGACAGTGACCGACCACTGTAAAAGCTGCCCTCCAGAGGGACCGCTGTATGAATGGAAAGCATCCTGACGGCGTGTGAAAGGAACCACAGCGTTTTGAAAAATGGACACTCTGCTTTTGTTTTCAGTCACGTTAGGGTGATGCCGCGTTCGATTCCACACGACCCTGGTGTTTATATTTATTCCGCGTGTAATTTAAAAAGACTCTCCCCGGGCTGTTCATTCCCTTTTACAGTCTGTGAGGCACTGTGGTCGTGTTGAAGCACACACTGCTGCACCGATGATCCTGCCCGGCTGGGCAGTGCAGTTAATGGTGGTGAAGACCCTGCGCGTCTGCCTGGCGGTGTAGCTGGTAGCAGACAATGCCCAAGAGAGAGAAAGGGAGGGGCGAAGAAACAGGCAGCTACAGCAGGCACAGAGGTGCGTTTCGTGTGACCTCCAGGCAGGCAGGGCCCAGAGCACCTTGAGTGGGGCGGGGGTGAAGGATATGGTATCGTATTTTGCTGACAGCAGAGCAAAGCTGCTCTACATAGCCTTTATCCATTCCTGACTGCAGCTGTGGGTAGAAAATTGATCTGTATCAGAAATAGAATTTTTAAATCAGATCCTGCAAAACTGTTCATTTTACTTTCAGTCTGGGGTACACTAGGAATTTTGTTTTAGATAGGTTTATCAAACCTACAGTCAACTAGTCTTTTTCCTTTTATTGTGAATGACATGGCCACATCATTTTGATTACAACCTCTGTGCCCATGTCCTTAAAAAGAAGTAGAAGTAGCCCTAACTGGTTTGGCTCAGTGGATAGAACTTCAGCCTTCAGACTGAAGGGTCCCAGGTTTGATTCCGGTTAAGGGCACATACCTCTGTTGCAGGCTCAATCCCTGGCATGGTCAGGACTCATGTGGGAGGCAACCAATCAGTGTGTCTCTCTCACATCAATGTTTCTCTGTCTCTACCTCTTCCTTTCACTCTCTCTAAAAATCAATGTAAAAATATCCTTTGGTGATTATTAACAACAACGCAGAAAAGAAGTAGAAGTACTGAACATTAGAAATGATACTTATTAAATAGGTTTGGTAATAATTTACCAGAAAAATCATTAGTTATGTTTCCTTTTAAATAAAGGTGAAGTAATAGGGAAAAGTTAGCTAAATTTAGTCTTCAGCAGATATTGATGACACAACATCCAATGCCAGGTGGTGCTGTGGAACAGAGATTTCAGGCACAGGCAATTAATATTAATTTATATACATTAATTTTGGAAATGTATGGTCCGACTGAAAAGTAGAGACATAGAGATCTGAAAGGTGAAACACCCCAAGTATGTTACCACAGTGATGGAGGGGAAGGTGCAGACTTTGGTCCGAGCTGCAAGGCAGGGACCTTCCTGGCCGGGGTCGAGGAGGGAGCCTTCACTGCAGAGGTGGGAGCTGGTCATGGCCCTGGGGTGCTTTCAAAGCTCCTCGCTCCCCACTGATACTCAATGAATGACTTTCCCACCACCCTTCATCAGATACTGCCTCGGCCCTTTCGTAGCAGCGCGATTTCCCAATTTCCCAGAAAATCCGAGAAAGAAAGGACTCATGCCCTCAGTGTCCTGTGCAGAGGTTGCTCCTGTGAATGGAGTGGTGTTGGTGCTGCGGTTGATGTGGCACGACGGAGGAGGGTAGTGGGGCAACAGAGCACTTTTTTGGTTTCTCAGTATCTCCTTTTTGTTCAGCCAGCTGAGAAATTGGCTGTTCTCCCAAAATGAAACAAATTTTATAGATGTGAAAAAGAACAATGAACTGAGTATACTATGAAGAAACTCCATTAACAGTTTCCACATTTTATAAAAGACAATTTTTCAGAAGGAAGAGCCAATTTTATGGGGCAAGAACAAACGTAAATCAATATAGTACAAAAATAGTAAGAACTATAAATACGTAACATACATTTTTATCCTGATTTCTGTTCTCTTGTGCTTTGTAGGAATTTTACTTTTTAAAACATATATCTTTATTGAATTCAGAAAAGAAGGGAGAGAGAGATAGAAACATCAATGATGCAAGAGAATCATTGATCTGCCTCCTGCACAACCTCTACTGGGGGTTAAGCCCACAACCCGGGCATGTGCTTTGACCGGGAATCAAACTGTGACCTCCTGGTTCATAGGTCACTGCTCAACCACCAAGCCACAACGCTGGGCAGGAATTTTACTTTTGATGTTTACCTATAGCAGTGGTCGGCAAACTGCGGCTCGCGAGCCACAACAGTGCCACTCTGTTAACTAATGAGTTTGCCAACCACTGACCTACAGTAATACCCTTCAAGAACATCCCAAAGGTGGTTTGCTGTGTGGCTGAACAGAAATGTTAAAATCAGATGATTCTTTGAGATTCATTTTTAATGATTTATAAATATTCTTTTAGTGTTCACTTCTAGACTCCTTATTGCATATTAATGGAGATTCTCATTACATTTTCTGTTTACATCATATATATATTATCCACATACATATGCATACATAACATTTATAGTTTAATATGAGGGGCTTTATTTAAGTCTTAAATGTTGGTCACACTTGAAATTCCATTTAAAGTATGCTCAGAAGTGAAATAAAACTTAAGTATTTATGGTTTTGCTTTTTTCATTTCATTTCTGCTGGACCTCAAGGTCTTTCTTACTGGGGTGGTCAGTGATGCCCCTACTGGCACCAGGTGGCTTCTAACACAAATTCAGGAGAATATTCACAGGTTTATTTTGGAAGCGCTAGCCCAAGACCTTTGCTTCTTGTGCTGTGAACTTGCAAAGCAACGGCTGTGCCCAAAGCAGGCGCCCTTCTTATCTGCTGTCTCTTAGAGGAGCGCATCCATTCCAGCATCTGTGTGTGCATTTTTGCCTTCTTCATAGGTGAAGTTAGAGAACTAATAGCATCAGGAGGGGAGTAGAGCCCTCCCTGGAGGGCTGGGATCCTCCGCAACTCCTCCCCTCCTCAGCACAGGGCTGGCCCCAAACCTCCTCCCTTCCTCAGCACAGGACTGGCCCCAAACCTCCTCCCCTCCACAGCACAGGACTGGCCCCAGGCCTCCTCCCCTCCACAGCACAGGGCTGGCCCCAGGCCTCCTCCCCTCCACAGCACAGGGCTTGCCCCAGGCCTCCTCCCCTCCACAGCACAGGGCTGGCCCCAGGCCTCCTCCCCTCCACAGCACAGGACTGGCCCCAGGCCTCCTCCCCTCCACAGCACAGGACTGGCCCCAGGCCTCCTCCCCTCCTCAGCACAGGACTGGCCCCAAACCTCCTCCCCTCCACAGCACAGGGCTGGCCCCAAACCTCCTCCCCTCCACAGCACAGGGCTGGCCCCAGGCCTCCTCTCCTCCACAGCACAGGGCTGGCCCCAGGCCTCCTCCCCTCCACAGCACAGGGCTGGCCCCAGGCCTCCTCCCCTCCACAGCACAGGGCTGGCCCCAAACCTCCTCCCCTCCACAGCACAGGACTGGCCCCAAACCTCCTCCCCTCCACAGCACAGGGCTGGCCCCAAACCTCCTCCCCTCAGCACAGGGCTGGCCCCAAACCTCCTCTCCTCCACAGCACAGGGCTGGCCCCAAACCTCCTCCCCTCCACAGCACAGGGCTGGCCCCAAACCTCCTCTCCTCCACAGCACAGCGCTGGCCCCAAACCTCCTCTCCTCCACAGCACAGGGCTGGCCCCAGGCCTCCTCCCCTCCACAGCACAGGGCTGGCCCCAGGCCTCCTCCCCTCCACAGCACAGGGCTGGCCCCAAACCTCTTCCCCTCCACAGCACAGGGCTGGCCCCAGGCCTCCTCCCCTCCACAGCACAGGGCTGGCCCCAGGCCTCCTCCCCTCCTCAGCACAGGGCTGGCCCCAGGCCTCCTCCCCTCCACAGCACAGGACTGGCCCCAAACCTCCCCTCCTCAGCACAGGGCTGGCCCCAAACCTCCTCGCATCAGCATAGGACTGGCCCCAGGCCTCCTCTCCTCCACAGCACAGGGCTGGCCCCAAACCTCCTCCCCTCCACAGCACAGGGCTGGCCCCAGGCCTCCTCCCCTCCACAGCACAGGGCTGGCCCCAAACCTCCTCCCCTCCACAGCACAGGGCTGGCCCCAGGCCTCCTCCCCTCCACAGCACAGGGCTGGCCCCAAACCTCCTCCCCTCCTCAGCACAGGGCTGGCCCCAAACCTCCTCCCCTCCTCAGCACAGGGCTGGCCCCAGGCCTCCTCCCCTCCACAGCACAGGGCTGGCCCCAGGCCTCCTCCCCTCCTCAGCACAGGGCTGGCCCCAGGCCTCCTCCCCTCCACAGCACAGGGCTGGCCCCAAACCTCCTCCCCTCCACAGCACAGGGCTGGCCCCAAACCTCCTCTCCTCCACAGCACAGGGCTGGCCCCAGGCTTCCTCCCCTCCACAGCACAGGGCTGGCCCCAGGCCTCCTCCCCTCCACAGCACAGGGCTGGCCCCAAACCTCCTCCCCTCCACAGCACAGGGCTGGCCCCAAACCTCCTCCCCTCCACAGCACAGGACTGGCCCCAAACCTCCTCCCCTCCTCAGCACAGGGCTGGCCCCAAACCTCCTCCCCTCAGCATAGGACTGGCCCCAGGCCTCCTCTCCTCCACAGCACAGGGCTGGCCCCAAACCTCCTCCCCTCCACAGCACAGGGCTGGCCCCAGGCTTCCTCCCCTCCACAGCACAGGGCTGGCCCCAAACCTCCTCTCCTCCACAGCACAGGGCTGGCCCCAAACCTCCTCTCCTCCACAGCACAGGGCTGGCCCCAAACCTCCTCTCCTCCACAGCACAGGGCTGGCCCCAAACCTCCTCCCCTCCACAGCACAGGGCTGGCCCCAGGCTTCCTCCCCTCCACAGCACAGGGCTGGCCCCAAACCTCCTCCCCTCCACAGCACAGGGCTGGCCCCAGGCCTCCTCCCCTCCTCAGCACAGGGCTGGCCCCAGGCCTCCTCCCCTCCACAGCACAGGGCTGGCCCCAAACCTCCTCCCCTCCTCAGCACAGGGCTGGCCCCAAATCTCCTCCCTTCCTCAGCACAGGGCTGGCCCCAGGCCTCCTCCCCTCCACAGCACAGGGCTGGCCCCAGGCCTCCTCCCCTCCACAGCACAGGGCTGGCCCCAAACCTCCTCCCCTCCACAGCACAGGGCTGGCCCCAAACCTCCTCCCCTCCACAGCACAGGGCTGGCCCCAGGCCTCCTCCCCTCCACAGCACAGGGCTGGCCCCAGGCCTCCTCCCCTCCACAGCACAGGGCTGGCCCCAAACCTCCTCCCCTCCTCAGCACAGGGCTGGCCCCAAACCTCCTCCCCTCCTCAGCACAGGGCTGGCCCCAGGCCTCCTCCCCTCCACAGCACAGGGCTGGCCCCAGGCCTCCTCCCCTCCACACCACAGGGCTGGCCCCAAACCTCCTCCCCTCCACAGCACAGGGCTGGCCCCAGGCCTCCTCCCCTCCACAGCACAGGGCTGGCCCCAGGCCTGGAGGCCACTTCAGGGCTGTGTGTGGTGGGAAACTGGCTCTCTCTGCTGGAGTGCCTCTCCTGTGCTGTGTTTTCCTCGGTGGTAAAATGTGTGTGATCCAGCCAACCTCTCCTTGGGATGAGAGTGAATTTCAGTTTCTTGTACTGAGAGTCGGTGCTGGTGTCTGTTTGGGGCATGATTTATGTTCCTCTTGATACATTAGCAGGCAGACTTCCTGGCTGGGGTCAGTATTAGCAGGCAGGGCAGCCAGTTCTGAGATCAGCAGTCAGAAGGAAGCGACTCTGCTATTGTTTCATAGGATAAAGTGGCTTTTTACTAAATAGTATATCCCTTATGATCATCATGTTTGTCTGGTAGTGTGACCAGCTTGGAATAATGCCCGTGTGCCCCACAGTCAGGCTTCTGCCTTTCTCCCCTCATCCACCCAGCTGCAGGCAGACGGGCTTTCTTGCTTTGCAGGTGAGCACGCACTCCCCACACCCCAGCATGTCCACCCCGAGTCCTTCGCTTCCTTTCACTGCGCCATTCAGCACCCCTTCCCTCTCCATGCTGCAAAGATAGCAGTCTTTCCCAGCCCCTCCTCCCACGCCCAGCATTACCGGTTCCCCAGGGCACCCGTCACCAGCTGGCATTATCTTTTCGTTTGCTTGTGTTCTTTAGAAAGTGGTTTTGCCCACTGCTGTGTACCCAGAGCACAGAGTAGATACATGTACTTAGAGAGGCGGTGATAGATGATGCATTCTGAAATTACCTACTGTGATTGCGAAAAACCTGTAAATATAGGGGACATTTCCTTTCTGTAAAATTTCTGTGTTGGACCACCTCCCTCTCTTTTCCTATGATAACTGGTCCTGCCCATTCAAATCCAACAAATATTGTCAGAAAATGAATGTCACTACCATTTGTACTTCGGTGGAGTTTTTAAGAGTATTTTGGGTTATAGTCTGTGACCAAAGCAGGAAATGATACGACTGCCCCTCCCTCTTAGAGCATCAAAGTAATTTTTTCAAATATTTTCCTAGCGCATTTTTATTGCATGGCTGCCTGCTTACAAATGTGTGAGAACCTTTTGGACAAGTTGATCTGTAAAAAAAAATAAAGTAATTCTACTAACATGTAAATTCAATTAACCCATTCCTTATGTTTCATGAAAGTTTATGATCATTACTTTGGATTTTTTTTATTACTTTTTAAAGACCTTTAGTTTTTCTAATGTTTTTCAAAGCAGCTGATTTCACGCATTTAATTTTCCTTTCCTTTCTCATTGTTTGTGTTCCTTGTAATGTCCCCCATGCTGTTAGTCTCTGAGGTTCGGGGGTCCTTGTGCTCCATGGTGCTTAAGATAACGATAGTTATACTTACTAATCCTAATTCAGATAACATGGAACTTTCAAGGGAGAAGATTGCCTAAGTAAATAAATAGGTGCAGTTATTTCACAAACACTTATTAAGCTACTACCTTGTGATCTGGCATTGCTGGGAATATAAGGAAGAGTGGCATTTACTAGGGGAAATGGGGATATAATCAAACATTTTTGGCAATTTGATGTTGGGCGGGGGGGAGCATATGAAAGTTGATCACAGGTTCTGTGGGAACCCAGAGGAGGAGGAGCGGCTGGGACTGCTCTTGGGAACAAGGCTGCCTGGAGAGGAGCTTTGGGCAGCCAGGAGGAGGAGGGTGTTGGGCAGCCAGGAGGAGGGTGTTGGAGGAGGAAGAATCCTCAGCACCAGGGCTGGAACCCAGCAGCAGGAAACGAGCCTGGAAAAGCCGCCGGTCCAAACCCAGAGGGTCTGATGTGCACCAAGATGGGGAGAGAATTTATCCCCTCTATGATGGGGACCCCCTGAAAGGGCCTGTGCCAGATGCACTGGTATCTGCCTGGAGCTCGGAGAATTAGGATCAGGAGTCAGGGAGCATCCTGAGGCTTCCAGGGTGGGGGTGAATGAACCAATGGGCTTGGCTTGAAAACCCCAACGCTGTGTACAGTCTCAAGGAGGCACTAGCAGTTAGTTAGGGGGAGAGGAGGTTGAGAGATTGCATCTTGGGAGTCAGGGGAGAGGTTTCAAGGAGGATGGCGTGGTATAGAGAAGTCACAGGGACACAGTTTGCAGTGTTGGGACGGGCCATGAGCATTTGAGAACAGTCAGCCAACATCAGGTAGCAATGGACCGAGGAGGCTGTCGGGAGCCAGTGAGCCCAGCTGCTGCCAAGAGTGAGGGGCCTTCTTCCAACCCTGGGCCTTGTACGTCAGTTACTGGGTAGTAGATCTTGTTCTGTCTGATCAAATAAATCAATATCCCCTCCCCGGGAAACTGACCTTTCAGATCATTTCGCAACCGACATTTCCTGTGGCTTAGACCACATTCCATTTTCTCAGACCAGTGACTTTCCCCTCCGCACTGCCCAGGATCAGGACCGCCCAGGGAATCCCCTGCCGAAAAAGTCCACCTACAGTCCTTTACAATCCGACTCCCTGGCCCTGGGGGCTGCCGCCATTTTGGGGCTCAGCCCCTCTGGTTTCCAGATGACCTAATACATAAAATTCTTTACCCCATCGGCCACGTGCGGACCTCCTTTGGTGACCCTAACAGGTATTACGCGGAATTGGCTGAGTGAGAGTTTTTGTACTTGGTGTGCTGGCTTTTAGCCAGCTTTTCTGCACACAGATCCCAACACTTCATAATTGCCAAACGCTCCTGGATGCTACCCATCATCAGCACAGCACGACATCTTCCCTAGATCTTCCGTGGACCATCATTCGTTGATTCATCTGAAACTTTCAGTTTTCTTAGACTTTGATTTGTTTATTATCTTAATGCCACCCTGATTACTGGTGATAATAAAAAGGTGTATGTGTGTGTGTGTGTGTGTGTGATTAAAAATACATTATTTCTGCATTTTAAAATGAATAGACAAGATCTTTCTATCATGGTAGTGCTGGGGTAAATGGGGTGGTGGTGATTCATAGCCATCAAAAGAGAAAAAACTATATGATTTCATGATGAGATTTTTGCTACTGTTACTCTACTGCACAACTGTAAACCGTTTCACACAGCCAAGGTGGGATTCTAAATCACAGAAGCATTTGTGCTCGCACCTTCGCAGCAGGATTTGCCTTCCATTTTCCCGCCTTCCCCTTTGCCCCCTGGTGAGTGGCCTCCCACTAGCTACTTGTGGTGCTCCTCCGAGCCTCTGGCTCCATCTCCTCTAATTGGCCACCTCTTTGCACCTGCTTTCGCCAGCCAGTGAGTCCGCTCCTGGCCTCAGGGTTCCCAGTGGGGGCAGTGACATGTGAGGTGATGCTCATGAGCCGGCTTCTTAGGATTACTGCCTGAGTGACTCAGGGTCTTTTATGGTGGGTTTCTTTCTTGCCTCTTACTCACCCGAAGGCTTTATTTGAATGATTTGCGTTTGTGTTGTCTGGGAGACTCTAGGTAGAAGTGGCTCAGAGTGTAATAGCAGCGTTAGATGTGTCCAACAGAAACTAGCATCCGTGTCTTTGTGCCCGAGAATTTCACTTCCAAATTCACCTTTTCAGTATTCCAATCACTCATCTTTCTGCAGCGAAACCGTGCGCCTTTGCTTCTCACCGTGCCTTGCCGCATCTGTTTCCCCTGGGTGTGCAAACGGCAGGTGGTACCTGGCCGGTTGTGCCAGCTTCCCGGTTCCTGGGCTTCTATTGTTGCTGTCCTCAGTTCAGGACCAGCTCTGTGTTAGGCAATTCACCTGTCCCCCCACCCTGCCTGAATGGCTTGATTGCACACTGCTCTCCCTTCTCCTCCCTAGCATCCGGCTCCCGGAGTGCCCCCTTTTAAGGAGCACATTAACTCCCAGCCACAGATTTTTAAAGCTGTGCCCAGAGTTTGTTTTTTCAACATTTTGGTTATTGATTTTATTTTTTTCAAATACAATAAAACAAATAAGCGGTCTGCTAGTTTTGAGTTAATGAGGATTTGAAATAGATTTCAGGTGTTCTTGTCTGGCTTTATGTTGCAGGTAACTGTCTCGTGCAGTAAATGACCATAACTGATTAATTCAGGAGCCACAGAGCTCCCCTGCGTGTAAAATAGATTAACAGCTGTGTGTAAGGAAAACATCAGCTATTAAATATTTTTCAGTAATAATAAGTTGGAAATGTGTAACCTTATCCATGCTTGTGTAGCCTCTTAAGTCTCTCAGCCAGAATTAATTTGTATTTTATTACTCAGCTTACAGGCATTTTGATGCCAGACTCTAGGCTGCACTGTTTGTGTGGATTTATTTTTTTTTATAATGAACTGCCATTTAAAATGCCCTTATGTTGTTTGATGCAAAGCATAGGTTTAGTTTAAGCATTCACTCATGCATTTATCTAGCTTTTGTTTTCAAGTGCCTGCTGTCTTTCACGTGCAATTCTAGGTACAGAAGTAAATAGATTCACGGCTCCCGAAGGGAGACACAGGAGGGCACAACCTGCCTGTCGGGGCGGGGTGGGGGGAGGCTGGGGGGGATCCCTGGAGAAGGGGCCTCTGGAGGAGGGGCCAGGGGGGTTGCTGATCCCTCGTTTATGGTGACTAAGTGCAGGGAGTCCGGGTTCAGATGGCCCAGGTTCAGATCCTGACTTCATCACTTAGGAGATATATGACTTGAACTAATTACTTCTGTGGGGCAGAGTGATCCCCTCTAAAAAATGGGGGCATTCATGGTACAGACCTCATATGTTAACATGAGGGGCTATTTATAAAGCCCGTAAATGATGCTTGGTACATGGTGAGAACTACGTAACTGTTTTAAACATATCAAGTAAAATAAATAACATGTATTTTGACTGAAATAAGGACTAAGGAAAACTCTGTTTGAAAAATACAGAAACTAACTGGCAGGTATTTTTACTATTTGTTTTTAAATGTATGGAAATTTTAGTTGACAGCTTATATAGGGATTTACTATCAGTAGGTTCTGTCTCCAGCGCCCTGGCTAATTTTTGTTTACTTTCAGTTATTTTAACGTTTTCAGGGAAGAAAGAACTTTCTAACAGTTAGAGAGGCCCCCCCAAATGAAATGAGCTCCATTTGTGTAAAGTCCTTTCTCGTGACTAGAAATAGCCACATAGAGGTTGAACCTGCCTGAGATGCACTGGGTAGGAGCAGAGGGGGTCTAACAAGTGAATGCCTAAAAGCCAATTAATTTTGGGGGGGGAGTCATACTTTAGTCTGTACACATTGGTAGCAGGGGGTCTGGAGGTGGGAAATGGCCATTTCAGTGCAGAGGACAGAGGAGGTTGAGAAGGACTCACAAAAGTTGAAGGCGGAGAGTGAAGAGCTTTCATTGCTGGTCTAAATGTGAAATCCATTCTGTAGAGAATGGGGAGGAACAGGAGAGTGGGCCAGATTAAAAGGAAGATCTCAGGGAGGTCACCGTTGCCAGATCGGAAGCAGGAGGCCTGTTGGGTGGTAGGGCTGCCATGTAGACAGGCGGGGAGAAGAGGATGTGTGAGAGGCATCCAAGATGATGTTGAGCCTCAAGAACTGAGGCAACTGGGTTAGAAAGAGAGCGTTTCACATGCAATTCTAACTCATTCATTCAGCAAATGTTTATTGAATGCAGACAGTGCAGAGCTCATAGCCTCGATGATGGATTTATCCTGCTGTTTTCATTAAGAGCAAAACCAGCAAACGTGCATTCCACATTCAGTTTCAGTCCCGTTGTAGTGAGCCTTATTACCGGACAATGGATGCCTTCTGCAAGTGCCTTAGAGACAGTGCCTGTTGCAAAAACAGTGCTTTAGTGAAAATGTCTGATTAAAAGTGTTTGCATTAAAACACTGGGGGGTGAGGGCATGTATGGGAGTGGGGTGGGGGGGGGGGGGGCAATGGTAAGATATGTACACATATAATACCTTAATAAAAATTTGAAGAAAAAAAAAAGTGTTTGCATTGACCCCAAATCCGAGCAGTGGCACTGAAGACGGCTTTTATATTCGGCAGTCAAGTCATATTGATTCATCGTAGCCCTGAATGCCTGTGTACCTTAAAACACTTGAATGCCTCTCAGATAAACTCATCAAAGTGCCAGTAGTCCAAGATCTAGTTGTGCCTCTACCACTGTCCTTCTTTCTTTCTTGGTTCCAGAACCTTCCACTCTCTGTCTCACTTCTGGCTCCACAGTTTGAGACTGGGAATAGGTTTTTTTTATTCAGAAAAACAGATGGCCAAGCCTTGGAGAGCTGAAACATTTCTGCAGACTCTCAGTAGAGCACTTAGCACATAGTTAGTGCTCAAGAAATGTACCAAAAATTAAAACAGATTTCTAATAGGCTGACTTTATTGTTGTTGAGATGCCCTGTGAAAATTTTTAAATCTTCATCCTTCCTTTGAAAGGTAAACCAAAATGGAATGGAAATTTTCCTTTTGACCTAAAGGTGACTCTTAAGCTCTTCCCCAACCCTCCGGAATTAAATGCCTACAAAAATAGACAGGATTATAACTATCTAATGTCAGAATCGTGTTTTTAACCCAAGCACGATACAGAAATCTGCAGTGCCTGCTCGAAGACCCGGGAAGTTCTTCGGATGCGACTTGTTTTACAAAGACGGGAGCATGAGGTTGCCTTCTGCTCGGTTCTTTGGCGATGGACCGTCTCAGTCCCTGCTCGTGTTGACCGCAGGATTCCTGAGCAGCCCCGCTCCTTGTCAGATGTATTCGCCACATCTGGCACAGGCCACACACGTGGCCTCTGTCAACCTGGATAAAAGGAGGAGCCCAGCACCCTTTTATGAACGTTCTCCTGTAACCTGTCAGGCTCTAAACTTAGGCAGGAGCTGCTGTCACCAGACGCTCTTCTCGGAAGGGCTGGCCCTCTGCCTCTCCCTTCCCCATTACTGGTGATGATGCGAGTCCTGGACCTGCCTCAGCACCAAATCGAAACTAGATCAAATTCGGGGGTGAAGATTGTTTTCAGGAGCTTAAATGCTTGCACGGCTTTGAGTGTCTTAATAAGATTGACTTCATTACTAAATGTGTTCCTCTCAAGGAAAGTAATCGTTTCGGTGGAGACAAGCTGAGTTTTTCATACATGATGTCATTCTCTTGAAGAACAGGAACGTTCCCTTGATTTGTTATGTTTTCTTGCTCCTCTTTTTCCCTTAAAGGCAGATGTTTTGATTTTATCTATTAGAAACCATACTCAGATGTTAAGTCAGCTGGACACGCATTCAGTGACTTGCGGTCTCACAGTAAAACGCTCTTCCAGAGTAAAACCCCTGTCTGTTTGGTGATGTCTCTGGAAAGTCATGCTTGATCATAAGGATGGGCATTTCTGATATTTTCGACTATGCACTTTTTTTTAATTTTTTTATTAAGGTATTATATGTGTACATATCTTACCATTGCCCCCCCCACCCCACTCCCATACATGCCCTCACCCCCCAATGTTTTGCATCCGTTGGTTACTCTTATATGCATGCATATAAGTCCTTCAGATGATCTCTTATTTTCCCCACCTCTCCCTAACCTTCCCGCTGTAATTTGACAGTCTGTTTGATGCTTTACTGCCTCTGTATCTATCTTTTTGTTCATCAGTTTATACTGTTTTTCATTACCCCAAATGAGTGAGATCATGTGGTATTTTTCTTTCATTGACTGGCTTAGTTCACTTAGCATAATGTTCTCTAATTCCATCCAGGTACGACTATGCACTTTTCATGCAAACCTTTTCTCTCTCTTTTCCTTAATCATTTCTTTAAAGGATTTCAACTCAAAGATCTGTGAGCTCTTACCTGTTAAGCAGTCATTCATTAGAATATGGTTTTAAGTGTACAAAATTAGAAGCTCTTTTAAACTTAATTACTTAGAAATTTGCGGATGCTTTCTTTATGGTTCTCTCAGGCATTTTTTTTTTTTGTGAAATGAATTATGTCAGTTAAGCCTTTTAAAAATACTATTGAAACTGAACTTTTTTAGTAGAACAGCATGACAGGATATGGTGGATATGGTGGGGGTTTTATTATTTCAGTATTTTTTTCAAAATGGTGACAGTGAATAATACTGTGTGGAGAAGGATCATCTTTCGAGCAGGCCCATTAGCTTAAAAATAAATAAATAATAACCCCTTTATCTGGAAAACGGCTTTTGATATGCTTGAGTGAGTCGCCTTTTCAAGAGGGTAACAAAAACAGAAAAGCAAAGAAAGCATAATATTTCCGGGAGAATATTTGTTTTCTGTGTTCCCTAGAGATGTGATTAATCATTGGGGGGTGGGGGGGTTGGGGGGGCATAAAATTGCATTTAACGGTTTCAAAAATTTGCAGAATTACTCCCCATAAAGATATTTACAAGGAAGTCATAATTTGAAGTGAATTGCTTTGTGATACCGTAGAAAAGTTCTGGACTTGGGAGACCTGAGTGGTAATTTTCCATAAGCTGCAGGGTTACCTTAGCAGGTTTCTTACTCTTGTGGCTTTTAGGTTTGTCATTTGTAAAAATGGGAGAGATGACCGGCTGGATGAAGTCCTCATATCCGAATCATTTGAAATCCCCAGAGATTGGAATTGTCACCTTAATTTCTCGGGGCTGAGAAATAACTGATGCCGACTTGCTTTACCAGGGTGCACCGTCTTGCAGCTGCTCAGAAAATACCTGTCGCTGTGCTCTCGCTGGAACCAGCACGCCCTGCACAGAGGCTGCGGCTCCTTATGCCTCGTTGTGCCTAACGTTCTTGGTTTTCTATGTGAAGTGACGTGGTTATGCTGCAGTGAGAGGCTCCACAATGAAGATTAGTTTTTAAAGGGGAGGAAAACAAAATTTAAGGAAAAAAGCTTTCTTAATTCAAAGTTTGAGCAACCTTTGGCTGGCTCACTCATGTTTAGAAAGAACTGTTTCTTTGAATCACTGTTGTGATAGTTATTTTTTTACCAGTGGCCCGATGCATGGATTCATGCACATTGAAAGGAAATTAATTAGAAGAAAGATTCATGCGGTAATTACATTACTGCAAAAAATTACATGTCAAAATAGTATATATAATGTCCTGTATAATAAAAGGCTAATATGCAAATAGACCGAACGAGGGAACGACAGCCGCTGTGACGCACAGTGACCACCAGGGGGCAGCTCCTGCATTGAGCGTCATCACAGGAGCTGCCCCCCCGGTGGTCAGTGCACTCCCACAGAGGAAGGGCCCCTCAGCCAGAAGTCGGGCTCACGGCTGGTGAGCGCAGAAGTGATGGCGGGAGCCTCTCCCACCTCTGCGGCAGTGCTAAGGATGTCCAACTGACAGCTTAGGCCCACTCCCCTTGGCCATCAGTCGGACATCCCCCGAGAGCTCCTGGACTGCGAGAGGGCACAGGCCATGTTGAGGGACTCCCCAAGTGCACAAATTTCGTGCACAGGGCCTCTAGTAGTAGTATAAAATTAAAACACGCATGCGATTGGCACCAGTGAGAGCTTTATATGTATCGTGCATGCACAACCCAACGTTTATTTTTAAATTGCCAGTGCACATCATATGTACCAGCCAGTCAGTCGGTGAATAAATCACAATGTGGTTCACGTTGAATGTCAACAAAAACAACCAAATTCATGATAGACAATGACAGATCAAAACACACATGTGTGATTGGCACCAGCAGGAGCTTTACATGTATCACGCATGTGCGAGTCAACGTTTATTTTTAAACTAGAGGCCCGGTGCATGAATTTGTGCACAGGTGCGGTCCCTCGGGGTGGCATGTGGGGATCGGGCTCCAGCTCGCGCCCCCAGCCTCGCAGCCCCGCCTGGCACCCCGCCTTGGCCTGGCACTGCCCCCTCACCTGCTCTACCATCCCGCCTGTGGGGCAATTGATCGGGGCCAGGCACCCCCGCCCAGCTCCCTCAGTGCCTGGGAGCCGGGCGGTGGCCTACCCCCTACTGCCGCCACTGGTTGCTGTCTGCAGGGCAATCGGCAGGGCAATTGGGCCCCGCTCTCACCCGCCTTGGCCTGGTGCCGCCCACTGACCTGCTCTACCATCCCGCTGCAGTCCCGCTTTCATCAGGGCCCATCGGTGCCGGCAGCACCTCCATTGCCGCCAGCTGCTGGTGCCTGCCATGTTCCGCGCCACCCCCTGGTGGTCAGCACACATCATAGCGAGCGGTCAAATTCCGGGTCAAGGGGACAATTTGCACATTAGGCTTTTATTATATAGGATTGCCAGTGTGCATCATATGTGCCCGTCGGTCAGATGGGCAGATGGCCGGTCACTTAGCCTTTTATATATAGATTTGTGGTGTCCCTGAAGCAAGTTTCATATCAAAGCACGCTAAAATGGTCCCTCTTTGGAGATCTCACGGTGTTTGCAAAGACAGCCTGCTGTGGGTACTTTGGTGGCTTTTGTCGTCTTTTAGGGTGAGAGGTATGCCGGGGGCGGGGGGGGGCGGGGGCAGACCTGTTGCTAATGCTGGTTCCTGGCTCCTTGCTGACCCGGATCTGTTGCACACCCATTCCCTCTGCTGCTGACAACAAGAAGGGAGGACGGGGCCCACCAGCTCCATGTGATGCGCCTGTGTGATGGACAGACTTTTTCTGTTGCTCAAGTGGGTGCCTGTTCGATCCCATGTGAGCACTTCATTTCCCTGTCCATTAAGGGTCCCGTAAAAGCTTCGTCATCCAATTAAAGGGCGGTGCCTCCAGTGAAGAATGCATGTGTAACGTCAGCTGTCTCATTTTGTTACAAGTAAGAGAAAGGAAAAAAAAGGTGTTTTTGCTTTTTAACTTGAACCTGAGTATTGTGGTAGCAGTGAGCTATTGCAAATAGAAAAATAACACATAGATTTAAGCTTTGGCAATTGTCTAATTTTGTCTACTTACCCAGCACTGATGGCTACTGTATTATATACACAGATGCTCTGTGACTTACAGTGGGGTTATATCCCGATAAACCAACCCATTGTTAAGTTGAAAATATCAGAAGTTGAAGATGCACTTAATACTACATTATAGAGTCCCAGTTGTTGACCCTTGTGATTGTGTGGCAGATAGGGAGCTGGCTCACTGCTGCTGCCCCACATCACAAGAGAGTATGATACCATACATAGCTAGCCCGGGAAAAGAGCAAAATTCAAAGTACGGTGCCTACTGAATGTGCATGGCTTTCACACCATCGTATAGTCAAAAAACTGTAAGTAAAATCATAAGTCAGCGATTGTCTATATATAAATTACATTGCAATTTTTTATGCTACTAAAAATAGAGGTTCTATTCCACCACTCTACTTTAGCAAATAGGAGGAGTCAGGGAGACCAGTTGGTTTAAGGCTAATGAGGTAGAGGATTCTGAGCAGGTCTGCCAAGTGAGAGAAGGGGTCTCTGGTTGTGAGAACTGAAATGACTGAATGAGGGCCTGGGCATCCTTGGCATCAATATGATTTGGGGAGTTGGCCGTTGGGTGTCTGAGGAGAGAGTGAAATAAAAGAGGGTGGGAGAGGAGCACGTACCAGGGCGAGGTCACAGCCCCTCGCATGGGCCCGCAAATGTGGACAGGAAGGTCTGTAGCGCAGTAGTTGATTGGAGCTCTGAGACATGGCAACAGGGGCTTTACAGAGATAAAAGAGAAGACCAGCTAGAGAAAATGGCAAAACAGCAGCATTTGGTAAGAGGAAGAAAAGCTAGTAATGGATTGATTAGGAAGGTTGAAAAAAGGTACCACAAAGGCAGGTTATAGACTGAAAAGAAATACAAACAAAACATGACAGGAAAAAGGTTATTACTTTTAATGTAGGAAGACTTTCTATAAACTAATTGGACAGTAACACAATTTAAAGGCTAGGCATACTTTATTCTCTGATGATAAGACATAACTGATAAATAGATGAAAATGCTTACTAATTTAAAAACTGAGTCTTAAGGCAATAATGAGATGGTACTGTGCCTACTGAACTAGCAAAAAATTAAAATCCATTTAACATCCACTGCTGATGAGAAATGGACACTTAGGTAATCATTGTCACTAGCAGCTTAAGTTGATACACCATTTTTAGAGAAGTATTTGTCAGAATCTATTGAATTTTTAAATGCACATACACTCTGATCTAGCAATTTCAAGTCTAAAGAATATATCCTTCAGAAATCTTAGCATGACTGCATAGTATTTATCTTAAAAGGATGTATTTCATCATTGATAACAGAAAAAAAGAATAGTCTTGTCAGTGAACAAACGTTTAAATAAATTTGTGTACATTTATACAATGAAATACGAGGCAGCAATTATTTTTTTTAATGGGATAAATCTGGGTGCTTTAACCTGGAAAGAAGTCCATGATGTCTTGCTAAGTGAGGAGTGGGAGAAGTAAGTTGTAGCCCAATATTAGCCTGATTCTGTGTTGGCATATAATAACAAATGATATGATAATCTATAATAATAAAAGCATAATATGCTAATTAGACCAGACAGCCAAATGACCTTCCGGACGTCATTCCAGACAAAGCCGCCATGGCGGGGGCCGAAGCAGAGGCAGTTAAGGGCGATCAGGCAGGCAGGCAGGTGAGCAGTTAGGAGCCAGTGGTCCTGGATTGCGAGAGGGTGCAGGCCAGGCTGAGGGACCCCCCCTCCCCCGACATGCACAAATTTCGTGCACCAGATCTCTAGTTCATATATAATTGTGTGTGAATAATTATACATAGATGTGTCTCTATAAACTTATGAAAAGGTGTGGAAGGGTATACACCACTGGGTAGAGGTAGGGATGGAGGGACAAGAAGAGAGACAAAAACATTCATTCACGCCCTTTGAAAGAGCAGTGGTAGGGACAAAGGGAATAACAGTGTAACCCAGTATGAGTTGTGGGTGTAGGTTATTGCAGATATGTTTGATCAGGAAGGAAGAGGAAGATGGAAAATTAGCTTGAGGGGTAGACAGGGCAATACAAAAGGTTCTTTTTGTTACATAGGATAGGAGAAATTTTAGTCTGTTGGTATGCCAAGGAAAGGAAGAGAATACAAAAATGAAGTTGTGGTAATTGGAAGAGTGAGGTAGTGGT
The DNA here is from genome assembly GCF_963455305.1 of Plecotus auritus. Taxonomy (NCBI): domain Eukaryota; kingdom Metazoa; phylum Chordata; class Mammalia; order Chiroptera; family Vespertilionidae; genus Plecotus; species Plecotus auritus. The sequence continues at coordinate 43,136,122 of NC_137775.1, forward strand.
GGAGTTGGTAAGGAATGGAATCGAGGCCAAGTGATCCTTCTTTCTCTGAGGTTGTAGATGGTGAGTGAAGGTGGCAGAAAGAAGGTTTGGTAAGAACTCCTAGCAGATGGCCAGATACAGAGCAAAGGATACAAATAGTGGTGTTGGGAATGGAAGAAAATGGGAAATATTGGAAAGAACTACTTTGGAAGTGATATTAGGAACAACAACAAAAAAAAAGGTATAAGGAAGACATTTTTAAAAGACATAGGAAGCAAAACATAAGGAATTCATTTGGGGGACAGGGGAGATATAAGTTCACAGCCCATCCGTTCAAGTATTATCAGTTTTCAGTGAAGTGAGTTAGCATTTCCTGAGTGCCCAGCAGCCCAGAGTGGAAGGAACCCAGTGGGTTAGGTTAGAATTAGAGGTTTTTCGGCATTAGGGGCTGGCCAAGGGTCCCATGCTGCCCAAGAAAGCCCAAGGGAAGCTGACAGCCAGACAGAGTATAAGGAACTGAATGTCATAGTAAGAGTTAAAAAAAAAACAAGGCAGGTGCCCCAGAAATAAGGAAGGGAAGGAGGTGGTGAAAGAACAAATTGGAGTCTTGGGGGTGGTGTGATGTCAGAGTTCCTTGCAGAAGAGTTTGAAGTCCTAAGGGCGAAGGTAAAGCTAAGGCGATGGGTGTTTGTAGTGCGAGTTTGTTTCTGTAGACTTTAAGTTCATCTTTGTCTCCAGTGTTTAGTGCAGGTCCTGGCAAATAATGGACTGAGCAAATATTTGAATGAGTGGGATGGAAGTAAAGGTCTTGACATTGAGGGATTTAAGCCTGTGGAAGGTCAGCATGCTAGACAGGTCATCAATTTCATTGATTAAAGTCACTGGAGAAAGTCGTGATACTGTGGTTGGAGTGCTTCAAATTCTCCCCCAGTGTGAGTTGAAGGCCCTCAATTTTAGCTCATCAGCCCCTGCGAATCACTTGAAATGGGTTCCTCTTACTCCGCATTTACTTGTACCACCCACAGAGTCACACGTTATCAGAGGCTGCTAATTGCCACTACATTAACTTTAAATAAAACTCTGCTCCTCTGATAATAGTGAACTCTGTGGAGTTTTCTTCTCCGTGATCCCTAAACTGTCAAATTTATCTATTTCTTAGTATTTTTATCCAAGTCAGAAACAAATGCTTCTTATACTACTATTGGCAGGTTTCAAAAACCTGCCAGACTTGTAGGCACATATTGTGGCCTGTGATGCCTTTTTCCAAATCTGCATTCCTCCCCCCCCGCCCCCGCCCCGCACGCACACACACACACCACCCCCTTTATTTCCAAGCATTTTGCAACATCTTTCTACGATAGGACTGCTACTTAAAAAGCTTCGGATAAAATATGGCTGCAAGTAACACTAAGTGTAAAGGCTTCTGTCCTCGAACTGTAACTTGTGAGGTCAGCAAGACATTTCTAAGCTGGGCACGTTCTAGATGTCATTTGGGGTAAAGAAACCATGTTTACCCAAAGAGAAAGCTATCTATAGATTTTCTGTCCAAAAGGGGCCATTATCATCTTTTGATGGCTTATCGCTATTCTGTGGCTTATCGTTTACATAGCATTTAATATTCTCTTTCTTATCCTTTTACTCTTCTTATCAAAAAAGTAAAGAATATAGAAATGGTGACTGAACTTGCCTGAGGTTGCTTAGATTCAGGAAGGTTTTATGAGCCTTAATTAAAAATCCTGGAGAAAAATGTCTTTGTTTGACCTGAAGTAATAGGATTTCTGTGTTTCTCCATCTACTTTCTAAGGTAATATATGTTTTGTTGTTGCTAACATAAATTTAACTGTTGTACATAGAAAAATGAGGCCAGTCCACTTATCTTAATATTTAGAAAGGCGGTTGAATGTGAAATTTGTTTTCTAGAAAATAAGTCTCCCTAAACTGAATTGTTTGGCAGGATGGCCAAAGCTGACTTCTTCCAGTGGTGGGAACGGAAAACAAATGTGTGTTTTCTGTGCACCTTGTGAAGGCCACATTTTAGGGATGAAGCACTGAGGCTGAGGGAGGATGAACAGTATGTCCAAGGTCCCCTAGCTAGAGAGCTGTGAAATAAGAATTCAAATTCAAGTCTCCTTTCAGACACCTGTGCTTTCCACTGCTCCACGCTGGCTGTCACCACACAAGCCGAAAGGCGCTCCACCATCGGCAGCCCTGCTGATTTCCACTGTGCTGCTCCACATCTGGAAGAGAGAACTACTGCCTGTGTGTGTTTCCCACGGAACAGCATGCAGGTGATGACGCGGTAGTGCTGACTCTAACCATTCGGCTCTTGTGTTCTAGATTTTCTACCCTAGCAAGGATGGTACCAAGATTCCAATGTTCATCGTGCATAAAAAAGGCATAAAATTGGACGGCTCTCATCCTGCCTTCTTATATGGCTACGGCGGCTTCAACATCTCGATCACACCCAACTACAGGTAAGCATGGACCATGATCCCCTCCATCCAGTGGAAGGAAACCAGAGCCTCGTCTGTTAAATCGTGCTTTTTTCTCATATAGTTAACCATATGTTTCTTGGCTTGTCATTTTCATGAAGGGATAGGATTACGTTAACTACATGCATTTTCGGTCAGGAATTCCAGCAGCATTACAAGCTGATCTTGTGTCTTTAGTGGAACAGGTTGTTTAGGAACTAAATGCTGAAGCTATAGCTGCCAGAGAACGGAAGGTTCGTATCCACTGAGTTTTGAACAAAGGCAGCGCCTACCTTCGTGTTTGGCATGTCCTCTCAGTATTCTCTTCATAAGGAATGATTTTGCAGCTTCTGATGATATTTTTTCAGCAGCACAAGTCTTAAAATACACTATCTTAACATTCAGCCATAAATATATTTTTTGTGTACTCTATTATTTCATCCATTTTAAACTGTCCTACACAGTTTCTGTGATTATGTCCCAGTAATTATGTTCAGGGGGAAAAAAATCTAAATTTAAGCATTTTCTATTGTTTATATAAATGTCTCCTGCCAGTTCTTTGCAAACCTGATTTTACGACCCCATTCACAGTATAAAATGGAATTTGCTGTGAGCATCTAGGTATATAAAAGCCTAAGCTACCAAATGACCGAATGAACGAACGACTAGTCGCTGTGACACGCACTGACCACCAAGGGGGCAGACGCTCAACGCAGAAACTGTCCCCTGGTGGTCAGTGCGCTCCCACAGTGGGAGTGCCGGTCAGCTGACCGACCCATCCCAGCAGCCCACCAGCCCGGCATCAGCCACTCACTCCCTCAGTAGTCCTGCAGGTCCAATCTCCAAAGAACAGGCCAGGCATCGACGGACTGGTGCTGCCGGCACGATCCTGACAGCACCGCCAGCCTCCTGGAAGTCGGCTTTGGGCACTGTGGCTGCTTCCCCTCCCTAGACACTCCGCAAGGAAGAAACAGTATAAAAGCAGCCATCATTTGGCTCCCAACAACCGGCGCGAACGCCAGTGGGATGGATCCCGAGCCAGCAAGGCCATTCCACTGCCTGCCCAAAGAGCCGTTCGTGTCTCGGCACCCCTACCCCTACCCCCCTTGGGATGGACGCCAGACACAGGTCTCACGGCTGGTGATCTCCCAATCAGGACTGACGGCACAAGCCCATGGCAGGCACAGAGGGGCCAGGATGAGCGGGAGCAGCAGGCAGCGTTGGACTGCTGGTTTCGGCCCAATCCCCGCAGGCCACACCGAGGGACCCCCCCACCCGTGCACTGAGCCTCTAGTTTTTAATAAAAGCAAGGCGACTCCTACCAGCACGATCAGTTTTAAGCCAACTTCTAAATAGTGCCGCCATGAAATCTGATTCTCAGATTCATCTTCCTTATTTGGAAAGAAATGAGGGTGACTATTAGGACATGAATGCAGAAATTCAGAGTAGATTCCCAAATTTAAATGTTACTTTATTTCAAGTACTTGATATCAGTAGCATTCTGCTAATTATTTAGGATTTAATGAAGCTGTTTATAGCCAAATTGTGGACTGTCTTGAACATCTGGCTAAAGAGTTTGGTTTTGTCAGTTATGAGGTGTAAAGGTGTGAAATCATTATGTAGAACAGTATTTTCAGAAGACTTGAGAGGCATTATCGTATGAGTTGCTCTTCATTCATTGCACAGTGACATCACCATTCTGCATTCTAGGTTGCTTTCTCTATACCAAGCTCTATGCTAGGCAAGGCCTGAGCCCACAGACGGGCTTCCCATCTCTTATCAGAGCCTCCCAGGAATGAGATTCGCTATTTCTTAGTATCCATGTCTGTGGTAAAACCAGAAGTCATATTTATTCCCTGTGCCTATTGGTCTAAGAATGCAAAGCAATAGCTGTTCACCTAATCCTTACAACAAAATGTAGAGTATGTCATTGTTTGCCCCTCTTCTCACCCAGAGTGATGAAATGCAAGCTTCAGTTTCCAGTTGCAGTGAGACCTGAGTGTAGGGCCAGTGAACATGTGCTTCATCTCATGGACGAGTCAGAGGCTCGTACCTTGAGCCCCATACCCTTGGTCTCCACGGGGTGGCGAGGATCCAGACAACACTGGTCCCTGAGCAGATCTGAAGTTAACATCATTTGTCTTTGGTCATTTGTGCAACAAGTATTTATGAAGCCTGCTGTGTTGGGAGTCAGGAGATGAATAAAGAGGAGCCCCTAGCCACTTTCAGCCCAGAACCCAGTGGATGTGCTGATGGTTTCAGTGGAGACCATCAGAGGTGCATGAACAATATCGAAGAAAAGACCAAGCAATTGAAGATACATTTGGACAGTCTAGCGCAGTGGTCGGCAAATTGTGGCTCGTGAGCCACATGCGTCTCTTTGGCTCCTTGAGTGTGGCTCTTTCACAAAATACCACGGCCTGGGCGAGTCTATTTTGAAGAAGTGGCGTTAGAAGAAGTTTAAAAAATTTGGCTCTCAAAAGAAATTTCAATCGTTGTACTGTTGATATTTGGCTCTGTTGACTAAGGAGTTTGCCGACCACTGGCTAGCGTGATGGCATGCTCTCATCGCTTACCCCAGCTATCTTTCCTCTTCCTCCCCGAGATCCAGGAAATTAGCTGCAGGTTGCAGAAGCCCATGGTTTCCCCAGTGACTGAAAGGAAGAAGGATAAACTTCTCAGAAATAGTTCTCAAATAGTTAAACTTTAATTTTAACTAACTGAAGCTAGAAAAATAAATGTCACTCAGCATTTTTAGGACCAGAGTGGGAAGAGGAGGAGAAAAACATGAAACCCAAATTTTCCAAAGGACTTAATTCTTTTCCCTAGAAACTTGGTGCTGTAGTTTCTTCTGTTTATTTCTAGAAAACATTCTCCTGCCGTGAGCTCTCCATTCTTACGTTCTGGTCAGTGTCCTCCACCTCCACCTCCACCACTACTACCTCTCTTAATGTATGTTGTCTAGTTGAACATCTGAGCTCCTGTAAAACTGTTTAAAATCCATGCTTCAGAAAGAGCTTCCTTTTTTCCAATTTGAACAATGTGGAGAGAGAGGAAAAAAATAAAGGTAGTAGAGCAGGGGCCGTTATTGGTGTTCCTACGAGCCCAGCGCCATTCACACCAGGCCTGTGTCACCTGGGTGGCAGTATCTTGTTTGCCAAGATAGATGTTAAAAGATGTTCATTATGAAATGAGGGCCTCTGTTTTTCTCTGTCTGCATTATGAATTTTGTATTCCCAGCTTGTATGGTGAGATATTTACCAATATAGTACAATGAGATCTTCTGAATGCTCATGAGCATGTATGAGCTTTGCAGCTAAACAATCAGAAGTTATATAGGTAATACAAAAATATTGGGCTCCGATTTAGAGGACATTACACATGGAGTGTTTTGGGGGATACATTTTCTTTTTTTTTTTTTTGATATGGAGGGAAATAATGCAGTCCTTACTGGGCAGTTAATGGAAGTTTAACTATTTTTATTGTTTCTCAGTGTGTCCAGGCTTATCTTTGTGAGACATATGGGTGGCATCCTCGCAGTGGCCAACATCCGAGGAGGTGGTGAATACGGAGAGACGTGGCATAAAGGTGAGGTCTTTTCTCCACAGAAATGTAAAAATGGCATAGTCAGAGCTATGTTTGAATGAGCTGAGGGGTCAGGACCAGAAAGAGCATTTCACTAAACAAATGAAAATGAAGGCTATTTTCAAACACATTGCAGGTACCACTCCCTTTTTAAAAATAACTTCGTGCTGTTGGGGTTTTTTTACCTTTTTAATTGGTTAATAAAATTATATAGGTTACAGGGTTACAATTCTATAATACATTATCTCTACGTTGTATTGTGTTCACCACCCCAAGTCAAGTCTCCTTCCATCACCACATATCCCCCTGTACCTTCCTCTACCTCCCCCACAACTTCACCTTCACACATTTTCTTTTCTTTTGTGTTCTGTTGACCTATTTTTCAGAAACACTCACTCTAGACCAGCGGTCGCCAACCTTTCGGACCTCGCGGACCACCAGTGGTCTGCGGGCCACCGGTTGGCGACCGCTGCTCTAGACCATAATCAGGACTATTTGCTTTGCTGGCGGTGCGGCCGGTAGATTTTTATCTTATCGCCATCAGAGTAAGTCTGGGGGGGCACTTTGGCATTGGTTTTGTCTCCTGTTGGCCTGGCTTTTACTGTTCATTATTTGGCTCTCTCAAACAGACTTTAAAGCGAGTCATTTTTTCTTTTTAAAGAAAAGAACAACCTAAACTAGAGCTTTCCTGTTCTCAATGTGGGCATCCTTTGCTTGTGTTCTCATTTCCCCAAAGTTACTGAGAAATCTCGCCCTCCCAGCATTGCTCCTGTGACTTCGGCACCTGCAGCCATTAGGAAAGAGCTAAGTCATTGTTCTTCTCTGGCTTAAACGACTCCGTCTCCCTTCTCTGGCCTCCCAAGCATGTGTTCTAGTTGATTGAAGATATTGCTTCTATACTCAGCTTCATTCCAGGATTGTCACAACTTGCTCAAAGAATAATAATTTTTACTTTTAAAGCCCTACCTCTTCCTTTTTTTTTATACATGGAGCACACCCCCTCTCCCGGGCTTTTGTGTATCTGGAATTCATAAACTAACCAATAGCCTGAAGACGATGTTTCTCCCTTGTCTTATTCCTGTGTCCCATGGAGGAGGGTATGGCACCTCACTCCACCAGCTCCTCCACTCCCTCCTCATCAGCCAGCGTTTATAGAAGGCCTGCTGGGGCAAAGGGAGCCACCGGTGCTTGGCCAGCAGCACCAGGTGAGAGGGCGCTTCTCCCACAGAAGGAACCTCAGAGACCACCCTTCATCCACTTGTTCCCTACCGTCTCCAACCTGAGGCCATTGGCCCTGGTTTTCTGCATAAAATCCAATCAGCAGAGATGATGGTAGACCTGTAAAGACATGTTTCATAAGAGCCTGTTAGGTGTCAAGATATAGGAAAGGCCCAGGCCTGACCCCTGAGCATCTGCATGCATCCCAAGGGCTGACGACAAACTATTTGAGCCTCTTAGCACGAGTTCCTAATTGATACATGGACTCCAGGCCTGCCTGTCATCTCAGGTCAGCTTCTGCCATGACATCCCCAAAGACTTATCAGTTGTCATTGTATTTAAAACAGCATAGAATTCATTATATAATTCTAACTTTGACCCGATATTAGAATTTAGTTATACTAAAATCATACTGTAACGTTGTGATAATTCAGAGATGACTGATAAAAGAATATTCAAGAAGAAAATCTCCCTATACCATACGTTTTATTTACATTCCAAATCCACATGCTACCTCTGGACCCCTAATCTTGCCCGATTTCCTAGTTTAAAGGTTTGTGGTGTACCCAAAAATACACACAACTGCACAGACTCCTGTGGTGTCCGCAAAGAGCCATACTCTTCTCTGTAAGACCCCTCTGGCCATCAGGTACCCATCGTGCTCTGATAGGGCCGAGGGCCCTTGGTCCTGGTCAGCACTTTCTGTCTCATCTCTCTATTAATTAGAAGGAATTTATTACCCAGAAGCCTTGGGGAGCTTGACTGAGGCTAAAAGTAGACCATGTTTAGACTGATTCATAAGCTTTCTCCAAATTTAGGCAGTGAAAGGACCAGAAACAGACCTTTTCCCAGTTAGACTGGAACATACTGATACAGCTAAATTCCCTTCTGTTAATGTAATGCTCTTTTAAAACTATAGTTCTATACCCAAAATGATATTATTCCTGGAAACTGAGTCATCCTGGCTGTTCTAATTCACTGATAATTTCTTATTAAAATCTTAATAACATTTGGTTTGATAGGAAAAAGTTTCTTCAGTAACACTGCTTCATCTTTAATTGAATTTCTGCAGACGTGGTTAATCTCAGATATCTAATTAGATGTCTGCCTTTCTTACTTCAGAGGCAGTTATTTTAGACATCTGTCCCTCTGGGGGCATGCCTTGGCCATTTTGCTTTTACTTTTAGATGTTCCAAGACCATACAGATGTTCTCTCTTTAAGGAATTGCTTTGTGTGGTGTTACACATTAGAATGACTTCTAGATGAGAAAGCTCAGCTTCCCTGGGGAGATGTTTGGGGCCTTCTTCATTCGAGACTTGAGAAACCTCCCTACCAAATTCTTACTTACAACAAAATTGGAGAACCTTGTCCTCACTTACCCATTTCAAACTCCTGCAAAGCACTTTGGTCTTCCCTGGCAGCGGAGCCGCGCAGGCCCATCGGGTGTGCCGGGTGGAGCTCAGAGGACTGAACCCTGCTCTGATCTTGTTCATTTTAAGCTCAGCTTTTCTAAAGTATAGGTTCTTTTGTTCTCATGGTTCACTAATGTAACAGATCATCTCTTCCCTTTGGGGCACATGCCTTTTACATTTTAGGAGTTCTTAGAGAAAATATAAATCCACCAGATGGATTAGCAATTGTGGAATTGATGATGGATTTTTGGTTGAGGCATTTTTCTAAATGTAGTGCTAGCCCATTATGTTTAAATTGAGCAGTAGTTGAGACTATGCCCTGTCATCATTTGAATTCCCTTAGGTTAACCTGACATGTTTTCTAATGTTTTGTGCTGTTAATTAACTATCTTGCACTTTGGCTCATTGTAGGTGGTATCTTGGCCAACAAACAAAACTGCTTCGATGACTTTCAGTGTGCTGCTGAGTATCTTATAAAGGAAGGTTACACGTCTCCCAAGAGGCTGACAATTAATGGAGGTTCAAATGGAGGCCTCCTAGTGGGTAAGGATTAAATTTTCTTCATTGTACTAGTACTTCCTAGTTACACTCTTGGGATTTTCGTGTGCACTGTTGACAGTTCTTGATTTCCTTTGGCTCATGGATGGCAGCAGTGGTACAAAGAAAACAAAACCCATCTGCATTTGGGCCTAAAGACCCAGCTGATCCTACATTCCCTAAACTTGACTTATGACAGCCTACAAAAACTGTCTGGCCTCCCTGCTCTGAGCTCTTCTGGGCTAGACTGCAATTCTCTCTCCAACCAGGTTGGTCCCATCTCCCCACACACTGGAGCCACAGGTTTCTAGAGTCCAGGCACAACAGTCCTGAGCCTGATAACCCCTCTGATTGTGTGAGTCAGGACTTGTAAGATGTGATTATCACTAAACATTTGTTGAATAACTATACCCGGTGATGCTAAATGCTGTGGGTACAGAGAGAAAAGTCGTGAGGGAAATGAGGTATGTGTTAAGATGGATCTACAACATAAGGGTAATGAAATAGTCACAGAAGTTGTTCCCAAAGTATTGAGTACCTCGTGTGCCAGGCCCAGTATGAGACCTTGATGTACACGCAGCCTGGGAGATGGGGACTGGCAATGCCCCATCTTACATAGGACACACCAGGGCACCGAGAGGTTGAGTAGCTTGCCCAGCGTGTCACGGTTGGGAGTAGTGAGGCTGGGGCTAGCACTGTGGTTTTAGATTCTGCTCTTTTAATCATTTTGTGGCACTGCCTCTAAGTACCTAATTTTTGGTAGTTAATGAAATTTGAGTTTGCATTTTCTCTCTCAGTAGCACTGAACATTGTAATGAAAATCTGTAGTGGACCTGAACTTTGCTGGCTGGGTCTTACATCCAATGTCATTAGCACATGAAGGGCCATTGCACAAATGTAGAATAGCATATATAAGCTCAGGTTAAAACACAGATGACAATTTTTGGGGTTTTCCATCCACGGTTGTGGAGGAGGGCGGCAAGTAGCGGCTCATGCAACTCAATTTCCTTGTCTTGTGAATGTACTGAGTCATGTCAGCATCTGAGTTCCTGTCCTGACTCTTTAACTCTTTACTTCAATAGAATATAGTCTTGAAAAAACAATTTTTTTTCCTTTGGAGGTAAAATCTCTTACGTCCAAAATAATGTTCCATTTTAAATTTAGAGAGTATATTGATAACAATCTTAGGAAGAACACAGACAACACCTCTGCCTTCCTAGAGCTTTCATTCTCATCCTAGGAGCAGACAGTACACCCGAGACCCTGAGCCCAGCACGGGCTGGGAGGGGCCTAGCAGCTGGGAGGAGACCCACGTCTGTGGCTGGGCACAGTGAGCAAGGGGGAAGTAAGCGGTGGCAGGACCTCAGAGCCAGGCTAGCAGACCTGGTTTACTGTGAAATAAGCCTTTGGGGGAGTTTTGGAGAAGTATCATAATTTGACTTACTTTTTTTATAGGATCATGCATTGATCCTGTTACAGTGTTAGTGCAGATGGAAGAAGAGTCAAGGGCAAAAAAGCAGGCCAGGTAGGAGACTTCTGTTCAGGAAGGATCCGTGTGGCTTGGCCCTGGGGTGTAGTGATGGAAGTCCTTCAGTCCACAGGCCAGCGCTCTGTCCACTAAGCCAAACCAGCGAGGGTGTGATGGAAGGCCTGAGAAGTGGTCAGGTTCTGGGTATATTTTGAATTGGAGATAACTGAATTTGTATATGGATTACAGGTCAGGTGTAAAAGAGAGAAGAAATAAGGGCAAAATTTAAGATTTAATAGGAGAAGCTATTGAAAATACCATCTGCTTCCAATAGTGGGAGAATTGTAATTTATTGGTTCACCCAGTAACTCCTTTATATTTAGGCATTTGTTTGTGTCTATTGACACACCTGGTCCCTTAAGGACCCTGCAGAGATGGAGTCCCCCATTTGGATGCTAAGTGCTTATTTAAAAGACAGTTTCCTGTCCCTCCCACCTCTGAGGATTCAGTATTAGGAATAAGCCCTGAAATCAGAATTGGGGTGGGAATGATGTTTTTGCCAGCTGTGATGTGACTTCCTCCCTAACCGCCTTACACCTGGTTAGGTACCCCTACATACCACCTGAATTTTTCGAACACTATCGTTGCTTCCTCGGTTTTTTATCTTTCCCACCTAGCCCCAGGCCTCGTGCCAGGCACATGGCAGATGTTCAGTAAATACAAAGAAGAGTATTTTTAAAAAGGACAGAGCCCTGAGCTGGGTTTTAGGCCCTGTTCTGCCTTGGACTGTACAAACTGTTTCTACGCACAACACTTTTCCGCACCAACCAGGTATCCTCCAATTCACTTCCATTGTGACACTACTTAGAGTCAGCACGTACCCCACAAAGTAAGGGCTCAGACCCACAAGACTGCTCCCAAGATGCCAGTCACCAGTCCTGGGCCTCCCAGGACCCCCTCCTCAGGTTCAAACTCTTTTCTTACATTTACCAGTTTGTTCTAAAGGATGGAACCCAGGAACAGTCACATGGAAGAGCTCACTGGAGTAAGGTATGAGGAGGCGTGGGTGTGGCATTTCCATGCCCTCTCTGGGCACGCCACCCTTCTAGCTCCTGAGTATGTTCACCGACCTGGAAGCTCTCTGAACTCTGTTGTTTCAGGGGTTTTATGGAGGTTCTAGTAAATAGGCACAAGTGATTAGATGATCAGTGATTGAGTCAAGCTCTAGCCCCTCTCCCTCAGAAGCCAGAAGTTTTGAGGGAGAGATGACAGTTCCTGTCTTCCAAGCACATGATTGATTCCTCTGGCAGCTGGTCCCCATCCTGAAGCCATCTAGAGCCCACCAAGAGTCACCCATTAGCATAAATTCAGGCACCATTGAAAGAGGCTGGATTTGAATGACAAAAGACACTCCTAGTTCTGTGCCAGGAACAAGGACTGAAATGTTTATTATTACACTAGAGGCCTGGTGCACGGATTCATGCACTGGTGGGGTCCCTCAGCCTGGCCTGCAGACATCCCCCGAGGGGTCCCGGATTGCGAGAGGATGCAGGCCAGGCCAAGGGACCCCACGGGTGCACGATCGAGGCCAGGGGGAGGGACCGCAGAAGGGCTCTAGGGCATATCCCGCCTGTCTCGCCCAGTCCCCATCAGCTGGACCCCAGAAGCAAGCTAACCTACCATCGGAGCGTCTGCTCCCTGGTGGTCAGTGTGCGTCATAGCAACTGGTCGAATGAACAGTCGGACATTTAGCATATTAGGCTTTTATTATATGGGATTGCAATATCACAGGTTGTTTTGAGACCCCTCACCTGTGAAAGCAAGTAGGGAGGAGAAGACACAGGTTTTTAAAATAACCCTCCCCTCTTGAAATTCACCTTGGTGAATAAATCTCTATTACTGATGAGACTGTCCCACCTTGGATATACTGGAAGGAAGGGGAAAGCTTGTGGGCCATTAGGCAGGTGATTTATGATGGTTTCTTTCTGTGCTCTAAGAAAAAAGGCAACCAAGGTTCTGAAAGCACCTATGTGTTCTTTTGCTCTGGTTTATTTAGCTGTTTAGTAACAGACTGCCTCCCTTTTCTTTCTGTCTCGGTTTTTAGCTGCTTGTGCAAATCAGCGGCCTGACCTCTTTGGTTGTGTTATCGCCCAAGTTGGAGTAATGGACATGCTGAAATTCCATAAATACACCATCGGCCATGCCTGGACCACCGATTATGGGTGCTCAGACAGCAAACACCAGTTTGAATGGCTTATCAAGTAAGGTTTTAATTCATACTTACTTCACGTATATGTTGCTAGCGATTTGATATCCTTTTGACTGACAGTTCAGACTTATGGTGTTTAACTCCTTACTCTCCTCCATGTCTCATATTTGCATATAATTTACTGCAAAAGTAAGGGAAGTGATGGGAATGCCTGTCTTCCTTATTTTGATCTTGTCTTTAACAAGAACAAACTACAGAGATGTGAAAGGCAGAATCTAAATGTGCGCCCCCCTCCCCTCCAAGATACCCGTCTCCTCTTACACACTAATCCAGGCACTGCTGTGAAGGGACTTTGCAGATTAAATTAAGGCTACTAATCATCTGACATTAAAATAAGATTATGCTGGATTGCCCAAGTGGGCCCAGTCTACAGTGACATAACCCTTAAAGGCAGAGCACTCTCTGGCTGGAGTCAGGGATGCAGGGGAAAGGAGGTCACAGAGATCGGAGCATGAGGAGGACTTGACCCTCCAGTGCTGGCTTTGAAGATGAAAGGAGGGGCCTCTAGAACCTCAGTCAATAGCCTCATGGAACTGGATTCTGCCAGCAACCTACATGAGTCTGGAAATAGATTTTTTTCCAGAATTTCAGCCCAGCCAGCTGTCGCCTTGATTTTAGTCTGGAGAGATCTAGAGCAGAGAACCCACTTGAGCCAATCCAGACTTCTGACGTACAGAACTGGGAGATAAAAAATCAGGGTTGTTTTTAAAAGCTACTAAATTTGTGGTACATCCCTCAAAAACCACTTTTTTAAAAGGTGTCATTATACCTCACGTCAATGTATATGGGATTTCCTTTTTTAAATTAAGAAATAAGAAAATAAGGAGGGATATGTGCAAATACAGTTAAACTTACCTTGTCTCTCAGTATAACTACGGGTATTTGAAACTACAGGCTGTGTATGGAAATACTGTGCAGCTTCCCTCTTTCATGTCCCTCCACCACTTCGGCAATAACGAGACAATGACAGATAGATTCTCAGGACTGAGAGCTACATTCTTTTTTGCCTCTTCACTTTCTTTACTTCTCACATGTAGGGGTTTGGGGATTTTCAACAGTATTTAGGAATTGCCCTTGGAATAACAAGCCTGTGTCCCAGTCTTCTCAGTCAATTATCAAGTTTTTTCTTTCATTTTATAGGCTTTTTATGGCTAGGTCTCTCCAGTTAGAAATTCAGCTAAAATGACTTGAATTACTAAATTCATTTCTTTGGTGAGGGAGTTGGGGGGATTTTACTTTGTAAAGCTGTTATTAAGTGTACAAATAACCTCATTGGCACATACTGGTAAAAGCTGAATATTTGAAGAAGCTATAGTTCAAATTAACTTAGAAAAAATAAGCATTTTAGTGGGGTATGTCCCATTTTAAAGTCAACTGAAAATACTGAGTTAATAAGACAACAAAATATTTGATGGAACCTGATATTTCTAAAATTGATTTGAAAGCAAAATAAAGAGGAAAAAAGTTCTAAATATTGTTTCTATTAAGATGTCTGTGATATACGGGGTGGGCAAAAGTAAGTTTACAGCCATAATACAAAAATTAATAAATATTAATACAAGAGTAAACTGTTTTGCACTACAACTATTAACCTACTTTTGGGTTGTAGTACAAAACAGTTGACTCTTGTATTATTACTTAGTAATTTTTGAATTATGGCTGTAAACCTACTTTTGCCCACACCTGTATACTAGTATTCTCTCTGGATTTGAATTTTCCACCCTAGCGCTCATAGGCCTGCATTTAACTCTTTATCAGCTGCTCCCATTGAGCAGAGAGCTCAGCCCCACACACTAGAGCCAGAAGGGGCCCTTATAAGGACCTGCTCAAGCCCTGCACCCCTGGCCTGGAGTATGTCCCATGAAGCACCATGGGCCCCCCCAAAAGAGAGCTGGATAAATAAAGTATAACAGATTTTTTTCTACAGAACTTCTTAGAATCTTTAACATATAAATGTGGCATGTGAATCTTGAAGGGGGGGTGGGGTTGTAATATTAACAGGCAAAGTTTCCCCATAGAACTAACTATTATCGGGGGGTCTGAGGCTAATCCAGAAACACTGAAATGAGATCAGAAAACAGTCCATTGCCCCCATCGCATCTACTGGGAGTAGTGAAACGCTACTAGAGTAATTGATTATATTCATTAATGCTGAACCCTTTGAAAAACATGACACCCATATTGAATAAAATATAAAGAAAAACTATCTGGAGATTTCCCTCACTTAACTGTTATCTATCACTGTGTAACTCGGCTGTGCTTTCCTTCTAAAACTCTTTTTGTTACCGTGACTGGCAACTTACCTTATACTTCAGAAGGTGCCTTCTCTGCTCTTCCACGGATGTTCTCGCCATTGGCCAAAGGCAGTTGCTCTGCTGGAGCCAGCAGCCCGGCCCAGGTGCACCGGCAGGAAAGTGGGCCTCGTGATCCTCCCGAGACTGCCGCGCTGAGCCTGTAATAAAGGTTTCATAGACATTAAAGGGCAGAAAGCGGATTTCAAGTTCTTCAACAAAAGAAAGGCTTGCGCCTATTACATCCACAGTCAATGATTTAAAAAGGCAGTCAGGCCCTGGCTGGGTGTCTCAGCGGCGGAGCATCGTCCAGTGCACCACAGGTTGCAGGGTCAGTAATTCCCGGTCGGGGCGCGTACAGGAGGCAACTGGTCAATATTTCTCTCTCTCTAAAAATCAAGAAGAAACATATCCTCGGGAGGGGTTTAAATAAAAACAAAGACAACCAGTCCACTCAGTAAGAATCTGAAAATACTCCATTCCTGACGATCAGTGTGCACACAGGTGTGATGATTGCAACAGCCCTGTGAGTTTAGTTTCTTATTCAGTCATCCAGAGGAGGAGCCAAATAAACGACAGAGCCCTTCCCAATCTCCAGTGGCCCTGGCCAGGGAAGGCCGAAATAGCGGTGCAAGCAGTCTGCGGCGTCACCATAGAGTAGCTGCGGGCCTGTGGCTAATGATGTTAGGCTGGTAAACCACATAGGTCACCCTGCCCAGCAGCCCTCCTTGATTGTCCTAGTGAACAAACAACTCCGCTTTTGCTATTTAGCATCATGAACGTGCCTTTGCCTTTCAGGTATTCTCCGTTACATAACGTGAAGTTACCAGAGGCAGACGGAATCCAGTACCCGTCCATGCTTCTCCTCACCGCCGACCACGATGACCGTGTGGTCCCGCTTCACTCCCTGAAGTTCATTGCCACCCTTCAGTACATCGTGGGCCGCAGCCGGAAGCAAAGCAACCCCCTGCTTATCCATGTGGACACGAAGGCGGGCCACGGGGCCGGGAAGCCCACAGCCAAAGTGATAGAAGAAGTCTCAGATATGTTTGCATTTATAGCACGGTGCCTGAACATCGACTGGATTCCGTAACGGAACTGCCCACTCCCTCCTGACAGCCACACAAAACCTCAAGGGCTTTCCCACCGTTAAACCCAAGAAACCACTGGGCGTGCTGCTTCCCCACGTGAACACTGTTCCTGCACTCACAGACTGCCGCTGAGCAGAACTGCTGCGGGAATCATTTTATCTTTTTTAGCTTTCTCCTTTTTAGCAAGCCCTTGGCGTTTTTGTGTTTGTTTTCTCCCCTCCACCCTGTGCAGGCACATGTTTAAAAAACAAAACAAAACAAAAAAACAGGCATGTTTGGGTAAATTAAGGAAATGGCAGTCAACACATTGTGAATATTAGATTGCTGAGTTAAGAGTCGTAGTTGGGCATCCTTCATATATAACACCTCATGGAATTTGCTTCTATAATCATAACCAATATATCTCTACATAAATGTGAGACCTGTTCTCATGAAAGACTTCTTTGCAACAACAATAAATGTTATTTAAGAATGGGAGGCGTGGTTTCTGGCTCCTTTGTGTTGAGGGGCAGCTCCAGATGTGCAGTCATTCCGGATCCTGTCGCTTTTCTATGAGAATAAGCAGTTCGCCTTTCCACACAGATTAATTTCTAAACAAGGAAGTCATAGGATGTTAGCACCAGAAACAAGTGGAGTGCATCCATTCCAGTTCCCTTGTCTGTGTGTGATGAAGCTATTAGAAGTGGCTCACCGTCTTACAAATTCACTACTCAGTCAGCTCAGAATCTGGGCCTCTGGTTTGGATGCCTCCTCTGAAAAATGAGTGGACCAGAAAGTAAAGGTTATGCACCTGTTTGTCTATCAATTTGGTTACAAAGTATCACTGGAAATCAGAGTACAGAACTAGGATATAAAACTAAGAGACCACATGAGTGAACTATTCAAACAAATACATTTATCCAAACTTACCTTACAGTCAAAAATTTCAGCATTTCCCAAGCTGTTTTTCCCCCCATAGACCACTTTCTGGAAATAGAAAAGGTCATATTAAAAAAAAAAGCGGGGGGGGGGGGGGGTTTGCCCTGGCCAGTGTTGCTCAGTTGGCCTCACACCAAAGGGTCTCAGGGGTGATACCTGGGTTGCAGGTTTGATCCCTGGCCCCCCGTCAGGGCCCATATGGGAGGCACATGTTTCTCTCACATTGATGTGTGTGTCTCCCCCTCTGTCCCTCCCTTCACTCTCTTTAAAAGTTAATACCGTGTTCCCCCGAAAATAAGACATCCTCCGAAAATAAGACCTACTTACAGGTTTCCCTCTGAGTGAAATATAAGGCATCCCCCAAAAATAAGGCCCCCGGGCTCTGTCTCAGAATGAAAATTAATTTACCGTAAACTGGTCGCTAGGGCCGCCCCGACTGGCATCTAGCAACCAGTGACGTTACGCGGAGTCCTGATGTCACTGCTGTGTGGAGGCGGAGCGGAGGTCGGAGTGAGCGGTGAGCACGGGGCAGGAGAGAGGAGGAGACTTTTGCAGATGTGTGTAGAAGAACAGGAGGATTAGAGCGGACAGGACGCGGTGAAGGTGGTGAGTGCTGGTCTGTCTCTGGTGACACTACCTGATGCTCGCGGCCGCCTTCATGATGACTGAAGGTTCTCAGTCAGTGGCGGACCCTGCTCCAGCCCAGATCCAGGCCCCAGCAAGCCCAGTGACAGTCCCCAGGCAGGCCCCAGGGGGTAAATGTCTGATAAAGGGGTAGGGGGGATGTCTGGTGAAGGTGTTCAGTGGCACAGGGGTGGGGGGAGGGGCATCACTTAAAATGACACAGGAGGATCAGGGGGCAATCAAAATGACACAGGAGGATCAGAGGGGACAATCAAAGTGACACAGGAGGATCAGAGGGGTCAATCAAAATGACACAGGAGGATCAAAAGGGGTTACTAAAATGGTAATCCCCCCTCTGATTCTCCTGTGCCATTTTGATTCCCCCCTCTGATCCCCCCTGTGTCATTATGAGTGATCCCCCTCCCCCACCTTGATACCCCAATTCCTTTTTTTTTACCCCTAGAAATGAGCGCAAAAAGAAAAAGCTACTCTGTGGAGTACAAGAAAGGAATCGTGGAAGACTCTTGGGGCCACAATCTTACTGCTTTCTGCAAAGAGAAGATGTTGAGTATCCGATTGGTCCGAAAATGGCGAGCAGAGTATGGTAACCTCATTGAACAAGTGGACAAGGGAAATGCTAAAAAGTGCAAGTGTGGATCAGGTCAGCAACCATTATTTTCCGAGCTGGAAGACCTTATCTGTGAATGGGTTGTTGACAGGAGAGCAAAGGCTTTGGTTGTGAATAGGGCTCAGATTCAAGAATTTGCCCTTGCAATGGCACCACAGTTTGACATAGCCCCCGAAGACTTCATTTTGCATCACAACACTGGCTGGATAATTTCCTTCAGCGAAGTGAACTGTCTTTAAGAAGATCTACAACATTGTTTAGGTTGGAAGATACTCAAGTTATTAAGCGAGCACTTGCATTCAAGTCCTTTATTGATGATGCTGACTTCTCTAAATACAATCTTTCCAACATGATTGCTATGGATGAAACTGCAGTGTTTATGGGCCAATCATCTCAAACAACAATTGAACAGCGGGGTGCCTCCTTGGCGTACATTCCCTCCACTGCCTACCAAAGTGCACGTGTTTCCTGTATTTTGGCAATTCGTCTGGATGGCACTAAAATCCCACCTTTAATCATTTCTAAGGGCAAGAAGGAAAAGATTGAACGTGTTTTGGGCGTTTTTATTCCTGAAACTGAAAAAGCCTGGGCCACACAAGCAGTTATAAGGAAGTGGGTCGATTTAATGCTGCCGCTTGTTATGCGAGGGAGCCAAAGAGGTCTGCTAGTCTGGGATGCAGCCAGCACTCACCGCGCTAAAGACATGAAGACATTTCTTCACGAAAGAAAAACATCAGATAATGATTCCCGCAGGAATGACGGCCTATCTCCAGACTCTTGATATTGCAATAAACAAGCCATTCAAAGACAATTTGCGCATGGAAATTAATGACTACATTGAAAATAGAATGGAGAGAAATCAGCGTGGAAACTTTGTGAAACCTAAACTGCAAGAAGTTGTGACTTGGGTGAAGAATTCATGGGAGAAAATCACTGACAGTTGCATTGCAAATGCACTGTGAGCAGGCTACCTTGACAAGAAGCACTCATTTAAAGACAGTGCTATTGCTAAACATGAGAGATTTGGTCCACTGATTCTAAAAGAAATGGAGTCACAAGAAATTCACCAGGAAATTCAGGAATTGGATTGTTATGATGATGTTCCAGAAGATGATGACATGATTGTCATTGAATAAATGAGTAAATTCTTGATACTGTAGGATTCACAGTTTGTCTGGTTTGTGTTGACAACTACTGTACTACTGTACTGTATACAGGTAATAAATTTCCTTTATTTTCATTTAACAATAAATGTGTACCGTATTCTTCTTCATGGAAAAATAAGACATCCCCTGAAAATAAAACCTAGCGTGTCTTTGGGGGCAAAAATAATATAAGACACTGTCTTATTTTCGGGGAACACGGTAGTTAACAGCCCTAGCCAGTTTGGCTCAGTGGGTAGAGCATCGGCCTGCGGACCGAAAGGTCCCGGGTTCAGTTCCAGTCAAGGGCATTTACCTCAGTTACAGGCTCCGTCCAGGCCAGGCCCTGGTCGGGGTGCGTGCAGAAGGCAACCAATCACTGTTTCTCTCACATTGAAGTTTCTCTCTGTCTTTCACTCTAAAAAAATCAATCCTTGGGTGAAGATTAAAAAATAATTAAAAAAAAAAAGAATATCGTCAGTGAGGATTTTAAAAAAACAACAAATGGGTTTGGATCCCCTATCACCACCCTGAGTTCTTAAGAGGAGGATCTATCATTCCTCAAACTATTGTCTATAAAATAATTTAAGTCATTTGTTTTATCTCATGAAACATTGTTCCTTTGGGCATCAGTTTGGGAATTGCTGACTTAACTTATGAAAAGAAAACTTCTTTGTCTTGCTTCAACAGACAGGACAAAAATTACTATCTATTTTGTATGAAGTATCTTAACCTTTAAAAAAAAAAAAAAAGTTTACAAGGCCCTGGACAGGTAGCCAAGGTTGTGGGTTCAGTCCCTGGTCAAGGCACATACAGAAATCAACCAATGAATGCATAAATAATGGAGCAGCAAAATCAATGTTTCTCCAAAATCAAACTTTTAAAGAAGCTTAAAAGATTACTTCATTATTCCAATAACGTGCTTTTCCAAGTAAGTCCTATTTTCCAAATCATCCATATTTGTGCTTTTCTTTGAGTTCTCTCTGCCTCTCAAATTGTGGTATAAAATCAAACACATTTTTCTCTCAAGCAAATCACTACCTACCAAGCACAGCTGGAAGGTAGCCACCTGTTTTGATTTTTCTCTTCTAAAATGCTTTCTGTTACCGCTTGTATAAATAAGCACTGTATATAGTGCAGCTGTCAGTGAGCATAGGATGCACTATAATCCCCTGGAGAAAATCTGTGTCACCAGAAAGCAGTGCATGCAGAGGCTGACGTCACCGTCTCCTCAGAGAGATGCTAATGCTAAGTGCCATGTAACTGCTGACCAGTGTGGCAGGGACAATAATGCATCTGCACAGATAAACCAAAGACAGCCTTTTTTCTGGACCAGTTGGGTCATTTGCGGTACAGACAACTGAGTAGTACCCACTCAGTCCAGAGCATTTTTTTTCCCCACCCCACCTTTTAATTGAATTTATTGGGGTGACACTGGATAATAAAATTATATAAATTTCAGGTGTACAATTCTGTTATACATCCTCTGTATATTGTACTGTGTGTTCACCATCCCAAGAGTCCAGAGCATTTTCAAGCTTGCACAGACCCCAGCCATCCTCCCCACTGAGGTCTCCTACTTGACAGCAGAAAGTGGAAATACAGTGTGCAGAGTCTCAGCTCCAGAAGTAAGGCCCAGGTTCAAACCCCAGCTCTGTCATTTAGTAACTGATGATCATGAGGAATGGACAAAATAATACACTTCTAAGTACCTAGCATATCATTGGCTGTCAATTGTGAGTTCTCTTCCCTAAGCTACTTTTCATTTCTAGATTTTACCTGGACAACTGGACCCCAAAACTGAAGGTAGCTTTTTAAAGCCTTAACATTGGAATTAAGACTTGGGGGTGGGCTCCTTCCCAGATCTCAGGGTATCTTCCCTGTTCGATTCCACCTTCCTGTGTCCTGGCTCTGCCTCTCTGCTCTGTCCTATGTTGGTCCATGGAGTTTTGAAAAAAAGCTGCGTACGTTACACAGGTGGTCTAGCTGCCTTGTTAAGGGCCTTGCTGGACATGCTGCAGAGCATTGGCACCTCGGTAAGATAAAGTCACATTTATGACAATGTGGACACACCTGGAATATTGCAAAATGTTGCAAGTAGTCTTGTTTCCTAATACTCCCACAAATGTTTGGCAATTACACACACATGGTGCTGCTAGTTTGAAAGTTTAAATTTCAACTAAGGCCCTCACCAATTTCTCCATATTTACCAGATAATTTTACCAGCCTAGGGGAGTTCCCCAGGTAGAGTATATATAACCAATTCCCAGAAGGGTTACAAAGACTCAAAGATGAGTTAAGGAGAGGTGGGAAAACTATAAGCGCGGGGGGCTGTAGAAAAGCAAAGGTCCGACTATAAGGGGGCGGTCAGGCCGGTGGGGTGAGGACTGAGGCAAGTGAATAAGGAACATTTTGATATATTCCACATCCATTCATATGCTCGGGGCTGGTGGTGCAGAGTAAAAACGGCCTCACTGAAGCTGGCACTGCAGAGAAAGGAGACGATGGTAAATTATGTGGCTGCGTCCTGGTGCCTCCCTGCTCAGAGCCCTCTGAGTGCACTAGTATGGATGTGTCCATCCTCCAGCCACCTCAAACCATGTCCTACTCTTACCCTCACTTGGCGAAGGGCCAAGTTCCCTGGGCAGGGGGTGGGCAGGCAGGGCAGTAACCCTGCAGCTGGAACCTAAAGACCACTCTTGCCCACTAGTCTACTAACAAATAAGAGGGTTCTGGTTCCAGACGGTGACATAGGAGGGTCCTGAACTCACCTCCTCCTAAGGTCACACCGAATCTATAGCCACAGCAGAACAATGTCCTCCGAAAGAAACTCAAAAACTAGATGAGCGGCACACCTACACTGGGCAAAGGAGAAAACCACATCGAAACGGGAGAGGCTGAGACACGTGCACCATGACCCCCACGGTCACCCACAGTCAGAGGGAACGCACACCTCCAGGCTGCTTCCTGAGAAACGAAGGGTGTGAGCCCCACACCTGGCACCCCAACTTTAAAAACCTGCCCCCAAGTCCTCTAGCTTTAAAAGCCAACAGGGCTTGTAGCCGTGAGACCCATGGGCTAGAGCAAACTGAGAAACAGTTCTGATTTTTGTTTTGTTTGTTTTTTCAGTCTGACCACATTTTTAATTTGAAAGATAAAAAACGGTAAGACTGTAGAAAATGAATCGTTTTTAAAGATCTCTTTTAACGTTCAAATACACAATACAGTCCTATTAACTACAGAGTCACCACGCTGCACTTATAACTGGATATTTGTATATCTTGGCCACCGTCACCCATTTGGTTCACCTAAGAAGCAGTTCTTAAAGGGCTCACAGACTCACCTGGCTCCCTACCAGCAGAGAGGCAGCCAACTGAAAAGCTTCCAGTCTTTCTGCGAAAGACGCCTATTGGCTTATCTTAATGCTTTGGCAGGAGGGGCAGGCTTCCAATTTAACAACCTCTACTGAAATACTCTCCAGAGCTCACAGAGGCCAGGGGGAGGCCTCTTCGCACTCTGCGTGCTCCAGTTGAGTATCTCCCAGAAAGGAGCCTGTGTACATGTCTGGTGCCCAGCGTCTGTGGCTGTGACAGACCCCATGGTAGCCTGGCTCTGGTGCGTAGCAGGGCTTGTGTTCACAGAGCTTCTGTTCTTATGTTAACTGGACAGTAGCAAACAAAGAAGCAGTTCTTAACTGGCTGTTACCCCAGGGTTCAGTGCAGAGGAAGCAGACAGACATGCCCACCTCCCAGTCTTCCCCTGAAAGAGGAATATCCACATGCTTTTTAAAAAAAATTCTTTATTGTTGAAAGTATTTCATATGTCCCCTTTTTCTCCCATGAACCGCTCACATACTTTAAAAGCTGCTGCCAGCCCTGGCCGGTTTGGCTCAGTGGATAGAGCATCGGCCTGTGGACTGAAGGGTTCCAGGTTCGATTCCGGTCAAGGGCATGTACCTCGGTTGCGGGCACGTCCCCAGTGGGGTTGCACAGGAGGCAGCTGATCGATGTCTCTCTCTCATCGATGTTTCGATCTCTCTATCCCTCTCCCTTCCTCTCTGTAAAAAATCAATAAAATATATTTTTTAAAAAGCTGCTGCCCCAAGGGTCTGGTTTTCAATCAGCTTGCATCTAGGTGCTGACTGAAATCCTCCCCTTTGGGACACTGACAGGTCCGGTATACCCTCAACTACTGGGAGCCACTATGAGTAAAGTAGGCTGCTTGGGCAATCACAGAGATTTGAGAAACAACCAAGACATGAGGGGTTGAACATAAGGCTCATCTCCTATAGGAGGCAATCCTGCATGACTATGAGATGTGGCTGTTTTATCTAATACATAGAGACCAACAGAGAGAGTCAAAGAGAGAGGAGAGAGAGGAGAGAGAGAGAGAGAGAGAGAGAGAGAGAGAGAGAGAGAGAGAGAGGAAGGAAGGAAGGAAGGAAGGAAGGAAGGAAGGAAGGAAGGAAGGAAGAAAGAAAGAAAGAAAGAAAGAAAGAAAGAAAGAAAGAAAGAAAGAAAGAAAGAAAGAAAGAAAGAGAAAGAAAGAGAGAAAAGAAAAAAGAGAAAGAAAGAAAGAAAGAGAAAGAAGGAAGGAAGGAAGGAAGGAAGGAAGGAAGGAAGGAAGGAAGGAAGGAAGGAAGGAAGGAAGGAAGGGAAAGAGGAGGAGAAGGAGAAACAGGATTATTTTCTAAATGAAAAAAAAAAAAGATAAAAACCCTTACTAAAATGGAAATAAGTGATTTACCTAATAAAGAGTTCAAAATAACAATCATAAGGAAACTCACAAGCTTGGGAGACAAATGGATGAACAAAGTGAGAACTTCAACAAAGAGGAGTGTCAGGTGGGCAGGTAGGGTGGTGATCAAGATGGTGGAGAAGGCTGACCCTGAGCTCACCTCCTCTCATGACACACAAAAACTACAATTATATAGAGAGAAAGCAACTATCTCTGAGAACGACCTGAATGCTCACAGAACAGACTCTCTCCAGTGGAGAATATAAACAAAAAGCCACATTGAGAGGGTATGAGGGGCAGCAGTACAGTGTCCAGTAACCAGGAGGGATATCACACACCTCAGCAGCCCCCACCACACACACACACACACACACACACAAACACACACACACACACACAGCAAGATGTCTGAGATCCACATTTGACTCCTCAGCCCAAGACACCTGCACAAGGAAGAGGAGCCCCCAAAATATCTGGTTTTGAGAACCAGCAAAGCTTACATTCTAGAGAGCTGAGGGGCTGTGGGAAACCGAGAATCCTTGCTTAAAGGCCTCATGCACAAATTCACTCACTCTGAGTCACAGCACAGACAACAGTTTGAAAGGCACCCATATCATACATGAAGGTAATATGTTGATTGATTTTAGGATATGTGCCAGAGGGATTTGTTGGGGGTCTTTCAGGGGACACAGGCAATGGCGGGTATCATTCTTTCTTTGCTTCGTTTACTGTCCTTCCATGGGTACCCGGTGGGCACCAGGTCTCACAATTTCCATTAACTTGCTATTTGCACCACCTGGTGTTCCCCTAAGGACTCACCCAGTACAACCACTCTTCAAATTGACACCCATCAAGCAGCACCAACAGACCTCCAAAGCAGGACCCTGCCCCCAGGCACCCAGTAGGCCTCAAAAGTGATGTCCCATTCCCCACAGCTCCAAGCAAGCCTCCTAAGTGGTGCCCCAATCCCCAGCACCTGGCAGGTGGCATTAAAGCAACCCCAAAGAGGGTTAAGGGACCAGCCCCTGCACACCAACACAACAGTAGAGGCCAGGCTCACAGCCACCCACACTGGAGACCTTCCCTGCACACCAGTGGGCCAGGAGCAGTAGCAGACAAATCCCCTCAGCCAGCCATACCAGGGCTCTGCACCACACACCAGCATGCTTATAGCCACTGCAGATATGCCTCATAGTCAGGGAACAGCCAGACTCACCAGTGCACCCACAGCAGTTGGGGCTGGGCCTCACAGCTGGGTCAGGGACAAGCCCCATCCTACAGAGCACCCACAACTGTCATGGCCCAACTATAACAGGTGGATGCATGCAGTTCACACAGGAGACACCCCCAAAATACCTGGCCCTGGTTACCAGAGGGGATTGTGCTAATTGCCCCACAGGACACCTTCGACAGGCCACTCTTTTAATACTATGAGATGTAGATGATCTGCCTAGTACACAGAAACAAACACAGAGTCTTAGGTAAAATAAGGAGAAAGAGAAACATGTTCCAAATAAAAGGACAAGACAAAACCCCAGAAACAATTAAATGAAACATAGTTAAGCAGTCTACCACATAAAACATTTAAAGTAATGGTCCTAGGATGCCCACCAAATCCAGGAGAAGAATGGATAAACACAGTGAGAACTTCAACAAAGATAGAAAATATATTTTTAAAAACCCAATCAGAACTGAAAAATGCAATAAATGAAAATTTTAAAAATACACTAGAGGAAATCAACAGCTGATTCAATGATGCAGAAGAACAGATCAGCAATGTGGATGACAAGGTAGTGGAAGTCACACAATCAGAACAGCAAAAAGAAAAAAGACATTTTAATGAGGAGAGTTTAAGGGACCTCTGGGACAACTTCAAACATACTAACATTCCCATTATAGGGATCCCAGAAGGAGAACAGGGAGAGAAACAGACAGAAAACCTACTTGAAGAAATAATGACTAAAAACTTACCTATAACCTGGCAAAGGAAATCAACATGTAAGTCCAGGAAGCACAAAGATTTCTAAACAAGATGAACCCAAAGAGACCCACACCAACACACATCATAATTAAAACATCAAAAGTTAAAAACAGAGAAAATCTTAAATGTAGCAAGAGGAAACAAGTAATAACTGGTGGTCTGCAGACCCCTGGTGGTCTGTGAGTCTGAAATGTTGGCGACCGCTGCACTAGACAACTCCTACCAGAATTTTCAGCAGAATTGTGCAGGCCAGGGAGAGTGGCTTGATATATTCAAAGTAATGAAAGGAGAAAAGCTGCAACCAAGAGTACTCTATCCCACCAGGCTATCATTCAGAACTGATGGAAAGATAGTTTCCCAGATAAGCAAAAGCCAAAAGAGTTCATCACCACTAACATGCATTATAAGAAATGCTAAGTCAGCTTACTTAAGTGGAAAAGAAAAGGCCAAAACTAGAAGAAAATATGTGAAAGAAAAATCTCACTGGTAAAAACAAGCATATAGTAAAGGTAGTGGATCAGCCACTAGAATGAAGGTTAAAAGGAAAAGTAATAAAATCACCCATATCTATATATATAAAAGCCTAAGCAAGCAGCCAACCACTGACCATTCGACCATCCGACCAGTAGCTATGATGTGCACTGACCACCAAGGGGCAGATGCTCAATGCAGGAGCTGCCAAGTTGCGGTGACTTGGCAGCTGCGGTTCTCAGGTGACGCACCCGGAACCAGAAAGGAGGGAGTCTGATTCTGGGGTGCGTCACCCGAGAACCACCCTCTCACAATCCAGGACCTTTCAGGGGGTGTCGGAGAGCTGGTTTCGACCCGATCCCCACAGGCCAGGCCGAGGGATCCTACCTGTGCACAAATCTGTGCACTGGGCCTCTAGTCTATAATAATAAGGTATACACACACACAAAAAGATGTAAATTATGACATCAAAAGCATAAAACATGGAGAGGGTAGAGTAAAAATATAGTACTTTTAGAATGCATTTAAACTTAAGTGACTGCCAACTTAAAATAAATTGCCATTTATACAATAAGTTGTATATGAATCTCAGGGTAACCACAAACCAAAAATCTATCATAGATACACACAAAAAGAAAGAGAAAATAATTCAAACTTACCACTAAAAAAAGTAACTAAATCCCATTGGGAAGAGAATAAAAGAAAAAGAATAGCAAAGTTCTAAAAAATAATCAGAAAACAACAGACAGCAGTAAGTACATACCTATCAATAATTACTTTAGTGACTTTGAGTGTGTTTTCATATGTTTCTTGGCCTTCCTTAGTTCCTCTTTCAAAAAGTATCTATTTAGGTCCATTGCCCATTTTTTGATTGGGTTGTTTATCTTCCTTTTTTAAGTTGTGTGAGTTCCCTCTAAATGTTGGAGATTAAACCCTTATCAGAGATAACATTGGCAAATATGTTCTCCCACGCAGTGGGCTTTCTTTTGTTTTGTTGATGGTTTATTTTGCTGTACAGAAGCTTTTTATTTTGATGAATAATAAAAAGCTTATCAAAACCACAATGAGGTACCATATCACACCTGTCAGAATGGCTATCATCAACAAATCAACAAATGACAAGTGCTGGCGAGGATGTGGAGAAAAAGGAACCCTCCTTCCCGGCTGGTGGGAATGCAGACTGGGGGAGCCACTGTAGAGAACAGTATTGAGTTCATAAAAAAAAAAAAAAAAAAAAACACACACACACAACTAAAAATGAAACTCTCATTTGACCCAGTGATCCCACTTCTAGGAATATATCCCAAGAAACTAGAAACACCAATCAGAAAGGATATATAAACCCCTATGCTCATAGCAGCATAATTTACAATAGCTAAGATTTGGAAACAGCCTAAGTGCCCAACAGCAGATGAGTGGATTAAAAAACTGTGGTACATCTACACAATGGAATACTATGCTGCTGTAAGAAGGAAGGAACTCCTACCATTTGCAACAGCATGGATGGAACTGGAGAGCATTATGCTAAGCGAAATAAGCCAGTCAGAGAAAGATAAATATCACATGATCTCACTCATATGTGGAATATCATGAACAACATAAACTGATGAACAAAAACAGATCCAGAGACAGAGAAGCATCGATCAGACCATCAAACCTCAGAGGGAAGGTAGGGGAGGGTAGGGTAAGGGGGAGAGATCAACCAAAGGACTTGTATGCATGCATATAAGCATAACCAATGGACACAGACACCAGGGGGGTGAAGGCATAAGTGGGGGGTGGGGGAGGAAATGGGGGATAAGGACACATATGTAATACCCTAATCAATAAAGAAAATAAATAATAATTATAATTACTTTAAATGTAAATGCTCCATTCAAAAGACATAGGGTACCTGAATGCATTAGAAAAACAAGACCCACCTATAATGCTGCCTATAAGGAAGTCACTCCAGACCTAAAGAAACCCAGAGACTAAAAGTGACGATATGGTAAAAAATATTTCATACAAATGGAAGTAAAAAGAAACCTGGGGTAGCAATACTTATATTAGACAAAATAGAGTTTAAAACAAAGACTGTGACAGGAGAAAAAGGAGGGCATTACATAACGATAAAGAGATCAATCTAACAAGAGGACATATCACATGTAAACATTTACACAACCAACACAGGAACATCTAAATGCATAAAGCAAATATTATCAGACATGAAGAGAGAGATTGACTGTTATACACAAACTAGTGGCCCGGTGCATGAAATTCATGCATATTAAAAGGGAATTAATTAGAGGAAATATTTTAATATTGCTATTTTCCCTTTCTCTATAATAGAAGTGTCAGAGAAGTAAAATGCATATGAAAATCTCCCTCCTGTCAGGGTCTGGGGTGTGCCATGGGACCCAGAGTCAATTCCCCACCCACCCATGCACACTTCAAAATCACAGGAGACCCAGACCCAGCCGGCCCCACCCCCGTTGGGCGAGACCCCGACCTGGCCGACCCCACCCCTGTCAAGCCCCGCTGGGCCGGGGGCACAGTTTCACGTCCCCCTGTCAAGCCCCGCCGGGTGAGGGGCGCAGCCTCAGGTCCCCCATCAAACCCCACCGGGTGGGGGGTGCAGCCTCAGGACCCCCATCAAGCCCCACCGGGCGGGGGGCACAGGCTCAGGTCCCCCAGCCCAGCGCTGGGGTGGGGGGGGGTGCAGCCTGAGGTCCCCCGTCCCAGCCAGGTGCCACGCAGCCTCAGGTCCATGCTGATCAGTCGTTACGCATCACAGCATGTCAATCATTTGCATATTAGCCTTTTATTATTATAAGGACACATTACCCACCTCTGACCCCCATTTACATTAATGAATACATCATCCAGGCAAATTCTCAACAAGGAAAATATAGGTCTTAAGGCCATATATTCTAATGTCATTTCATAGATATTTACAGAAAGTTCCATCCAAAAAAAGGCAGAATACACATTCTTTTCAAGTACACATGGAATATTTAGAATAGATTACATGTTAGGCCACAAAACAAGTTGCAATAAATATAATGATTGAAATCATATCAAACATCTTTTCTGACCACAAAAGTATGAAATTAGAAATTACCTACAAAAAGAAAACTGGAAAAAACACAAACATGTGAGGGCTAAACAACATGCTACTGCACAATGAATGGGTTATTGAAGAATTTAAAAAGGAAATAAAAAATATCTTGAGACAAATGAAAAGGGAAACACGATGTTCCAAAATCTATGAAACAAAACCAAAGCAGTTGTAAGAGAGATCATAGTGATACAGACCCACCTCAAGAAACAAGAAAAATCTCAAATAAAGAATCGAACTTGGCACTTAAAGGAACAAGCCAGGCCCAAAGTGAGTAGAAGGAGGGAAATAAAGGTCAGCATGAAAATAAATGAAGCGGAAGGGAGTGAGAGGCTCCTGACGGCACCGAACACCAGTTCTGACTGAAGTGAGCCCCAGTTCTGACTGCAGTGAACCCCAGTTCCAGGCGAGCCCCCGGAGACCCACGCTCTTGTGGGGGGAGTCTGGACTCTCGGGCAGAGAATCGGGAGCCGGGAAGGCAGAGGACTGAAGGCACACACGTGCTAGCAAGGGCAAGGCTGATGGGAAGCCAAGACTGAGACTCCACCCCATCCAAGCAGAGCACAGAGGCTATTGCAATTTGGCAAGTCTAATCCTATAAGGCTGTCTCCAGCACCGGACTTCTCCCAGCATAGACACAGCTGATCCTTACAGCCAACTGGCCTGGAGGTCAATTCTTCCCAGTGATACCAACAACAATAAAGACTTAATTACAACAAGGCTGTACACACAGTCCACAAAGGGGTACACCAAGAGTGTCCACCCCAGGTTAACTGGGGAGGCAGACCCACTGGGCCAAATTGGAAACCTAGCACACAAATCTACCAACTCAGGGAAGCAGTGAAAATGCGGCGTCTAAGAATCAGATCACAAACTAAAGAAATGGAGGAAAACAAACGACTGGATATAGAATTCAAAACCACGGTTATAAGGCTTTTTAAGAATATCCTAGAAAAGGCCGATAAATATAACGAGACCCTCGAAGAGATGAAAAAGGACCAACTAGAAATTAAACATACACTGACTGAAATAAAAAATATTATACAGAGACCCAAAAACAGACAAGAGGAACACAAAAATCAAGTCAAAGAATTGAAATACAAAGAAGCAAAAAACACTCAACCGAAAAAGCAAAAAGCAAAAAAAAAAAATCCAAAAAGTTGAAGATAATGTAAGAAGACTCTGGGACAACTTCAAGCGTACCAACATCAGAATTATGGGGGTGCCAGAAGAAGAGAGAGAGCAAAATACTGAAAACCTATTTGAAGAAATAATGACCGAAAACTTCCCCCACCTGGTGAAAGAAATAGACTTACAAGTCCAGGAAGCCCACAGAACCCCAAACAAAAGGAATCCAAAGAGGACTACACCAAGACACATCATAATTAAAATGCCAAGAGCAAAAGACAAAGAGAGAATATTAAAAGCAGCAAGAGAAAAACAGTTAGTTACCTACAGGGGAGCACCCATACGACTGTCAGCTGACTTTTCAACGGAAACTATGCAGGCCAGACGGGAGTGGCAAGAAATTTTCAATGTGATGAATAGCAAGAACCTACAACCAAGATTACTCTACCCAGCAAAGCTATCATTCAGAATTGAAGGGCAGATAAAGAGTTTCACAGACAAGAAAAAGCTAAAGGAGTTCATCACCACCAAACCAGTATTATATGAAATGCTGAAAGGTATTCTTAAAGAAGAGGAAGAAGAAAAAAGGAAAGATAAAAATTATGAACAACAAATACATATCTATCAACAAGTGAACCTAAAAATCAAGTGAATTAAAAACCTGAGGAACAGAATAATCTGGTGAATACAATAGAATCAGGGGCATAGAAAGGGAGTGGACTGATAATTCTCAGGGGGAAAGGGGTATGGGGGGGTTCATAAAGAGACTGGACAAAAATCATACACCTATGGATGAGGACAGTGGGGGGTAGGTAAGGGCAGAAGGTGGGGTGGGAAATGGCTGGAGGGGAAATATGGGGGAAAAAAGGAGAAATAATTGTAATAATCTGAATAAAGATTTATTTAAAAAAAAAAATAAATAAATCACCATTATGTGAATTAAAAAAAAAAAAAAAAAAAAAAAAAAAAAAAGAAAATAAATGAAATAGAGACCAAAACAAACAAAAATGATCAATAAAATTAAGAGCTGTTCTTTGAGAAAAGATAAACAAAATTGTTAAATCTGTAGCCACTCTTTAAGAATAAAAGGAGGAAGAACTAAAAATCAGAAGTGAAAGAGAAGTTACAACCAACTCCACAGAAATACAAAGCATCATGACAGAATGCTACAATTATATGCAACAAATTGGACAACCTTAGAAGAAATGGATAAATTTCTAGAAACACAATATCTAAGATTGATTCTGGAAAAGACAATAAATCTGAAGAGAATGATTATTAGTAATAAAATTAAATCAGTAATTTAAAAAATTCAACAAACAAAAGTCTAGAACGAGACAGCTTATAGGTGAATTCTACCAAACATTCAGAGAAAATTTAACACCTAACTTCTCAAAATACCAAAAAATAGAGGAGGGAATACTTCCAAATTCATTCTATGAGACTAGCATTACTTTGATACCAAAACCAGACAAAGACACTGAAGGAGAAGGAGAAGGAGAAGGAGAAGGAGAAGGAGAAGGAGAAGGAGAAGGAGAAGAAGAAGATTACAGGTGAATATCTCTGATAAATATAGATACAAAATTCCTCAACAAAATTTTAGCAAACTGAATTCAACAATAGATTAAAAGAATCACACACCATGATCAAGTGAGATTTATTCTAGGGATTCAATAATGATTCCATATCTTTAGATCAACATGATACACCACATCAACAAAAGGATAAAAATTATACACTCATCACAATAGATGTGGAAAAAGCATTTGACAAGATTCAACACCCTCTTTTGATAAAAGCTCTCACAAAGTAGGTATAGAGGGAGCATACTTCAACATAATAAAAGTCATATATTATGGCAGGCCTCAGCTAACATACTCAACTATGAAAAGCTGAATGCTTTTCCTCTAAGAGCAGGAACCAGACAAGGATGCCCATTAACATCACTTCTATTCAACATTGGAAGTCCTAGCCACAGCAAAGAAAATAAATAAAAAGGCATCCAAACTGGAAAGGAAAAAGTAAAACTCTTATTATTTACAGATGACACGATACTATATATTACTACATATATTGTTAAAAATCCTAAAGATCCCACAAAAAAGCTATTAGAACTAGTAAACATGAACTCAGTAAAGTTTCAGGATACAGAATCAATATACAGAAATCAGTTGTGTTTCTATACACCAATAATGGATGGTCAGAAGAAGAAATTAAGAAAGAATCACATGTTCAATTGCATCAAAAAATAAAATATCTCGCCCTAACCTGTTTGGCTCAGTGGATAGAGCATCAGCCTGCAGACTCAAGGGTCCCAGGTTCGATTCCAGTCAAGGGCATGTACCTTGGTTGCGGGCACATCCCCAGTAGGGAGTGTGCAGGAGGCAGTTGATTGATGTTTTCCCTCTCATTGATGTTTCTAACTCTCTATCCTCTCCTTTCCTCTCTGTAAAAAAATCAATAAAATATATTTAAAAATAAAATATCTAGGAATAAATTTAACCAAAGAGGTGAAAGACCTGGTATACTCTGAAAACTATAAGACAATGAAGAAAGAAATTTAAGAAGATACAAGTAAATGGAAGGATATACCTTGTTCATGAATTAGAAAATATTAATATTGTTAAAATATCCTTTACAACCTAAAGCAATATACAGATTCAACATAATCCCTATTAAAATACCAATGATGCCTGGCCGGTGTAGCTCAGTGTTGTGTTGGCCCCATGCACCAAGAGACTGCCAG
>NC_137775.1:43170118-43467759 GCF_963455305.1 Plecotus auritus
CCCTGATATCAAACTATACTATAAAGATATAATAATCAAAACAGCATGGTACTGGCATAAAACAAATATATAGATCAATGAATAGAATAAAGAGCCCAGAAACAAATCCACACTTAAACAATCAATTAATCTATGACAAAGGAGGCAAGAATATACAATGGGGTAAAGATAGTCTCTCCATTAAGTGTTGCAAAAACTGGAGAGATACATGCCAAAAAAAAAAAAAAAAAAAAATGGAAACCAAACCATCTTCTTACATTATATATGAAAATAAACTAAAAATGGATTAAAGACTTAAATATAAGACCTGAAACCATAAAACTAGAATAAATCATAGGCAGTAAACTCTTTGACATTGCTCTTGGCAACATCTTTTTTATATGTCTCTGCAGACAGTGAAACAAAAGAAAAAATAACAAATGGGACACTATCATACTAAAAATGTTTTGCAAAGGCAAAGAAAACTATCAACAAAACAAAAAGATAATCTATTGAATGGGAGAAGATATTAGCAAATGGTATTTCCAATAAGTGGTTAGTATCCAAAATTTATAAAAAACTCATATAACTTAACACCCAAAAAACAAACAGTCCAATTTAAAATTGGGCAGATAATCTGAATAGATATTTCTCCAAAGAGGACATACAGATGGCCAACAGACATATTAAAAGATGCTCAACATCACTCATCATCAGGGAAATACAAATTTAAACCATGAGATGCTATCTCATATCTGTCAGAATGGCTATCATCAATAAAGCAACATACAAATGCTGGCGAGGATGTGGAGAAAAGGGAACCCTCCAACACTGTTGGTGGAATTATAAATTAGTATAGCCACTGTGGAAAAAGTATGGAGGTTCCTCAAAAAATTAAAAATAGAACTGCCATAAAATTCAGCAATTCCACTTCTGGATATTAACCAAAGAAAACAAAAACACTAATTTAAAAAGACATATGCACCCCTATGTTCATTGCTGCACTGCTGGTAATAGCCAAAATATGGAAACAGCCTAGATGTCCAACAAGAGATTAATGGATAAAGAAGATTTCACATATGTTTGACAGACACAATGGAACATGATTCGGCAATAAGAAACAGTGAAATCTTGCCATTTGTGACAACATAGATAGACCTAGACAGCCTTGGGCAAACTCCAGCCCGTGGGCCGGATCCAGCTGTTCTATCCGGTTCTCTTGCTCTCCCCTCCGCTTCTTTACTTTGAATTTATATTAGTTCACACAAACACTCCATCCATGCTTTTGTTCCGGCCCTCCGGTCCAGTTTAAGAACCCATTGTGGCCCTCGAGTCAAAAAGTTTGCCCACCCCTGATAGAAGGTATATGCTAAGTGAAATAAGGCATACAGAGAAAGACAAATACTGTATGATTTCACTTAGATGTGGCATCTACAAAAACAAAACAAAATAGAAACAGATATATAAGTATAGAGAACAAGCTGATAGTGGCCAAAGGGGTGGGGGAATGAGGAAAAAAGTCTAACCTTATGTGTACAAAAGGAGTAGGCAAAAATAAAAGAATGTTTCCTTTCATTTGCCATTTTGTATTTATTAGAAAAAAAAAGAAATATTGAATAAAATGTTAACTACCTCCAGAAAATATTTTCAAAGATAATCAACAGAAAATATAATTTCAGGAATTAATAAACTGTGAGGAAACATGGAGCAGGGCATGTGACTAGTTGATGGCAAGGATGCTATTTTAGTCAAGGAGGTCAGACAGGGTCTCTTTAAGGAAGTAACATTTGAATAAAGACCTGAACCTGATGGGAAAAACCGGAGAGGGTGGGGCAGGGCAGGTGAGGCCAGTCAAGGTGTTGAGCAGGGAAGAAACAGAGTCAGACCCCAAAACCACATGGAAACTGGCTGTAGGGGCCATGGAGAGAATCAGGAGGACCATTTGAAGAGCAGGTGGTCTTAGCACCTTTAATGAATTTGGGGTTGGGGGCAGCAGAATCCCACCATCCCCAAAATAGTTCTGACCTACTACCTCAAACTACCATATTACCTATGGATGAACCTCAAAACATTATGCTAAGTGAGAGAAGTCAGGCACAGGCAACCACACACTGTACACTTCCATTTATAGAAAACTAGAGGCCCAGTGCATGGATTTGTGCACTGGTGGGGCTCCTCGGCCTGGTCTGCACCCTCTTGCAATCCGGGACCCCTCAGGTGATGTTGGAGAGCTGGTTTTGGTCCAATCCCTGCAGGCCAGGCCAAGGGATCCCTCTGGTGCATGAGTTTGTGCACCGGGCCTCTAGTATGCATATAAGATCTTTGGTTAATCTCTTCCTGCCTCCCCCTTCCCCCCTTTCCTCTGAGATTCATCAGTCTGTTCCATGTTTCCATGCCTGTGTGTTGAGCGTCTGCCCCCTGATGGTCACTGCACGTCATAGCTACCGGACAGCTGGCCTGTTGCTTAGGCTTTTATATATATAGATGTCCAGAAAAGGCAAATCTATAAAGACATAGCATAGATAAGAGGTTGCCTGGAGTGGGGAGTAGGAATGGGGCTGAACTCATTGGGGACCTGACTAGGGTGATGAAATGTACTGAAACTAGATTACAGTAATGGTTGCACAACCCAGTAAATTGACGAGAGGAATTGCACACTTGATATGGGTGAGTTTCATGGTATGGAAATTATACTTCAATAAAGTTGCTAAAATAAACTCTGGTAGTGAAACAGAAAGAAAAAGGAAAAAATGAATCTCTGGGTGGGCACCATCCAGGAATAGCCACCTGGAGAATTGCAATGTCAAGTAGAAAAGGCAGTCAGAGAGCAATTGAGATTAAAGTTTTTGTGTGTGTGTTTTATCAGGTTCAGGCAAAGAAGTAGAGACTAGCTTGAGCAGCAGTTCTTATGCCAGAGTTGACCTCTGGGGGCACAGCTGTCCCTCTACTGAGTCTGCTCCTGTACATCAGACAATTGAGACCATGTCCTGTGAAGAATGCCCTGATCCCACCTGGCAGGCTTCTCCCTGCTCAGGATCCTCTCCCTACTCAGGAGCTCAGGGCCAGGCCAAGGAGTCACACAGGCAGGTAGCCTCCTTTAACGCTGTAACCGGCTGAGAAAGCTATCATTTTCTCTACTGTTCAAGAGAAAATTCCTTGGTGGCCATTCATGAGAGCCATTAATGCCAAATAACCTTAGGAATTGTACACAAGCGACCTTAATGGTGATATGAGTTAGAAAGTGATTTACATTTAGTTAGCAATGAAAATATTCCACTGTTCTCTGGTTCCAAAGTATATGAAAGGCTTTGGTGAGTATCAAAGGCAAGAGCTTCCAGCCTTTTTAAAGAGGGAGTCAGACTGAGGGTAAGATGAAAACAAGGTCGGCCTCAAAATGTCACAACCCTAAATTCAGGGGGAAATGATGGACATTAGCACAGACACTGCCGCATTGCTTCCCCCCAGGCCATTCAGACACTGACCCGCGATTGGCCTTTTCCAGAATGCCTGGTTCCCTGCAGGCTCGATGCCTAGAAGTTGCACCTACCTGACTCCAGGAACAATGGGAACACGCTGCCTCTGCCACTGCTCTGGCCTTGCCTCAGAGAGTAAATTCCCTCTGATGCATCCAGGATGGCTGGTACATGCAAGTGTGTTTCAAGAAGGAGGTTAACTGGGAGGGGCTTCAGCGTTTGTTCACACCTGAACTTCTGAATTGATTTTGCTATTTCCTAGTGAGTACCAAGGCTACGTGGGTGAAAGGGTTTCAGGTTTACTTGGTGAGGGAGAGAGCAGTCAGAGTAGGCAGGGAGTTCAGGGAAGGGATGATTTCAGAAGGGAAATTGGGGAACAGATACTGCAGATGGAGTTTGCCTACCTCTCACTCTTACTCTGGGTGTCTCCACCCAGGAGAGCTGTCACGTGGCCTCATGTGGCACACAGTTTCCCCCCAGCAATCCCACAACATCAAGAGCTTCAGCTGAGAGCAATGGTCCAGGTGGTAGAAACACAGAGATGTTGAAGCCTGAATCAGCCCAAACAGGCAAAGAAGCAAGACACACAGCAACCAGGACGAATTGGCATAGATATTGGCCACATTCTTTCAGGCACCAGGGATTTTTTTTAAATCCCAGAAGCTTATATACCTTTTAGGAAAAGTGTCTTTTACTATTATTTATAAAAATCATTGTAAAAATTGTAACCACCTTGACTAAAATAGCACCCTGGTCATGCACTAGTTGCGTGCCCTGCTCCATGTTTCTTCAGTTTATTCATTCCTGAAATTATATTTTCTGTTGATTATCTTTAAAAATATTTTTTGTACTTTAGATGGACATAAAAGTTGCTAAAAAATAGTACAGAGAGAACGCTCATGCCCCTCACCCAGATTTCCCTAACCTTTTACATAATCATAGTACAATGATCAGACCCTGAAAACTGTCACGGAGATAGTGCTGTAACTAACCTACAGCTTACTTAGATTCCGTCCGCTTTCTCACTAAATGTCTTTTTTCTGGCCCAGGTCCCACATTGTATTTAGTTGTCCTGCCTCCTTTGTGCCTTCAGCCCCTGACAGTGCCTCAGCTTTTCCTTGCCCTTCAATAACCTTCACTCCTTGGAAGGGGACTGGCCAGTTACTTTGTAGAATGTCCCTCAGTTATAGTTTATTTGATGTTCTCTCAAAGCTAGAATGAGGTGATGCATTTCTGGCAAGAACGCCCCCACTGCAAGGCTGTGTCCTTCTCAGTGTGTCTCAGGGGGTACATGGTATGTCTTACTCGTGGCGACATTACTTTGGATCACTTGGTTAAGGTGATGTCTGCCTGATTTTTCCACTTCTGCAAAGTTGCTGCTTTCCCTCTTGAAGATTACCTTATAACTTAATGGTAGCTATATTTTGCCTAGATCAAAATACATATTTAAATGCCATCTGTTAGAAAAAAGGATTTGAGGCAAATTACAATAAAAGATATATACAAGTAAGGTTCTTGTGTGTCCTCTCTCAACAAATAGTCCTTCCCTGTTTCCAAAGCCCTGAAGAGGTCTTGCAGTTTCCTTCTTAAATCCAGTCATCACCAGGTTCTACCAATTCCACCTTCTAAACAGGCCCCAGCTGGGTCCCTTCTCCCCAGCCCCAGCACGTTTCATAATTTGCCTCTTTGACTCCAAGTCTGCTCCTCTCAAATTCGATCTACTCACTAACTGGAGTTCAGAGTGAGCTTCAAAAAGCACAAACGACGAGGTCACCTCTCAATTTGAGTCTTGAATGGCTTCCCACTGTCCTTAGGCAGAGATGATCTATGCAGCAAGGCCTGGAAGGGGCCCTCCGGATGAACTGGTGATAAAATGATCCCCTGGGTAGCTGGACAAGTTAATCTCCCAGCTGCAAGTCAGAATCAGCTGGGGAACTTGTTAAAAATATAAGCCCCTAGGCTGCTACCCAGGGAGACGCTGACTCAGAGGAGGAACCTGGGACTGCACTCTAACAAGCTTCCCAGGTGACTCAGATATGGGGTCAGCCGAGGAACCACTGATCAGACACCAAAATGACATTAGTTCTTAGCGGAGCTCTGAGAAAAATGTTCTCTAGTTTCCACACTTCTGTAATGATGTTGCAGTCCTGTCAGAATTATTAAATGCACCGAAATTTATTGAAAATTACATTAAATGAGAAAATCAGCTAAATGAGAAGTCCTGGCATATTCTAACTTCTGTTGAATTTGCACATATTATAAGAATGTTGTCGATTTTCTTAAGAAAGGTGATCCTTTCCTTTCCTAAGACTCATTACATGTGACTCCCTAGTAGTAAGGATAGAATCCTTTTAGAATCATGCTATGTAGTCTCATTATCCTATTTTAAAGATCCCAACCCCTGCAGTGTCCAGCAAAGCCATTGACCAAGCTCTGGTCCTGGTACTTTAAAACCCAGGTGGGTCAGTGTTTTAAACTCCTGGCTGTGGAGTACAGGAAACCCTACACCCCTATTGGCACCCAAGGTTTGAAAGTCAGTCCCAGCACTAAGCAATTTCAAAAACTTAAGCAAGCGATTACTTACATCAAGTTTATTATACTCTTAGAGGGGTCAAGACATTCAGAAACCCCCGTGTCGAACTTATGTAAGCCACAGCATAATTCCCAACAGTGTCTCAGCCTGGGGTTTATAAACAAAATATTTATTACACCAATGAGATTTAAGTATATAATGTGAACACAGTTCATCTCCCAACAAAATAAGAGGAGTGGCATTTAATCACATTTTTTTCTACTTGCACCTCCCTCCACTCTGGTTTTACAGTTGAACTTACCTGGGAAATGCTGGCAGAGAGAGGAGGTAGGGAGCCTCCAGTCAGTATGTAATGGCCTGTGATGGGCCGTAGCTACCTGGTTCCCACGCTCCTCTGCTCCGAGTCAGAACCACCTGGAATGTGGTGCCCCCTTCTCAGGCCGAGTCCTAACCCTTCACCACCTCATCCTTGGTTAGTTTTTCTCTAGTGACAAATGCATATCCTTTTCAACTCTCAAGAAAAACTTGGGGACATAAATTAGGACAAAATCTTGATTAAGGAGTGCAGTTTCTTTGGGTAGTAGTCTTTGTTTGGGTTAATTAATGAGGAAAATATAGGCACTGAGATGGATCTTTATCACAGACTCTGACCACATGCAAAACAAAGAAAAGTGGGAAGTGTGATGCATTTGAAAATTCGGTGTTCTGTTGTGCTCAACTTTTTCCTGCTGAGTTTGGAGTCCAAAATGTAAATCCAATCAGCTCCAAATGAGTGAGTCATAAAGTCACCTGGGAGAAGTAGGCACGGGTTGCTCCACCAGCCACTTTTATCCTGTGCTGAGCTTTTCATTTGGGATTGCTTCAGCATTTTTATTAAAAGGTAATTGAGTCATTACCACAGTGCCATTTTATTTGCTTGGAGTATATATCTTGGAAGAATCCCGGGCTCCTTTCAAAATTAAACAAGACATCTTAAAAGTAGAAACTAGAAAACATAAAAAGCTTCAAAGGAGCAGAAACAGTGATGCTGAGCCCCTGGATGAACTGCCGAGCTGAATGCTGGCTTTAGCCTGAGTCTGCCCGACAATTGGTGAACTTGGGTAAATTACCCTCCACTTCAGGAGCTGCAGCTTCTTTACGGAAAAAAAAAAAAAATTAAAATACTATTTAACACAAAGGGCTCTTACATAACTCATGGATTCAATAAACAAATGTCTTCCCAGACCAAAGACAGTCTCTCCTCTAGCTGGTCTCCCTCTCCACCTTCCTTCTAGGGTCCAGGCCTCTCACACAATAAAGGTCTGCTCTGTGACCTGCCCTGGGGACTGTGGATGCTCAGGAGGCCCGGGTACCTGCCCACTTCATTCTCTTATCCACCTTCTGGCTCCAGCATGCTGGCCATGTTCCCTTACTCCCCCATTCCTCCATCCTGACCTCAAGCTCCAGGGAGTCCTCCATCCTCCCAGAATCCCTGAATGCCTTCCGTGGGCCACTTAAGGACCTCTGGCTTCCTGCACACCTTCTGCAGGCTGTGGAGATCCAGGAGCTGCCTCAGGCCTATCTGTCAAGCCAACTTGTCTTTCAAGGATGCTCCATGGCAGATGTGCCAACCAGTGGATATTACCAATCTCCTAGGGATCTGGAGGGGTGCGGGGCATAAAGCCTTGTGCTTTTGTCTCCATCTATTTACTATGACTCCTAGACATCAGCCCATAGAGGGGTGGTTAGGACACACTTGGTTCCCTGCTGCTTCCCCCATTTGCCCTCTTCTTTCGCACACACCATCTATCCTATGTCATATGCTGATTTCTCTCTATCCCTGCCTTTTACTGTGGTCCATAGGATGGCATATATGTATATAATTGATTTCAGAGTGGAAGGGGAGGGAGAGAGAGATAAAAACATAAATGATGAGAGAGAATCATTGGTCATATGCCTCCTGCACGCCCCCTACTGGGAAACCGTGGCCTCTTGATTCATAGGCCGGTGCTCAACCACTGAGCACCACTGGCTGGGCCACAGGACAGCTCTTGATATGTGCTAAAGAAATTCTCTCTCCACAAAGCTTGACTTTTAAAACAAATGCTTTTC
The DNA here is from genome assembly GCF_963455305.1 of Plecotus auritus. Taxonomy (NCBI): domain Eukaryota; kingdom Metazoa; phylum Chordata; class Mammalia; order Chiroptera; family Vespertilionidae; genus Plecotus; species Plecotus auritus. Next base: position 43,178,195 of record NC_137775.1, read on the forward strand.
TGAAGACCCAGAAGTCCTACTCTAGATGTCAAAGGCTGGATATCGAATCTTTTTCTTTGTATTCTTGCGATGGTTCTCCTAATCCTCCCTCAAGGCAAACCAGCTATTTCTGGTCAGGAAAATGCAGATCCATCCATACTTTAATATATTTCAAAGAAAAACCTCTTTCCTGTAACAGTTTCTCTCTCCGCCTCACATTTCCTCTCTCCTGACTGAACGGGGATGAAAAGTTGCCCTAAAAAGATGAGCTTAAACTGGGAACTTGGGGAAAACATGGAGAGAAAGGGGATAGTTGAGGATGAGGCAAGCCATGTGGCTTTTTTCTTTACCACATAGACTCCTGCCTTTAGTTATGTGTCTATCCAAAGACGACTGAGTCAAGCACACAGTCTCCTTTCCTTCACATATTATTTCAACAACAATACACCGAGTGCTGCTAGAACTTCAGATTCTCAACCCTCTCCCAGCTGCAAAATGGCCTTTGCTACCTAATGGCTCATCACCACCGATAACAGATTCTCTGCATTCTCAACCACAGTTCTATGAAATACTTTGTGAAATTCCTATGCAGACATTGTATTCAGCTCCGTCTAAGGCACAAAGCTGTAGGTAAGGTAAAGGAGAGTGAGTCAGGGTCTGCAAGCCTGGGATTTACAATCTAGTGAGAGAGCAGGCAGGGGAGACGAGTAACCACATAATAGCCGTCTCACATGTGATCCTCTTTAGGCTACCCTGAATCATGTGCTAGAAAATGCCCTGACAGTCGTTTTACAGCCAGTGCAAAAGTGGCCTCTGGAAAACTGAGTTCTCCTAATGACCACCTTGAACCAAACCAACATGGTTCAAAGTCTATTGGTTCCTACCCAAGGAGAAGAGGTTGATGTGGCAGCGAGGCCCTCAGACAGAAAGGCACGTCTCTGTGCCAAGCTTTGTTCGAAGCTGGAGGGTGGACGGGAGCCAGGAATAGACTACTACAAGGGCTGGCACAGAAATCTGCGGCCCTGCTACGTGGTGTTCTATGCTGCTGACTGAGCATGGACCTGGGCTTTGGAAACCAGATGAGTGGAGGCTAAGGTTGCTATTGTGCCGTGAAACTGGAGACCCACACTCTTTATCCTCAGAAATGTCATCCAGATAGAAGGCAGAGAGGGAAATACCAAGAGCAAAGGAGCACGTGATGAACAAGAAGAGCTGGCTAGGATTCGCTGTAAAAGCAAATAGAAAGAACACTCAAAACTGGAGACCGTTGACATTATTAAATATTGCATCCAGAAGTTGTTGTGTATTTGATAAATCCTTTAAGGAAGAAGATGAGGGAAAAGAATCAGAAAAGGCACCTTTGGAGGGAAGCTAATAAATTTAATGGGAGAAATCAAGCAAAATTTAGACTAAGTAACACAGACATCCATTAGGAAACTGTTGATAGGGACATGGAAATTAAAATAGATCCACTTAAATAAATGCCTAAGGGCCTCTTATTTCCCATCATGTGCAGGGGCTGGCAAAGCCCTATCACAGTGACCAGGGTACAACTCTGGGCCTGGAATGTGGCCAGTGAACTTCACTTCACTGTACCATAATCTGACAGCAGGGCAGAATATGTTTAGGAAACTGTTGGTCCAGCCCAAAGTCTAGAAAAAGGTGAGCCAAGGGGCCAGGAATGAGAGTGTTAGCCAGCTCTGTCCAGGGAAAGGGATGCTGGCTCCAGTTACTTTATGTCTCCATGCAAATGAATGAATTGGTGTTCTGGCATGCGTGCCCATTGGATCTGACAACCCAGAGAATCTGAAGAGTCTAGAAAGCAACAATTTTCACTGGCCCTATGTGTATGTCTGCAATGCATAGGAACTGGGCCAGTGAAAATTCTTGCCACATACTTTAAATATAAATAGAATATTTTTTTAAATCTGTAACACAAAAATTAAGTAGAAAGGATAGAATCTAAATGGCGTATTTGGACATTAATCAAAGGAAGCAGGACAAAATTTAAACTAAGCACATTCTTGGTATCAGCATTCTCTGTGTTATACGTGGCTCAGAGGAACAAGTGTGGAGATCTGATGGGCAGAAAACTCTGTGGCCAGCCCTATGATGTGAGGACACAGACTCAGAAAGCGTTACTTGACGCTACCATCAGAGGAAGTGGTACTGCTTATGTACAATGTGTTCTCAGTTTAATGAATTTGTCTAAGGCAGAAGATGACAAGATATGGCTGTCAAGGGTCAACACCCCTCCCCCTACAGAAAGTGATGGAGCTGGAGAGATACCATGTACAACCCAGAAAGGCATGCAGATAGTCATGGTAAGTTGAGCACCATAAGGCTAAGGATCAGAGGACAAACAGGAAAATATATTTATTAAGATTTTTAAATTAGTTTTTAGAGAGAGAGAAAGGGAGAGGGAGAGAGAGAAACATTTATGTGAGAGCAAACTATAGATTGGCTGCCTACTGGACACCCCCTACCGTGGATGGAGTCAACAACCAGGGCATGTGCCCTGACCGGGAATCAGACTGGCATCCTTTTGGTGCACGGGACGATGCCCAACCTGCTGAGCCACATCAGCCAGGGCAAATAGGAAAATCTTATTTCAGGGGATAGAAATTTGAGAAAATTGAGGACTTGAAGCAATCCTCAGGAAATGCATTTCAACTGTCTAGACTCAGATTCACATCTATAAAATAAAGTTGGATTAGACAATTACCAAGATCAGAGTCAGCTTGAAAATTTCATTACTAGATGATATTTAAGAATCTGCAGAAAGCAGGAGAATTAGGCCAAGGCAGAAAAATGTCTTCTGTGACAAACTACATTAAAAGCAATAAAAAGCCCCTACCCCAGAATTTGAGCCACAAATGGAGCAGCATGCGATTTATGCACAAAGATTGTTTGAAAGCTGGTTCTATGGGATCAAGAAGAAGCAGCCACATGCAAGAAAAGGATGATGGAAGGGAAAGAAAGTGAACGGAAAACAAAATAATTAGAGACCTTATAGTTAAAATGAATCATACTTCATATCTCAACTTTTCATTGGTTTTAAGGGTGGAAAAAGAAATTCAGTTGTCTCAATTTAAAAAAAAAAAAGTTGTGAGCACAATTTTAAAGCACTTCACAAATATACAGTAGGTACTATATTTGTTATCATTTAATTAGTTCAATGGGAACATAGATTCTTTGAATTCCTAGCGCACTCAGCACTTACTTGGGGACATTTGAATATATGTATGCTACAAAAGCAGTAGTTGACAACCAAAATTAAAAATGGTCTCTTGAAACAACTAATGTGACAAAATAATAATCTTTTAAAAATATTTTTCTTTTTTTTTCTTTTTTTAATTTAATAAATCTTTATTGTTCAGATTATTACAATTGTTTCTCCTTTTCCCCCCATAGCTCCAATCCACCCGGTTCCCACCCCACCCTTTGCCCTTACCTCCCCCCACACTGTCCTCATCCATAGGTGTACAATTTTTGTCCAGTCTCTTCCTGCACCCCCCATACCCCTTTCTCCCTGAGAATTATCAGTCCACTCCCTTTCTATGCTCCTGATTCTATTATATTCACCAGTTTATTCTGTTCCTCAGATTTTTAATTCACTTGATTTTTAGGTTCACTTGTTGATAGATATGTATTTGTTGTTCATAATTTTTCTCTTTACCTTTTTCTTCTTCCTCTTCTTAAAGAATACCTTTCAGCATTTCATATAATACTGGTTTGGTGGCAATGAACTCATTTAGCTTTTTCTTATCTATGAAGCTCTTTATCTGACCTTCCATTCTGAATAATAGCTTTGCTGGGTAGAGTAGTCTTGGTTGTAGGTTCTTGCTATTCATCACTTTGAATATTTCTTGCCACTCCCGTCTGGCCTGCATAGTTTCTGTTGAGAAATCAGCTGACAGTCGTATGGGTGCTCCCTTGTAGGTAATTAACTGTTTTTTTCTTGCTGCTTTTAATATTCTCTCTTTGTCTTTTGCTCTTGGAATTTTAATTATGATGTGTCTTGGTGTGGTCCTCTTTGGATTCCTTTTGTTTGTGGTTCTGTGTGCTTCCTGGACTTGTAAGTCTATTTCTTTTACCAGGTGGGAGAAGTTTTCAGTCATTATTTCTTCCAATAGGTTTTCAGTATCTTGCTCTCTCTCTTCTTCTGGCACCCCCATAATTCGGATGTTGGTATGCTTGAAGTTGTCCCAGAGGCTTCTTACACTATCTTCAAATTTTTGGATTCTTTTTTCTTTTTTTTTGCTTTTCCGGTTGAGTGTTTTTTGCTTTTTTGTATTTCAAATCTTGATTCTTGCGTGCCTCTAGTCTGCTGTTGGGTCTCTGTATAATATTTTTTATTTCAGTCAGTGTATGTTTAATTTCTAGTTGGTCCTTTTTCATATCTTCGAGGGTCTCGTTATATTTATCGGCCTTTTCTAGGATATTCTTGAAGAGCCTTATAACCGTGGTTTTGAATTCTATATCCAGTCATTTGTTTTCCTCCATTTCTTTCGTTTGTGATCTGTTTCTTCGTCTCCCCGTTTTTCACTGCTTCCCTGAGTTGGGAGGGTAGCTTTGTGTGCTAGGTTTCCTATATGGCCCAGTGGGTCGGCCTCCCCGGTTAACCTGAGGTGGACACTCTTGGTGCACCCCTTTGTGGACTGTGTGTACAGCCTTGTTGTAGTTAAGTCTTGATTGTTGTTGGTATCACTGGGAGGAATTGACCTGCAGGCCAGTTGGCTGTGAGGATCAGCTGTGTCTACACTGGGAGATTTTTGGTGCTGGAGACAGCCTTATAGGATTAGCCTTGCCAGATTGCAAAAGCCTCTGTGCTCAGCTTGGAAGGGATGGAGTCTCAGGGCGGAGCAGACAGTCTGGGCTTCCCGTCAGCCCTGCCCTTGCGCACGAGTCTCCAGACCTCTGCCTTCCGCGGTTCCCAAGTTTCTGCCTTACAGTCCAGATTTCCCCCCGTAAGAGCGCGGGTCCCCAGGGGCTCACCTGGAACTGCGGTTCAGTGCAGTCGGAACTGGGGTTCAGTGCAGTCAGGAGCTTCCGACTCCCTTCCACTGGGGATAGCCTGTGGTAACCCCTGCCGCCGCAGTTCCCCTGAGTCTCCGAGTCTCCGAGTCTCTGTGTGCCTTTCCCTCTACCTGACAGTCCAAACTCCCCCTGTATGAGCCTGGGTCCACAGGGTTTCGCCCGGAACTGGGGTTCAGTGCAGTCGGAACTGGGGTTCAGTGCAGTCAGGGGCTTCCTTCCCCCTCCCGCCAGAGAAAGCCAGCCAGGCACTCTGCTGCCCTTCCTCTCTGCGCGCACATGTCTCTGTACCTCAGCTCTTTGCCGCTCCTTCTCCGTGAGCTTTCCTCTTTCCTTCTAGTTGTAGAATTTCCACTCAGCCAGCTTTCCTGTGGTTCTGGATGGTGTCCGTTCTGTCTTTTAGTTGTAGTTTTGAAATTGTTGTGCGGGGCAGCAGTTTAGGTGCTTACCTATGCCGCCATCTTGGTTTCTCCAAAATAATAATCTTGAAATAATGATGGTAACTATTAGGAGGGCCAAACATCTCCAAATGCAAAAGAACAAGATAAAGGTACCAGAAGAGCTTACACTTTTAGTGCCTTTAAGGTCATTATTAGTATGAATATTAGTGCAAATTTATGAAAGGTTTTACTAAGCTCTTGGAAATCACTCATGCTTTCATCAAGACTACAGAGCAGGAGAGAATGCATTTCAAGACTGAAATAAATGGTAATCATGCAATTGTCAAACATCCTAGATATTAGATAGCTCTAGCACTCGTTACTAAAGAACATGTGCCAATTTTCTGGGAATTAGAGTACTTAGTTATCTTCTTGATGCTTCCATCCCTGCTCCTGTCATCTTTGCACAGATCAGCAATGAGATATGATGAAAGTTTTCCTGCATTACAGGGCGTCTACCCTGCTGCACTCTATCTGCTGTCGCGATGACAGGCAGCTGCACCTTGCCAAGAAGTAGCCTAAATATTTAATGAGGCAGGAAAGTCATTCCTCAGTTGTAATGCACACCCACTAGATGGTCAGAAAAGATCACTTCTGTTTGTTTTAAACTGGGGATAGATTGCTAAATATTTAATGAGGGCAACAGTATTCAGCTCTGTGAGGGGCCGAGCAAGGGTCAGGCTATGACTGCCTGCTGTTCCCTGCAATTTCAGACTCCCTCCGGTTTATTAAAGGTGAGAGATAGCAAGGGCAAACCAAGACAGTCTCCAGCAGCATCCTTTGTAGCACCGTGTATGTGGAAAGAAAAATGGGAGGACACATGCCTGTCCTGCTGAAAAGCAATGTTAGAATTAGGAGCGATCTTTCGGGGGAAATGAGTAGGCCTAGCCTTTATTCACAATTAATCACCCTTAATCACAAAAGTGGGGAGAACAATAGCGTTAGGAAAGAGATGCAATAAAAAATCCTGATTGTGATTATGCCTGGAAAGAGATTTTACATCCAGTTGATTCCATTATTTATTTGCGGTATTAGGTTCCCTCTATATCTGAACAATCCTAGTCCAAGAAAAGAGTACCTTTGTGAACAATTTCCTCATAGCCAGAGTCCATCTTTAACTGATTTAAAATCTGTTGCACTAATATGGGTGAGAGTTGATAGTGCTTGGACAAGGATGGTAGCAGTAGAAGTGGAACCAAGAGGCACTTTCTGATTGATGGAATGGGGAAAATAAATTTTTAAACAAGCATCAGGGATGAATCAAAGATATATCCAAACCATTTTGGCCAGACCATTTACTGAGATGGAAAGGGAATGAGAAAACAGTTTTAAGAGGAATATAAAGAGTATAGTTTTAAATGATGTTAAATTTGAAATGCCTTTTTAAAAATATATATTTTTTATAAATTTCAGAGAGGAAGGGATAGGGAGAGAGAGATAGAAACATCAAAGATGAGAGAGAATCATTAATTGGGTGCCTCTTGCATGCCCCCTACTGGGATCCAAGCCTGCAACCCCAGGCATGTGCCCTGATCAGGAATCGAACCTTGACCTCCTGGTTCATAGGTCAAACACTCAACCACTGAGCCACACCAGCTGGGCTGAAATGCCCTTTAAACAACTAGACCCAGATGTCTCCTGCACAGTTGGGTACACTGAGTGCTCGTCTGCATCAAGATATTTGAGAATCACCATTATAGGGATGGAATATGATGCAATCCAATTGCCTGGGGAATAGTTATGAAGACCGAGCCCTGAGCCACTTCAATATTTAGTGGGTCAGGAGGTTGAAAAAACCCTCAAAGAAGACTGAGGACTAGTCCTTCAAATTGTCTCTGTGATTGTGAGATGGCTGCTGCCAACATAGCTGTGTCTGACTGAAGAAGAGTGGCACAGGGGAGAAATGCTGACATCCCTTCTCACATGTCCTTGTTTCCAGGTGGGAAAGCGTTCCCATCCAGCAGACTTCCTCTCAGTCCCACAGGCGAGAGTTCCATCACATGCGTATGTCCTTGAGGGAAGATTAGCTGGCAAAGTGAGCACCTGGCATTTTCAACACCTTTGTGGGAGGCAAACTCTATGATAATGAAGATAGAAAGATTAGACTTTGGGTTGGCTCTCAACAGTGCCAGTTCCAAAGGTAGAGATACTGATTAATTTTAGACAAAATTAATAAGTAGGCATTTAACATTTTAAAAATAACTACTTAAAATAGAAATAATGTGCCTAGCTTCCTTATTTTGGATGGACAGGAAGGACAATTTAGGAAACTGAGATTCAGAGAGGATAAGTGACTTGTCCAAGGTCAAGCAGTGACGGCAGAGAGAGAACTAGCACTCGAGATCTGGATGCCTCAGCCAGCACCATCCACAAAACAGCCAGCCCTTTGATTTATTGCTCTTAGAGTTATACCCCATGGTTTATTACTACCATAAATGAATAGTCTTTCTATGTTACACACACACACACACACACACACACACACACCCCAATCTGCTGATTCATTGTCATAAGGCATTTATTTTATTCTTCAGGAGCACTGATAAAGTTACCTTGTTCTATCAGCACTCCCACCCAACTTCCGTGGACCCAAGCCATGCTTTCATACAGTACTTGAGGAACAGTCTGTGACCAGGAACTAGAAAAAGCTAGTAAGTCCATATGAATATAAAGTCTATGACTGTGGTATCAGCTTTACCAACCATCAAATTCTCACATCTCTCCGAGTTACCAACACCCATCTTGTTCTCCATTCTTATCTCAGAATCACTGTTAACTGCATCCAATCTTTTACCCCTTCAATTGTGGTTTTTCTCTTTTTTTTTTCATATATATATACATTTATCATTTTAACCATTTTAAGGGTATAATTCAGTGTCATTAAGTACATTCACATTATTGTGTAACCATCACCATTATTTATCACCAGAACTTTTTTTTAATAAATCTTTATTCAGATTATTACAATTGTTTCTCCTTTCCCCGCCCCAACCATAGCTCCCCTCCACCCAGTTCCCACCCCACCTTCTGCCCTTACCTCCCCCCCACTGTCCTCATCCATAGGTGTATGATTTTTGTCCAGTCTCTTCATGAACCCCCCATCCCCCTTTCCCCCTGAGAATTATCAGTCCACTCCCTTTCTATGCCCCTGATTCTATTATATTCACCAGATTATTCTGTTCCTCAGGTTTTTAATTCACTTGATTTTTAGGTTCACTTGTTGAGAGATATGTATTTGTTGTTCATAATTTTTATCTTTACTTTTTTCTTCTTCCTCTTCTTTAAGAATACCTTTCAGCATTTCATATAATACTGGTTTGGTGGTGATGAACTCCTTCAGCTTTTTCTTATCTGTGAAGCTCTTTATCTTCTATTCAATTCTGAATGATAGCTTTGCTGGGTAGAGTAATCTTGGTTGTAGGTTCTTGCTATTCATCACATTGAAAATTTCTTGCCACTCCCATCTGGCCTGCATAGTTTCTGTTGAGAAATCAGCTGACAGTTGTATGGGTGCTCCCTTGTAGGTAACTAACTGTTTTTCTCTTGCTGCTTTTAAGATTCTCTCTTTGTCTTTTGCTCTTGGCATTTTAATTATGATGTGTCTTGGTGTGGTCCTCTTTGGATTCCTTTTGTTTGGGGTTCTGTGGGCTTCCTGGACTTGTAAGTCTATTTCTTTCACCAGGTGGGGGAAGTTTTCGGTCATTATTTTTTCAAATAGGTTTTCAGTATCTTGCTCTCTCTCTTCTTCTGGCACTCCCATAATTCTGATGTTGATACGCTTGAAGTTGTCCCAGAGTCTTCTTACACTATCTTCAACTTTTTGGATTTTTTTTTTGCTTTTTGCTTTTTCGGTTGAGTGTTTTTTGCTTCTTTGTATTTCAATTCTTTGACTTGATTTTTGTGTTCCTCTAGTCTGTTTTTGGGTCTCTGTATAATATTTTTTATTTCAGTCAGTGTATGTTTAATTTCTAGTTGGTCCTTTTTCATATCTTCGAGGGTCTCGTTATATTTATCGGCCTTTTCTAGGATATTCTTGAAAAGCCTTATAACCGTGGTTTTGAATTCTATATCCAGGCATTTGTTTTCCTCCATTTCTTTCATTTGTGATCTGATTCTTTGACGCCGCATTTTCACTGCTTCCCTGAGTTGGTAAGGTAGATTTGTGTGCTAGGTTTCCAATATGGCCCAGTGGGTCTGCCTCCCCAGTTAACCTGAGGTGGACACTCTTGGTGCACCCCTTTGTGGACTGTGTGTACAGCCTTGTTGTAATTAAGTCTTGATTGTTGTTGGTATCACTGGGAAGAATTGACCTCCAGGCCAGTTGGCTCTAAGGATCAGCTGTGTCTATGCTGGGAGAAGTTCAGTGCTGGAGACAGCCTTATAGGATTAGACTTGCCAAATTGCAATAGCCTCTGTGCTCAGCTTGGATGGGGTGGAGTCTCAGTTGTGGCTTCCCGTCAGCCTTGCCCTTGCACGCACGTGCGCGCCTTCAGACCTCTGCCTTCCCCGGCTCCCGAGTCCTCGCCCGAGAGTCCAGACTCCCCCCACAAGAGCGTGGGTCCCCAGGGGCTCGCCTGGAACTGGGGTTCACTGCAGTCAGAACTGGGGCTCAGTGCAGTCAGGAGCCTCTGACTCCCTTCCACTAGGGAAAGCCTGTGGCAACCTCCGCAGCCTTTGTGCGCACTGGCACGCGCACGCCTTCAGTCCTCTGCCTTCCCCGGCTCCCGAGTCTCTGCCCGAGAGTCCAGACTCCCCCCACAAGAGCGTGGGTCCCCAGGGGCTCGCCTGGAACTAGGGTCCAGTGCAGCCAGAACTGGGGCCCAGTGCAGCCAGGAGCCTCCGACTCACCTCCACCAGGGAAAGCCTGTGGCAACCTCCGCAGCCTTTGTGCGCACTGGCACGTGCGCGCTTTCAGACTTCTGCCTTCCCCAGCTCCTGAGCCTCCGCCCGAGAGTCCAGACTCACCCCACAAGAGCGTGGGTCCCCAGGGGCTCGCCCGGAACTGGGGTTCAGTGCAATCAGAACTGGGGTTCAGTGTGGTTGGGGGCTTCCTTCCCCCTTCCACCAGAGAAAGTCAGCCAGTCTCTCAGTCGCCTTTCCTCTCTGTGCGCACAAAGACCCTTTGCCGTACCTCCAATTCTCTGTGAGCTTTTCTCTTTCCTTCTAGTTGTAGAATTTTCACTCAGCCAGCTTTCCTGTGGTTCTGGATGGTGTCTGTTCTGTCTTTCAGTTGTAGTTTTGAAATTGTTGTGCGAGGCAGCAGTTTAGGTGCTTACCTATGCCGCCATCTTGGTTTCTCCACCAGAACTTTTTAATCATCCCAAACAGAAACCCTGTACCCATTCAAAAGAACTCCCCATTCCCTCCTGCCCACCAGCTCTATGGTAACTACTATTCCACTTACTGTCCCAATGAATTTCTGTCCCTATTCTAGATACCTCATACAAACGGCATCATATAACATTAGTCATTTTGTGTTGGGCTTACCTCACTTAGCACAATATTTATCCATGTTGCAGTATGCAGCAGAATTTCATTCCTTTTTCATGGCTGAATAATATTCCATTGAATTTACATACCGCATTTGTTTACCCATTCATTTGTTGATGGACCCTTGGGTTGTTTCTACCTTTTATTCATCCAGTCTTCACATTGTTAAGACTGGAGGATTTGTCTTCCCTTTATTTATTCTTATTCACCCAGCCCCTGTTTGCTCCTGGCCTCTTTACCTTACTATCTGCAAACTACCAAATCATCTCCATAAATTATTCTCATTCCCTCACTTTTAGATACAAGTCTTCTCTTTCTCATATATGATTTTGAACACTTCATCTTCCAACTCAGAAGGTAACTCCTAGTTGCTTCTCAGTTCACACATCCAAGAACAACCAGCGGCAAACTCCCTCCGCCCCCTCCACCCTTTATCCTAATTCAACTGGATTTATTTCAGTCTATATACTCTGGTTCATGTAAATCAAATATTTAACCAATATTTACATATGATCCACCCACTCTCATAAAGTAGATCTTTCCCCCCAGTTGGAATCCCTTTGTCTTTTTCCAACCATTTTCTTAAATGCACCTAAAATATTTCCTTAAATATTCAAAAATCATTTTCTTTAGGAGTCCGTGATAAGTCCCAGTTGTCACTAGTTGTACCAACAATGTTCTTGGTATTTGAAAGTGGAACTGTCTACTTGTGGCATTCTGATAGATGGAGATGGTAGAGCTAACTGTAGACGGCTACATGGTTGTTGTGCATGTAGGAATTTGGATTAAGAGTGTAGTATTTTTTATTTTATTTTATTTTATAATATTCTGACATTTTAGAGGTCTTGCTGGTAGGGAAAGAAGTCCCTGATAGGGCTAGCTAATTCCTAAAGGTAGTAAACAACTCACCTGCAAATATTTTCATGTACAAACCAACCAATTCCAAGTCCATATCCCTAACCACCTCCTTTATCTAACTCTCACACACCAAGCCCTAAATATTCCCCCTGCCCTAAATCAACTCAGGGCCAAGTACCAGAAAACCAGAGACCACCCCCACAGCCCAGAGCCCACTGACATTAGTCAAACCAGCTAATCTTTCCTGCCTTGCCTTTCCTGCAGGAAAAACAATTACGGCCCTGGGCCATGCTTTCTTTGTGATCCTTCTGTCTCCTGAACAAATCTGGTGCTTCCCCAGTGGCCTCCTTCCCCCACCCCACCCCTTCTCTTGGGAACTATCAGAAATAAATTCCCCTTTCAATGGCATTAGCCTCTTGTGTTGCCATTTGTCACCTCCGTAAATTAAAAATCCTGTGGGTACAATTGAGAAACAAATTGTACCCACTAATGATATCCAAACATTTGACCGCATTTGACAACTAGTTAGTGGTCAAAAACACTAATGGTATCCAAACATTCTGAAGGGGAGTGAGAAGAGCGCAAAGGTTCTCCTATCAACTGGCCCTCCCTAAACATAATGCAAAAGCACCCTGTGCAGGAAAGAGTTACCATTAGCAGACCTGGTGCTATCTTTAGAAAGCCGTGCTTAGAAAGCTGGCCCTTGGCTGGTGTCCGGGAACTTAGATTTCGGGAGGGTTCCTATCATTAACTGCTAAGAGTGGCTCACTGTCTCTAAACTATTTGTACAAACAATGTGGTTCATGATAAACATATACTTTCCTTCTGGGAGTTAGGAATTTGGGTATCTGCCAGGCAGAAGGTGACCCCAATAAAAACCCTGGACACTGGGTCTCTAATGAACTTCGCTGGTTTGTAACATTTCACACGTGTTGTCACATCTCATTGTGGGGAGAATTAAACACTCCTATGTGGCTGCACTGGGAGAGGACCTTTGGAAGCTCGCACCTGGTCTCCGTGGATTTGCCGCATGCATTTTTTTCTCTTTGCTGTTTGGGCTTTTGCTGTAGTAAATCATCACCATGAGTACAACTATGAGCTGAGTCCTATGAGTCATGATAGCCATTCTTCCAGTTCAGATGCTGTAATTTTCCCTTGCTGTTCTAATCAAAGCAAGTCTGCTCCACATCCATCATCCACGAAGGCTGATAGATGCTGTTGTCATTTTTTAGATTCTTTGCTCTCCTTAAACTTCTGGAAGAACCCTGCAGAAAGTTCTCAGTCTGGGGCTGCTGCTATTTCGCTACTGATGCTTTCCCTAAAGCCCAGGCTCTCTGCAGTGGTTCCCTCTCAGTGTCCTTCCTGCTGTCCACAAGCTGGCATGTGGGCATTCCCCTCTACCCTCTCCACCCCAGTACCAAAGTCCAGACAACTCTAGGACAACGGAGGCTTAGAGGTTCCACTCCGGCCCCTTCCTTTCCTGACCAGTACACCCTCCCTCTCTCTTTCAGACAATTAGCTGAAATTTTTGCCCCTTAGAGTTTGGTAACCAGTCTCTGACAACTGTTAATTCCTACCACTACCTATGGGTCCCAGAGTCCAAGAGCAAAGATCTAATACCTGATGTATGGAGTTGTGGGTGTATGTGTCTGTGTGTCTATATTGTGTGTGTGTGTGTGCGTGCGTGAAGAAAGCAAAGGGAGAAGAAAGGGGGAATAAATAAATAAATAAACGTGTTTATTAACTCACAACACTTTTTTAAAAATATACTTTTATTGATTTCAGAGAGGAAGGGAGAGGTAGAGAGAGTTAGAAATACCAATGATGAGAAAGAATCATTGATCGGCTGCCTCTTGCACACCCCACGCTGGGCATCGAGCCCGCAACCCAGATATATGCCCTGACTGGGGATGGAACGGTGACCTCCTGTTTCATAGGTCGACACTCAATCACTGAGCCATGCTGGCTGGGTTCTACTCACAACACTTAAGACACCAAATGTGTGGGGGGTTTCTTACCCACATCAACCTATTCTAAACACTCTGGACACTAATTGAGTGTCCTAAAATTTAATTCAAATCTGACACTATCTGGAGTTAGCATCAGACTCCACATGTTAGGGGCTCAGTCTCACAAGAATGTCTCCACTTCATATGCCTATCACAGGTCTCTGGTACTTCTCACCAACTTGGTTACAGATTAGGGGTTCCCATTCCCCCCTCCTCAGGTTCGATAATTTGCTATAGCGGCTCACAGAACTCAGGGAATCCCTTTGCTTACTCTTTGAAGGCTCCTGAGTGCAGGAGCTTCTGTTCCTGTGGAGTTGGGTGTGTCAACCTCTTGGCACATGAATGCATTCGCTGACCTGCAAGCTCTCTAAACTCCTGCACTTCGGGTTTATGCGGGCTTTGTTACACGGGCATGACTGATGGAATCTTTGGTATTGGTGATTAAGTCAATCTCCTCTCTCTCCCCTCCCCAGAGGTCCGAGGGTGGGGCTGAGAGTTCTAATCCTCTAACTGAGTGGTTGGATTCTCTGACAACCAGCCTCCAGCCTCCAGAAGGCACCTTATTAGCATGGATTCAGGCATGGTTGAAAGGAGCTTATTTCAAGTAACGAAAGGTGCTCCAGTCATCCCTATCAGGAAATTCCAGGAGCTCTGTGTGCGAACTGAGGACAGAGAGTAAATATATCTTTCTTAATATATTACAATATCAAGGGATATTAACTATTATTCTTTATATCTTCCACAACAGTATGAATAAAGCAGAATGTAGTATATCAACTGGTTGTTCTGCTACAAAAATAATGAATTTTTTAAAGGAGCATTCTGACCAAACTTTCTAATACCAGCCAGCAATTTTTCTTCAATATCATATCTCTGCTACTAACAGACAATTCGCGATTACTCACCCTTCCTCTAACACACAATCTCCACAGGACATCTGCAGTCTATTCCTTGTTTTCAACATCCATAGACAACAACTCGCACCAACAATTTATGACTGAGAAAAGAGATTTCTAGCTGAAACAACTGTAGCAATAGAGGCATTAAGATTCATTCTGGAAGATTAACAATCACAGATAATAAGCACAAAGGCAAGATTGACTTAAATATATTTGATTTAGGCATCTCAATTTCTGTTGAGAGACTGGGTAAAAGGATTTTCATGTCTCAGCATCAACTCTAACAGGCCCGACAGAAGCACTCCTGTCACCTCACACACCGTACAAATCCTCTGGATCCTTCCCTAAGTCCCTGGTAGGGCTGCTCGACGCTACTGTGCTCTCCCTCTCAGTCTGGGCCCAAGGTAGATCCACTTTGTGCCAATGTTTTCTCTACAGGGAACACTGCTAGAGCTTCCAGAGTAGAATTAAACATAAGATAGAATTCTCCAATACAGGGGATGGGGGCTTCTTTCCTAAATGGCTGGCTAGCGGGCCATGAAAATACAGGGTAAACTGGGAGTATCTCTTAGTGCCAGAAAGGAAGGACATGCTCAAAAATAAATAAATAAATGAAAGTTAAAACCACAGGGTGTGTCAAAAGGACTCAAGAGTGAACATGGAAGCACTTCCAATCACAAAGCTAGAACAATTTGAACAATGAAATAAATAGCATAGCATTGGATTATAACTCCAAGTATAACATAAATATGCATGAGCCCATGCTAATAGAAATAAGTGACCGAAGACATAAATGTGGGAGAAGAGACAAATCCTCCTTGCAGATAATTTAAAATAATTTATATGGATACCCCACCCTTGAGTAGGTAGAGATTAATCCTCTTCCCTCCTTGAGAAGGCTAACCCCTATTTTGTAAAACTACTCTTTGGAATTCTCTGCTGTTTTTTAGATGGACTCTTACTCTAAAAAAATAACTTTGCTTTCTAGCCTGCTTTAGCCTGCTTGAATCATGAGGAAGATAAACTCAGCTGTCTGACCTTGTAGGCCAGAGACTAGATATGCCCATACTCTCAATGCCATGCCAGGTGCATTTTTTTAATTGGATAGAACTGTGTTGTTTTCAAGGCCAGCAACGAGATAACCACTAAGTGCACATAAGTCTGGCTCTTTAATAAAAAGGGAAGTTCTGCTTGTAGCCTTGCTTAGAATTTGAATTCATTTTTTCTAAGCCCACCGGTGAATAAAGTGTGACTCCAAACTCTACAAGCATTGTTTGATTAGTCTGGTTCTCTGTAACATCCTCAATTAAGTGACTTGCTTCCAAAGGATAGACTGTGGCAAGGGGTGGAAGTAACTTCACAGTGGAGCAACCTGGCAAACACTACCGTGGCCAAGTGATCAAGGTTAACACCGCCTGTGATAAGTCAAATTCATCATATATACTCCTTGATATAATGTGATGAGAATAGCACTTTGCCTTTGCAGTATTTGTACCCCAAACCTCTTACCCCAGTCTGTTCTCATGAAAACATCAAACAAATCAAGAATTGAGGGACAATTTATAAAATATTTGACCAGTACTCTTCAAGGCTGAGCAACTATCACAGACCAAGGAGATTAAGGAGACATTACAACTACATGCAATGTGATAGCTTAGCTAGGACCTGGACCAGAAAAAGAGTAGTAGTGGGGAAGCCAGTGAACTGTAGGGTCTGTAAGTGAGTTAATAGTATTCCGGTATTCACTTCTTAGTTTGACAGTATATCATGGTTATGCAAGATGTTAATATTAGGGGAAGCTGCTGAAGAATGTATAGGAACTCTCTATTCCACATCTGTGATTTTTTAATAAATCTAAAAATATTCCAAAATAAAAGTCTTTAAATATATATTATATCACATATAATATGTACATATTATATAATATATAATGTGTTGGCCACTGACTCAAGCAAATAAAAGTGTCCTCTC
The DNA here is from genome assembly GCF_963455305.1 of Plecotus auritus. Classification (NCBI taxonomy): domain Eukaryota; kingdom Metazoa; phylum Chordata; class Mammalia; order Chiroptera; family Vespertilionidae; genus Plecotus; species Plecotus auritus. The sequence continues at coordinate 43,194,878 of NC_137775.1, forward strand.
CATTCTGGTGTTTCTATTTTATTTATTTTGAATTGCTTTGCCTGGAAGCTGAAACCTGATCCCTTGAAATCGACCAGGCAGGATAGTGGATCTGGAAGAAAGCTTTCTCCTCATGAACTCAGATGAATATTATGGAAACACTTCCAACCCCATGGGCAGAGCCTGTGATGCCCCGAGAAAGCAGCTGCCAAAGATGAGCAAACAAGAGCTACAGGCCAGCGCTGAGAAGGTTTCATCTCAGTCTTTTGTAATTAACAGTTGGTTTCTGTGCCATAATTCAGCATTAAAAAACCGCAAAGGAACCAGCAGTCTCTGCCATTAAGAATTGCTAGGAAATGTGTTATTTGCAGCTATTAACACGTCTCAACTGTGAACTTTGGCAATTACTTCTATACTCCAACGCCACCTTCATTTTCCACTCCAGTTCTTTCTAAAACTCTCTTCAAGCACATAGCATATTTGGATTCATTTCACCTGCAAAATCAAATTTTTACAACTATTATTTAAAAAAAAAAACATTTGGGTTCATTTTCTCAACTAATATGTATTTGAACAAAATAAAATTTCTTCTTTCACATGAGAACTAAGGATTTCAACATGCATATAATATCTAATTTTAGACCACACATTTGCAACACACTTTCATGCACCTAAATTCATCCTTACGATAACCCTTCTAAGTAGGCAGGGCAGATACTATCAGGGCGAAAAGTCCAGCAAGTTGGCTTATGTCACACTGGGGTCTCAGCAGTAAACAGGTGGGAAGAAGAAAGAAGCTATTGTGGGAGGAACTGGGGTAGGAGAGCTGGCACTGTTAAAGAGCAGCCTCCTTGGGGGAAAGCCATGATGCACATTACAGAGAAGGGCTGGGCTGGGCCAGAAGACATCTGGAGATGGTGAATGGCAGATGGTGAATGGCAGAAGGAGCATCATGGAGCCTGTAGAAGCCGAGCTGATGACTAAGGTTTCCAGAGAGAAAGAGAGGGTCCTCTATGCCAAAGCTCTGATCCCGGGTAGAATATTAACCAAAACCAAGCAGAACACCTTGCCCAGGGTACCTCTTACTCTGTCCCAGATTGCCTTAGGAACTACACAGAATTCAGTCTTCCTCTGGAAACCTCAGGACACCAGCTTTGAAACCTGGAGAGACAGGTTGTAACAAGCAATCCCATTTTTCAAATGAAGAAGTAGGTTAAGGGATTTAACCTAGGCAGACTATCCAGCCACACTGCCTGGATTCAAACCCAAATCCTCCCACTTCCTGGAGTGTTGGCCCAGAGAGGGCTGCCTATACTGTAGTAACAAGTAGACCCTCAACGATGTGATGGTTCAGACAGAGTCGAAGTTGGTTTTCATCTCTGTGCTGCTCCAAGGATGGTGCTCCTGGTTGCTGGAAGTGCTGTGGGGACCCAGGCTCCTTCTACCTGTGGCTCTCCACCCCCCAGTGCTTCACCAGCATCTTCCTACAGCCGCAGGAGGTGAAAGCTTGGAGGGGGCGCTCTTATTTCTAAAAACACTTTAGTCTAGAAATGGCATACATCTCTCACATTCCATTGCTGGTATTTAGTTCAGCGGCCACTCGTACTGCAAAAGAGGCTGGGAAATGTCAGCCAGATATGTTTCCAGAAAGAAGAAACAGGTCCTTGGTGAGAGGTGACTGCTCCACTGAGTTCAGCAGAGTTACTGAGCACCTCTGTGCCTCATTTCTTCTCAACTATAAAGTGGGGATTATAATATTGCCTGCCTCAAAGAGTGTTCAGTGAGGATTAAGTGAGTTAATACATGGAAAGTATTTGAACAGAGAGTGCCATATTCTCAGTAAGCACTCCATCGATACTGGCTATTGTCATCACCATCTTCGCTATCACTCTTTTTTCATCATTATCGTGATTATCATAAACTAGGTGGCTGAGATTTAAATCTCCAGCCTTTGACTCAGCATCCAGGGAGAATGTTTTCTGCTCTTCTAGACTGCGGCTACAGTCTTGAGCATCTCTATAAATGATTCAATTCTCAGCTTTCCTCTGGAAATAAATAGTTTTTCTAAGAAGCACAAATGAGAAAATCTGTTCACAGTAATTGGAAGCAACTGTTGAGCTAATGGAAGGACACGTAGGCTTATTTGATTTCCAAAGTAAGTTTTCAGGGTTATTTTTGCTACTTTAAAAATTTGTCATTTTAATGAAAGACAGCATAGAAATACTATGCTGGTGAGAAAAGCCAGCTAATGCTCATTGTTCCCTAGGCCTGGGTTTTTAGGAGAGAATATACATATTTAATTTTCTTTTTCAGAGAGCAGCTTAGTATCTCTCCCAACACATTCGTTTATCAAAGACATATTAAAGCAGCCATGGAGTGCTTACTAGATTATTCTTTGCCCGTGTAGCCTGTCAGCTAAAACAGATTATATCATTCCATTTTTAGTTAATTCTATTTCATTTGCTAGAGTACCGAGAAGAGTACCAGGAAATGAAAATTTCCTTCAGTTTGCATAAGCCAGACATTTTCAGTCAGGTAAATAAAAACAGAAGAGCCAACATCATCACTCACAAACACTAAGTTTTTCATTCAATATCCCTGGGCTATTTAACCATCTAATGTTGCTCTCTGTCTGTGCATACACTGGGGTTTTATTGCAAATGTACTGTGATTATGATTCATTGTTGTGTGCCTGTGTATCTTACCAATGGCCTGGGCTCATTTGTTATCTTATCTCACTCACTGGACAGGAAAACCTGCAGCCCAGTTGACCCAGCCTAGCAAGGCTGTCTTTGCCAGAATAATGTGATGCTGGGTTTTAAGCATCAATTTTTTTTTCCTCACTCAAACAGGAAGCATTAAGTAAGGAGATCTTGAAGTGATATAATCTGGTCATCTTGTTCACCTCCAAAGTCAGGAAGGTAGAAAAAAAAGTCTACTCTTGAATTCTCTCCTAGGTAGGCCACCTCTGTACTCAGGACATTCCAGGAAGGGAATATTTCAAGAATGTACTGAAGAAAAGAATGCCGTGAAGTGCGGGTCTGGCAAGCGTCCTGGACACTTTTCTGAGTGCACCTTCCCTGATTGGGTGACCACCAGTCTCTGGGAGGTGCCTGAGGGGACTTTAGATAGAGGAATGCGGTAAGGACTGTGAATTGTCTGCCAACATCTCCCTGCTCTTTAAAAGTAACAGAATTGTAGCTGTGTACATGGCTGCCCAGCAAGATTGCATTTCTCAGATGTCCTTGCAGAAGGCATGGCCGTGTAACTAAGATTTCACCCAAGGACTGTGAGCAGAAGTGATACGTGTCACCAAGGAAGCCTCCACCACTCTGCTTCTCCCTTCCTGCTGCTGAGACCCTGAATGTAGCTGTGACCTCGCTTTGACAATATGGACATGATAATGTCCGTGGGTCTTGCTACTACAGTGTGGTCAGGGAACAGCAGCAGCATCTGGGAATTATTAGAAAAGCAGAATCTCAGGTTCCACCCAGACCTAAAACGAAATCTGCCTTTTAACAAGATCCCTAGGGAATTCATATGTACATTGAAGATTGAGGCACACTGGCCAGGAGATGCAGAGGCATGACTTGGGACGAACTTGGGTCCTCATGTGAGCAGAGCTACCCCACTGGTATGCCACACTCACTTTGAAACTACTATGTGAGAGGGAGAAAGACACTTTTTTCTTTTTTTTTTTTTAAACTTAATAAATTTTTATTGTTCAGATTATTACAATTGTTCCTCTTTTTTTCCCCCATAGCTCCCCTCCACCCGGTTCCCACCCCACCCTCTGCCCTTACCTCCCCCACACTGTCCTCCTCCATAGATGTACACTTTTTGTCCAGTCTCTTCCCATACCTCCCACACCCCTTTCCCCCCAAGAATTGTCAGTCCACTCCCTTTCTATACCACTGATTCTATTATATTCACCAGTTTATTCTGGTCATCAGATTTTTAATTCACTTGATTTTTAGATTCACTTGTTGATAGATATGTATTTGTTGTTCATAATTTTTATCTTTACCTTTTTCTTCTTCCTCCTCTTCTTAAAGAATACCTTTCAGCATTTTATATAATACTGGTTTGGTGGTGATGAACTCCTTTAGCTTTTTCTTATCTGTGAAGCTCTTTATCTGACCTTCAGTTCTGAATGATAGCTTTGCTGGGTAGAGTAATCTTGGTTGTAGGTTCTTGCTATTCATCACGTTGAATATTTCTTGCCACTCCCGTCTGGCCTGCATAGTTTCTGTTAAGAATTCAGCTGACAGTTGTATGGGTGCTCCCTTGTAGGTAACTAACTGTTTTTCTCTTGCTGCTTTTAAGATTCTCTCTTTGTCTTTTGCTCTTGGCATTTTGATTATGATGTGTCTTGGTGTGGTCCTCTTTGGATTCCTTTTGTTTGGGGTTCTGTGCACTTCCTGGACTTGTAAGTCTATTTCTTTCACCAGGTCGGGGAAGTTTTCTGTCATTATTTCTTCAAATAGGTTTTCAGTATCTTGCTCTCTCTCTTCTTCTGGCACCCCCATAATTCAGATGTTGGTACGCTTGAGGTTGTCCCAGAGGATCCTTACACTACCTTCAAATTTTTGGATTCGTTTTTCTTTTTTCTTTTCCGGCTGAGTGTTTTTTGCTTCTTTGAATTTCAAATCTTTGACTTGATTCTTGCGGTCCTCTAGTCTGCTGTTAGGTCTCTGTATAATATTTTTTATTTCAGTCAGTGTATGTTTAATTTCTACTTGGTCCTTTTTCATATCCTCGAGGGTCTTGCTAAATTTATCAGCCTTTTCTAGGAAATTCTTGAAAAACCTTATAACCGTGGTTTTGAACTCTATATCCAGTTTTTCGTTTTCCTCCATTTCTTTCATTTGTGATCTGTTTCTTTGTCTCTGCATTTTCGCTGCTTCCCTGAGTTGATAGAGTAGCTTTGTGTGCTAGGTGTCCTATAGGGCCCAGTGGCTCAACCTCCCCAGTTACCTGAGGTGGACACTCTTGGTGCACCCCTTTGTGGACTGTGTGCTCAGCCTTGTTGTAGTTAAGTCTTGATTGTTGTTGGTATCACTGGGAGGAATTGATCTCTAGGCCAATTGGCTGTGAGGATCAGCTGTGTCTATGCTGGGAAAACTTCTGTGCTGGAGACACTCTTATGAGACAAGACTTGCAAAATTGCAAAAGCCTCTGTGCTCAGTTTGGATGGGGCGGAGTTTCAGGGCGGAGCAGGCAGCCTTGGTTTCCCGTCAGCCCTGCCCTATGAGGTCCCTGGGTCTCAGTGTCCCTCGGTAATCGCTGCAAGCACCTCTGAGAGAAAGCCGCCCTCGAGTTTCAGCCGCTGCCAGACAGTCCAGTTTCTCCCTGAATGAGTTGGGATTCCCAGAAACTTGCCCAGAACTGGAGTTCAGCACAGTCGGGAGCTTCTGTCTCCCTCCCACTTTAGAAAGCCAGCCGCGCACTCAGCCTCCCGTGCATTCAGCAGTCAGTCCTTTCTGCACGCGTGCGTACCTCCAGACCTCTGCCTTCCGCAGCTCCCGAGTCTCAGTGTGCTTTCTCTTTTTCTGACATTCCAGATTCCCCCCGAATGAGTCTGGTTTCCCAGTGTCTCGCCTGGGACTGGAGTTCAGTGCAGTCGGGAGCTTCCTTTTCCCTCCCACTTTAGAAAGCCGGCCGCGCACTCAGCCGCCCGTGCACACAGCCTCCCGTCCTCTCCGTGTGCAAGTCTCCGTACCTCAGCCTTTTGCAGCTCCTCTGAGTCTCAATGTGCTTTCCTCTTTTCTTCTAGTTGTAGAATTTCCACTCAGCCAGCTTTCCTGTGGTTCTGAATGGTGTCCGTTTTGTCTTTTAGTTGTAGTTTTGATATTGTTGTGCAAGGCAGCAGTTTAGGTGTTTACCTATGCCGCCATCTTGGTTTCTTTCACTTTTTTCTTCTTCTTATTATTATTATTAAAGTCACATTTTTGGAGTGTCTTTATTATTGAAGCTTAGATTAACCAGATGCCATGCACTATGTTTAACACTATATCTGGGCCCAGAAATACTGGAAGGAGTTAGCATCTTTGTGCCCATCCCCTCAGGTTAGACCAGGGCACCTAATACAAATACTAGTGTAACACTGTCCATGGGGGCTCATTTGTCAGACTTTATTTAAACTTCCCATGGACGTTCCTAACCCCAAATGGATCAATCTTAAAACCCTGCCACATGCCTGCACTCTTATAAGCTAAAAATTTGGATTTTCCTCTAGATTTGAAATATACATATTCATTAAATGCATTTGTCAAAATTTTAGTTTTCCTGTTGAGAATTTAATTTCCCTACTTTTGAAACTTTTCATTTAATGAAATTTTTCTAATACTTGCATTTACCTTTAATATTCTGCTATTTTACTCTTAGATCCCAGATTGTGGCTATGAATACCACCAAAATCAACCAGAGCTCTCTGCAGAAATGGCTGATTCCAGGTCTGAGGCAGGAAAGGTACAAGGTACCTTGTTGTACAAGAAAGTAAGGAAGCTCTCAAAGACTTCTAGAGACATGTCAGTAGGAGTCAGGAAGCAACATGAAGTGGCTTCCACTGGCCACTTTCTCTCTCTTTCCTCTCTCTCTAAAATCAATTTAAAAAACTCAGCTGTGGTACACTTATATAATGGGATATTACTCAGTTGTAAAAAAGAAGGAAATCTTACCTTTCTCAACAACATGAATGGACCTAGAGGGTATTATGCTAAGTGAAATCAGCCAATAAGAGAAAGATAAACACCATATGATTTCACTTATATGTGGAATCTAATGAACAAAATAAACAAACAAAATAGAAATGGACTCAGAGATACAGAGAACAGACTGACAGCTGTCAGAATGGGGCTGCAGGGAAATTAGGTGAAGGGATTAAGCAAAAAACAAACGAACTTATAGACACAGACAACAGTATGGTGATTACCAGAGGAAAAGGGGGGTGGGGACAGGTAGAAGAGGGTAAATGGGATTAATGGCGATGCAAGGAGAATAGACTTTAGATGGTGAACACACAATACAACATACAGATGATGTGTTATAAAATTGTACACTTGATATATAACTTTATTAACCAATGTAACAACAATAAATTCAATTTAAAAAAAGAAAACTTAAAATATAAAAATCACTGCTTTATCCTGCTAATTTAACAAGGAAAGGAATGGCTGTGCAAATAAAAGATTTCTCTCTAAGTGTGAAGAAAAAAACAACAACACCCAGCACTCATAGTTAATCTTTGTATTTAGCTGTAGAATTTAGAATATGGTGAGCATAGATGGATAGATGTAGCTATATGTGTATATGTATACACACACAGTGTTCTTACATGTTACTCATCTAATACTAATTAAATTTACATTCCTTGGCACCAAAATGCCTCCTCCAGTGTTTCTTCTCCTAGTGCTCTGAGCATGTAAAACAGGCTTCTGTATACTGTGGGTGGACACGCAAGGAAATTTATGAACTAACTGATGAGGTTACTGCAGGGAATGTCATCATTTGCTTTGCTTTCCCAGAAAGTATGGATTTGTTTTTTATGAATACCAATAAAAAGCTGCTTCTTTGGGTTTCATAACATTATTTTCTTCACTACTAACGCATTCGCATGCCCCAAACATAATTCTTCAAATTTAATGATAAGAAACCAATAGTAAAAGATGTAAGAGATTACATCTTACGGCGTGAAGCAATTCTCTTATGCAGGAATTCAATTTTGCTGTGAGAGCTGGAAGGGAACTCTGTGTCAACACTGATATGTATAAGACGCAGAGGTTTTTGTGTTGCTGCAGGCTTTATCACAATTCAAGGCAAGCCTTAATGTCCTTGGAATACAAAGGGCGCAGGAAGAGGGGGCTACCTGCTAGAGAATAAACAAACACATACAAGTGCGTACTTTACCCTGGGCTTCCAAGGAAAGTGGTAGGTTCAGGTATTATGGTCTCTCACTGCAGAGCAACCTCTCTTTGGTCCAGTGTTCACAGCATCACACATGTTTGTGCCAAAACCTTTTGTTTTCTGAAGCACTTTGGACTTATGCCATAATGAGGATCTGTGAATCTTACAAGGTCAGTAAAGGTTATAAATAAAGACCTAGAGTCAACAAATCAATCCCAGCCAACGGAGTTGCAGGATTGCTGTAATCAGAGCACCAGCATCAGTAGAATTACAACCAACAAAGAAAAAGAATGGCTTTCTCAGTCTGAGTGCAAAGAGTGACCGGCTCATTAACAGGCAGGAACAGAACCAACTAACATGAATTGATTCCCAAGACTTCTCAGAAATGCCAAGTTTATTTTATTCTTTATTTTTTACTATGAGATTCACAATATAAATAATTTTATTTGGGCTTTTTCTATTTTTTCCCCTTGTTAGTCTTTTTTTTTATTATTGATTTTTTACAGAGGAAGGAAGAGGGATAGAGAGTTAGAAACATCAATGAGAGAGAAACATCAATCAGCTGCCTCTTGCACACCTCCTACTGGGAATGTGCCCACAACCAAGTTATGTGCCCTTGACCGGAATCGAACCTGGGACCTTTCAGTCCGCAGGCTGACGCTCTATCCACTGAGCCAAACCGGTTTTGGCTCCCTTTGTTAGTCTTATTTCGTTAACATAATTCCAATTCCTAGCTGTAATAAGAAAATAAGGTATGTTCAATAAGCTATCATTTGTAAAAATAACTAACCAAAGAGACTACTATGGAAATCAGCATTCACCATTCTGTCCTACTCCTTTAATGCACATTTAAATATACATTTGTCTATTTCATGATGTATTAAAATTATGACACTTGTCACAGCTCTCAATTATTTCTTAGCAGTTAAGAATAAACCAACGAGAAAGTTTTACTGGAAGGTTTTCAGGAGCAGGTGTTTAGGTGTGGATGCTCTTATCAGGCAGATCCTCAAGAGGATACTCACTAAATAACTTGAATACCAGCTTAATAAAGCAAGGCCAATACTATTATTATCATTACTGGGAGTGTTAATAATATACACAGTATATAAGACACATTTTTTAAAAAGTTTTATTGATTTCAGAGTCAGAAGGGAGAGGGAGAGAGAGAGAGAGAAACATCAATGATGAGAGAGAATCATCGATCGCCTGCCTCCTGCACTCCCCACACTGGGGATCGAGCCTACAACCCAGGGATGTGCCCTGACCGGTAATCGAACCCTGACCTCCTAGTTTATAGGTCGACGCTCAATCACTGAGTCACGCCGGCTGGGCAATAAGAACATATTTAAAACAGATAATGCAATAATCATTATATTGAATGAGTCCTGGAATTGTTTTGATGAAAAGAATACTTTGGAGTGAAAGTTTTGAGAAGAAAGACTTAAATTTATTTTTCAAATCAACTTTGTTATGGTATAATTTACATACAACAAAATGCATCCATTTAGGTGTAAAATTTGATGATTTTGACAAATGTATACAACCGTGTGACCATCACCACAATAAATTATAAAACATTTCCATCAACCCCCCCCCCAAATTTCTTGTGCTCTTTTGCATTTAGTCCCCCTTCTACCTGGCCTCAGGTAATCAGTAATCTAATTGCTGCCTCTATAGATTATATTTGCCTTTTCTAGAATTTCATATAAATAGTATAATACATAAATACTGTACATGACTCCCTTCTTTTGTTAAGCTTAATTGTTTTGAGATTCGTGCATGCTTTTGCATGAAAAAGTAAATTTAATTGCCAAGTTGCTATCCATTGGGCATAGTTTATTTATTTGGCCAGTTGTTTTTTACTTGTAATACAATAGTAGTGAACGAGGTATTTTCTACTTTATTAACAGTTAGCTGCTGAACTTTGATTAGATGCATCTTAGTGTCATCACTATGAAAATGCCCAGATGGTTGGCCTGGCCGTTATTATGGTTAAACTGATACAAGAAAATGACATTTAAAAGCTTAAAGAATTAAGTAAAGAATGAACATGATATGATTATTAGGGTTAGTATTACATCTCCAATCCTTATGGTATGTATGTGTGGCATAAAGAAGTTTTCTTTTTGGAAAAGTCATTCTTTATTTCCCCTACCAGATAAGCTTTCTTTTACATGTAAGCAATTTTCATTGAATATGTTAAGAAACCATCTTACATTACCTTCTGGCTTTTTAAAAATATATATTTTATTGATTTTTCACAGAGAGGAAGGGAGAGGGATAGAGAGTTAGAAACATAGATCAGCTGCCTCCTGCACACCCCCTACTGGGGATGTGCCCGAAACCAAGGTACATGCCCTTGACTGGAATCAAACCCGGGACCCTTCAGTCTGCAGGCCGACACTATCCACTGAGCCAAACTGGTTAGGGCCCTTCTGTCTTTTTATTCCCTGCCCTTTGCAAATAGGCATGATCCTTTCATGTTTCCTAGGTATACTGGATTTTTTATAGAATCATTTTAAAGTTAAGTTAGTGAATATTTTTTCACTTGCAATGTTTAAAAGCTTAAATATTTAAAACACAAAACAAAAGAATAAAACAAAAAATATGAAGAAAAAAGTACCCCAAATGTCTAGCTCTGAGAAACTCTGGTATGTGTCATCTCTGTCAATCAGACCTCTGTAATTGGCTTAAAAATCTGAGCTCATCCATATAGACAAGAATCAGATCATAGTATGTAAAAATAAAACAGATAACTAGTTAAAAATGCAATTGTGAAAGATTTACTCATTTTTATATCATCAAGTTTGTGCAACAAGCACAATATTTAATATCTACTTAAATAGGAAAAGAATTCTCAACCAAAAAATTAGTACAAAGTCATGAGCAAGATGTCTTGAATTTCTTCTCATGAAAAGAAAATGGAAAAGTAATTTGTGCTACTAAATCGCTCAGGTTACATTCTGCAGAAAATGGGGCAAAATATTTTGAGTAAGCAGGGACCCCGTGATAACAGGGTGAGCAAAGCAGACAGATTTCTGGCTCCCTCTGGGCTCACATTCTACTGTATGAATTGGGGAGACAGCAGGCTACTCAACATTTTTTAAAAGCCCATGTATTTGATAATGTGAGACATGAATAAGTGATATGAAGAAATATAAAGCAGAGTCGGGGGTCCTGGCTGGGTGGCTCAGTCAATTGTACCATCATCGCTCAGTACATCAAAAGGTTGAGATGGGTTTGCTCCTGGTCCGGGTAACGTAGGGGAAGCAAAAGGATCGATGTTTTTCTCTCACATTGATGTTTTTCACTCTCTCTCTCTCTCTTTCTCTCTCTCCCTTCCTTTGTCTCTTAAAAAAAAAATCAATGAAAACATACCTTAGGGTGAGGATAAACATAATTAATTAATTAATTAATTAACTCATTCATTCATTCATTCAAAATAAAGCAGGGTCAGGTCATTTTAGATAAGGTGATGAAGAAAGGGCTCTCTGAGGAAGTGAGGTGAGAGCTACTCGAAGATCTGGGAGAGAAAACACCATTCAGAGGAAAGAGCAAGGGCAGAGGCGGTTTATTTCTGAACGTGGTAAGTATAGCTTTTATATGAACCCCTTTTCCTTTTTACATTTGTTCTTTGTATTGTTACACTTCACCTTGCGAGTACCTGATATTTGCTTCTTTTTTTTTTCCACCAAAAAGGAAAATCCCTGTGCATTTTCTTTGTGTGGTTCATGCTTCCTGAATATTGACCTCATTTTATAGATCTGCAAATCTATGTATCTAATTAAATTTTACTTGAATGTCACAAAGTTAAATCTTTGCTTCAATACTAGAGTACAACCACAGCAAGTCACTACTTTGTTCTGAGTCTCAACGGACCAGGGAATCGGGCCTCTCCACCCTTCCTAAATCAACAGAAGTTCACATCATGGGCTCTAAAATTTTAAATCTTAACCAAAATGAGATGTCTAATATTATGTCTTCCCCAAGATGAGCACATAAACCCTATAGATAATGAATGTCTATAAACACTGTGAACTCTCATAGTTGGTTATCAGTCTTCCTTGCAAATGGTCTTTTTGAAGTGGGTTAACTTAGTACTTCCCCTCCCCCGCTAGGGAATCAGACTGGGAGATAGCCTCTCCCCCGAGCATCAGAAGCCCCCCTCCTCCCTGCTGACTCGAGTCAATTTTTGGAGATCTTAGGATGTACTCAGGAGAAAAACCCAGACAAATCCCAAGTGAGGAATATTCTGTCAAATACCTAACCAGTACTTCTCAAAGCTGTCAAGGACATCAAAAACAAGAAAAATCTGAGAAACAGTTATAGTCAGGAGAAGCTAAGAAGATAAGATGACTAAAGGTAATATGGTGTCCTGGATGGGGTCCTGGAATCGGAAACACACACACACACACACACACACACACACACACACACACACACACCACTTAGATTAAAAACTAAGGAAATCTGAACAGATTAGTTACTAGTAAGGAGACTGAATCATTAATAAAAATCCTCAGAACAAGCAAAGTCAGGACCAGATGGCTTTAAGGGTGAATTCTACCCAACATTTAAAGAAGAATCAATATCAATCCTTTTCCAACTCCAGCAAAAAATAGAAGAGGGAGGAACACTTCCAAACTCATTATAGCAGGCCAGCATTACCCTCATAGCAAAACCAGAAAGAAAAAAACTACAAAAGAAGAAAATTACATGTCAATATCCCTAATAAACATAGATACAAAAATCCTCAACAACATATTAGCAAACCAAACTCAACAATATAAAAAAAAAAAACAGACAAGCAAAAACACAAAAACAAAAACCGAACTCATAGATACATACAGAGAACAGATTGGTGGTGGAAGATTCAAGAAGTGGGGGATGGGTGAAATGGGTGCTGGTGGTCTAAAGGTACAAAATTCCAATAATAAAATAAATGTTATGGGGGTGTAATGTATAGCACATGGCTATAGTTAATAATATGGCATTGCATATTTGAAAGTTGCTAAGATAGTAGATCTTAAAAGTTCTTGCACAAGAAAAAATGTGTACCTAAGTGTGGTGATGAGTGGTAACTAGACTTATTGTAGTGATCCTTTCACAATATATACAAATATTGAATCATTATGTTATAGACCTAAAACTAACATAATAGTATATGCCAATTATGTTTTAATAAAAATGAAGAAAATCTGAATAAACTATATGGACTCTAATGAATAGTAATATATCAATATTGTCTCATTAATTGTGACAAATGTACCATACTAATATAAGATGTTAATGAAGCAGGAATTTTAAGGGGATACAGGCAGGCTTAGGGATTTTTTAGAATTGGGGTCCATGGGAAAAAAACAGAGCCACAGACTGGGAGAAGGTACATTTCCATAACACCAGGAAGCCAGGTGCAGTTACATCTCCATAAGACAAGGAAGCATCAACAGTTATATTTCCATAAGACAAGGGAACTGGAAGTAGCCAAGAAAGGTCATATTTACAAAATAAAGAGAAGGAAGCCCTTCATTCAGAAGGAGAAGAAAGCCCAAAGGGAATAGGAAAACAATAGGGAAGGAGGGGGGAGAACCTCACATGTGCCATGTGAGGTTTGACCTTTGAACCCAGGAGTTACTATCGTAACTAATCTAAGGGAATAGTGACCAATCAGAGGGGATATCAAGGCACCAGGATCTGCAGCCTTTATAAGCCATAGGGAAAGGGAACCCAGTGGGACTCTTCCCCCTCCCTATATGGGAGTCAGTTCTGTGGGACTCTTCCCTCTCCCCAAGTGGAAGTCTGTACCTGTTCTTCAATAAATCTCCACCTTTGCTATACCACTTTCTGTCCGTGGATTCATTCTTCCATTCTGGCAGACAAAGACTCCGGGTTCCAGTCCAAAAATTCAGTATCATTAACAATGGGGAAATTAGGTGTGGGGTATATACCTGGTAGGAACTCTGAACTATCTTTGCAACGTTTCTCTAAATCTAAAACTATTCTAAAATAAAAATCTTATTTAAAAAGAAGATGAAAGAAAGTCTGCAATTCTGATGAGCTAAAAAACTGGGGTTGTGACCAACAGTCTCAGACTGCTAAGAATTTCCCTGCTTTTTCCTTCACTGGTCTTTATAAATGGGAAAGCATTGCTTTTTATTATTATTTGTTTTTTAATATTTGACTTGTCATTCTGAGTCTGTGATCTCCTTTTCTTACAAGTCAGTTTCTCCGTCTATAAGGCTGGATTAAATGGTGGAATGGGAGGACACCTTGAGCAATAGTGAAAAAGCAATCCTATGTTTGGCTGTGTAATCTATAAAATTGGGTTCTTACTAAAACATTTCCAACAATGATAGGCAAATTGGCTGCCCCTAGTCGTCATGTGAAAGTAAAAATGGACCTACCTCTGGATCCTTCCTTCCAGGATGTCTCATTAAATTCACTTTAAAAATAATAATAATTGTCCTACTGTACTGAGTCTGCAGACAATGCTAGCTTAGTCTGAGACAGGCAACCAGGAACTCCTGCAGAGCCTGGTCAGGGTATCATCAGCTCAGCTATGAAGCACAGAACTTTTAATCTAGGATGTTGTCAGAACAGGTGAATGAGAAGATCCATCAAGTGACACTAAGAAAAAGAGAGAGAGAGAAATGCCACACTAGGACAAAGAACTCTTCAAAAAAAGGTCTCTTTGTTTTTCTGCCTTGATACAGTTTTGCATGTGGATTTATCTTTCATGAAAGATAAAACAAGCGTTCAATTAATCAAAGACAGAAATCAAAGGCTGTGCTGTCTAGGTTTATTTCATTAGGAAACTATTTCCAGCATTGTTTATTTTAGCACTGCTAACACATGTTGAAATGAATTTGAGTAATAAAGGTAAGATCTCAAGGGGACATACTCCTATTTTTGTACTGAGGAAATAAATATAGCAACCAGGCTATCACATCATTATATGAGAGTATGTGTGGGTGCGTGTGTGTGTGTGTGTGTGTGTGTGTGTGTGTGTGATTATGACAGGGTCAGAGACCTATGAATTAATCTGATATAACACAATACAGAACTATATACACATCCAAGCTTTTGCTGTTGGAGATGTTTACAACAAAATGGCGTGAAATGCATGCAAATGTCAGAGGAACTAACACCTCTCACCTAAAAGTTGTCACTATATTTCTCTCCTGCATCTAAACACTTTCTGTGTCCGAGGAATTCCCCTCTTGGTAAGTTTTTCTGTGTCTGAGGAATTCCCCTCCTGAGAAAGGCCACGTCCTGCCATCCAAGCGCTCAGATTCTCACTCTCAACGCATGATTTGCAGTTAACATCTTAGGCCTCACAGGTTGGGTACACCTGCTCCAGACTGAAGTGGGGGATGCAGAGGAGCAAGAATGGCAGGGGATTTTCTCTAGCAGCACCGGGTGCTGAGGGGCCGCAGCGGCCCAGCGCCAGGCACGGCGCATTCCCGTGCAGGGCACAGGCTGTGCAATTCAATGTTCGGCTGTCCGTGACGGTGTCCTCCCTGGACCAACTTCGTGGTGTGATTTTGGATGGCTAGGATCAAGGTGAACTGGGCTACCCAATATCACTGAGGATAGCAGAATTCAGCCCTCTTGGTATTTATGTGAATTAACCCACATTCTCTTAACAAATTCCTTTTCTAAGTCAAAGTGAGTTGGGTGATTTTTGCAGCAGCATCCTAACTGATAAGGGGATGGCTGCAGGCAATAGACTCTAGAGAAATAAGGTGGAACTGAGATCGATTACTTGGCCTTGTCAGGGTAAAAGGCAATAAAATTTAGTTCGGATTGAAGGATTGGGGGTGGGTGTGGGTGAGGGACACACAGATCAGCTCAGAACCGGCACAGGTGACAGTTCATTTCATTATTTCCCCCTGGGCATCTGGGATGAAGTAAGTGTCTGCCAGTGGTTGTTGCCATAGATCAGGGTTTCTCAACTCTAGCACTATGGACATTTTGGGCTGGATCTTTCTTTGCTGGGAGGGGTGTTCCGTGTGTTCGCTGTAGGATGTTCAGCAGTATCCCTGACCTCTGCCAACTAAACGCCAGTAATACCCTCTCCCATAGTCACGGCAACCAAAAATGTCCTTACACGTTGCCAAATGTACCCTCAGGAGCAACACTGTCCCCTGTTGAGAACCACTGCCATAATGGAGCATGAAGAAGCTGATGAATTAAAGAACTTTGGGGTGGGTAGCTTCATAAAAGAGAATGACAATCCATAATTCTTCAATATTCAGTTCAAGAGATGGAGGGAAAACCAGGGGATTTGTCTGACTTTGCCAAAAGCCTCCTTTACCTCCTTTGCCAGGCTATCAGAGCCAAAGCCCAATCACAAACTTGAGACTTGAGCTTTGCTCCGCCACTGGCTCCCAGCCCAGCAGTGTCAGTTAGTGCTGAGAGCTTTAAATTCGGAGGCCCTATAAAACTTGTGGCAAGCTTCTCTTGAAGGACTTACCACTCCAGGGGCCGAGGCGGTGCCAACAGACAGCCTTCAGCTGTCAGCCTCTTCAGTAATCACCTCAGAGTTTGCCCAAGGTCTTACCCCCTCTCAGGGGTACAGGTGCCCGGCTCCCTCACATCAAATTCTACAACTCTGAAGGGCCATCCCAGCTTTCGAATACTTTGTGGATTCAACTGAGCCCTTAATAGAGATTGCACTGCAGTCGAAGATGAGTTAGTATGTGGGCTCCGGAGGAGGGGAAAGCCCTTTTATATACCATTTGCCAATTCCCATGCAAGCTAGCACCAACTTACCACTTACCACAGCTCGACATCTCTCTCAACCAACCCCTTTCTGCTTTATTACCTTCTTATCTACAGGTGGTAATTCCCAAACCATGTCCTGATCAAACTCCTGCACTCCAATCTCTGTCTCAGAGACTGCTTCCAAAGAACCTACCCTGAAACTCAAGAGAGTGGGAGACCAGACCCCTAAAGGGAGAATGAACTCCCATTACGGAGAGAAAAGAAATCACTGTTTAAATCATGATGAGCCTTGTCCATCACACAAAGTTGTTTGGAATGTCTCTTGTAGGCAATGGAGAGACAGGAGGGGGTTTAAGTAGGGCACTAACAAGTCATGATATTTATTTTAGGAAGGTTGTTCTGGAAGCAGAACACAGAATGAACTGGAGTGGCAAGAGACTGTTGTGAGTGACACTGGGGATGGATAGGAAAGCCCAGGATTTGATGACGAATTAGATGTGATGGTGGAATAGAGAGAAAGAAGAATCAAAGATTAAGTTAAGATTACTACTAGTTTGAGAGACTAGTTAGATTAATTCTTGGCAGAGAATTTTAGGAGGTGAATACATTTCCAACATGTTGAAATTAAGGTATATCACATGGGCCATCAAAGTAGAGTTATTCAGAAGATACATATAAATATACACATATGTGATATATACTGTGTGTGTGTGTATATATATATATTATAACATCATGTTACTTATTTTCATACCCTGACTATTCCAAACAAGGCTATATAAATACATACATTATATCAGCATTAAAATAAATAGATGAAAAATTGAGGGGAGAAGAATTAAGGTAGAGGTGAAGTTAATACACAAAAGGCAAAAGGCAGACCCTAAACTACAACCACAGTTCCTAACAGCAAAGCAGAGGGAAACACAATCAAGTACAGGTTTCATTGAGACCCTCCATGGGAAGCAGGGTGGGTACTGAGATCTGAGGGGGAACATTTCTGAGGACTAAACAGCAGTTGGAGATAGAAAATAGGAGGCTTAGAGGTGAGGCCTATTCAGGGGTGGGCAAACTTTTTGACTCGAGGGCCACAATGGGTTCTTAAACTGGACCGGAGGGCCGGAACAAAAGCATGGATGGAGTGTTTGTGTGAACTAATATAAATTCAAAGTAAAGGAGCGGAGGGGAGAGCAAGAGAACCCTCCGCTCTTTCGGCTCCGCGGGCCGGATAGAACAGCCGAACGGACCGGATCCGGCCCGTGGGCCGTAGTTTGCCCACAGCTGATGGAGATGGAGATCTGGGAGGAGGCCGAGGGTGGGGTGGTGGTGATGGTGATGATTATAGGCATAAGGAGAGTACCATGAGAAGAAAAAGGACCAAATATGGAACCCTGGCAACACTGACATTTAAGAGGAAATTAAAAACACTGGAGAATCAGGGAAAGAGAAAGATCAGAGAAAAGCAAGTCCCCACGGAATCCCAGCCATATGAGTTGCAGATATACTGTTTGGGAGTACTTGCAAGTGCATTTTGTAATTTCATGGCCTACTTCAATGACAACAGAAAATTTAGTCTTGAAATGTACCAATAATGGCCTTCAAATGCTTGCCTAGGTGGGAAAACGCAGCAATTTCTTGTCTTTTCAAAAACACAGATAAAGGCCACTGTCAAGACATAACCCAAAATGCAAAGGAATATTACGTTATATCAGTGATGTCATGGTTATTATGATATGATTAAAGTAATGTAATTGGCTGTAGCAGAATGTCTATACAAGACTTTATACTTTCTATCTTAACTCTACTTTTAAAGTTTAAAAAATCACAATTTAAGTTCACTTTAGGAGTAAGATTGTTCACTTTAGGAAAGATATATATTTTTGAAGAATAAGTTTCTCTCAACATCTCACCTTAAGAGTATAAAAGTTTGTTCAGTTTTTACAAAATTTCCTTGCAATCAATTCTGCTCTATATCCTACCAGAACAAAAGAGTCATAAGGTTTACCTGTGGATTAGCTGATAAATGAATCAGGTAATCTCTGCCCTGAAGAAATGTGGGACCTGCCTACTCTCTGAGAAGGAAGGCTTGAGAGAATTTGTTAAAGAGCTCATTACAGGTTTCCTTGAGGGGTTTGGGATGAAATGAAATACCATGAAATGCAAAGAAATAATGTAAATAGAAATTATGGAGTCCCCCTAATTCAAATAATTTCTGACAAGTCTTCAACCAATGGAAATGCCATGGAGAAAAATACACTGTATTGTACATCAGATTTTAAAAAGAAATGGGAAATAGTAATAGGCCGTGCATCTTGTATGAGAAAAGAATGAACAGATGTAAAGGGGGTAACCATATGAAAAGCCCATTGAAGAGAAGTGGGCTTAATACACTACAAACAGGTTGGGATAGCATGATTTATCTCCATCTCAGACTGTAAACCTACAACACAGAAAATTAGGTTAAAATGAAAAGTGTCATTATTCTGACAAACATCAGAATATGAGATAATCTATGTTTAAAATCCTATCTAATAAAAGAATAATATGCAAATTGACCGCACATCCGCTACGCCCACAAGCCACGCCCACCAGCCAATCAGGAGTGAGTATGCAAATTAACCCAACCAAGATGGCTGTGGCCATGGAGTGAGCAGGAGGCTTGGGTTTCCCCGGCATGGAGGAAGCCAAGCTTCCCACACACCCTGGCCATCCCTGGACTCCATTCAAGGCTACAAAGTTTCAATTATAGAAGATAAATAAATCCCAGATACCAGGGCCTCCACTTGGGTCACCAGGGGGTGTGGCCAGCCTGCAAACCACTACAGGCCCCTCACCCAGGCTGCCCCATGCCCCAAGGGAACCCCCACCCTGATCCGGGACACCCTTCAGGGCAAACCAGCTGGCCCCCACCCGTGCACCAGGCCTCTATCCTATCTAATAAAAGAGTAATATGCAAATTGACCATCACTCCAACACACAAGATGGCTGCCCCCATGTGGTCAAAGATGGATGCCCCCATGTGGACACAAGATGGCCACCACAAGCCAAAACCGGTTTGGCTCAGTGGATAGAGCGTCGGCCTGCGGACTGAAGGGTCCCGGGTTTGATTCCGGTCAAGGGCATGTACCTTGGTTGCGGGCACATCTCCAGTAGGAGGTGTGCAAGAGGCAGCTGATCGATGTTTCTCTCTCGTCGATGTTTCTAACTCTCTATCCCTCTCCCTTCCTCTCTGTAAAATATCAATAAAATATATTTAAAAAAAAAAAAAAAAAGATGGCTGCCACAAGATGACCAGCAGGGGAGGGCAGTTGGGAGGGACCAGGTCTGCAAGGAAAGGCAGTTGTGGGTGATCAAGCCTACTGGGGAAGGCAGTTAGGGGTGACCCGGCCGGCAGAGGAGAGAAGTTGGGGGGACCAGGCCTGTAGGGGAGGGCAGTTAGTGGTGACCAGGCCTGCAGGGGAGGGCAGTTAGGGGCAATCAGGCTGGCAGGGGAGCAGTTAGGCATCAATCAGGCTGGCAGGCAGAAGCAGTTAGGGGCAATCAGGAAGGCAGGCAGGCGAGCAGTTGGGAGCCAGCAGTCCTGGATTGTGAGATCGGGCCTAAACAGGCAGTCAGACATCCCTCGAGGGGTCCCAGATTGGAGAGGGTGCAGGCTGGGCTGAGGGACACACATCCCCGTGCACAAATTTCATGCACCGGGCCTCTAGTAAGGTCATAAATTAAAATGAAGAACCAACATTCTTCTTGTAAAGAATCCAGGAATTTACCGACAAGTGTGATCAAGTCAACTGAGTTGGAACTTGGGATTTTTCTCTAGCCCAAGACAAACCATAGATTTCGAATGAAATGACCCACTGCATTTTGTAGGAAGGAGATGCTGCTCTAATGGTAGCAAAAAAAACAACAACAAGCCGAAACCGGTTTGGCTCAGTGGATAGAGCGTCGGCCTGCGGACTGAAGGGTCCCGGGTTCGATTCCGGTCGAGGGCATGTACCTTGGTTGCGGGCACAATCCCCAGTGGGAGGTGTGCAGGAGGCAGCTGATCGGTGTTTCTCTCTCATCGATGTTTCTAGCTCTCTATCCCTCTCCCTTCCTCTCTGCGAAATATCAATAAAATATATTTTAAAAAAAACAAAAACAAAAAAAACAACAACAACAAAATGTTACCAAAAGGGCAACGGCAGGGAAGCGGGGGGCAGTAGATCATAAGAAGAAGAATTTAGGGCTTCCAGGGAAGCAGTTGCATGCAAATAAGTCATTGTAGAAGTTAAATAAAGACAAAGTAGAACCAAACTTGTTATTCAACAATATTCTACTAATACTATTAATAATCATGAGAAAAGATCACTTTCCAGGTGCCAGGCAGGGTGGTGGGTATGTGTTCCCTCTCTGCAGATGAAGAAACAGGCGTAGCGTGAAAGGGGACAGCCGTCAAAGACAAGACAAGCGCAGGCTCAGGCCTCTGATGCCTGATGCGGGGGGTGCCTCCAAATTCCACAGTGTAACTTAGCTGGGGGCATGTCATGTGTGCCTACACTTGGAAGACAAACTGTCTCCATTTTTCCTGTTTCCACTTCTCAGGATCAAGGCCTTGATGCTTTCTGAAGGAAGTCAACAAACAGCTACAATGTCATTATGTTAACATGTTAACACTGTGTTAGCATGAGCATTTTTTGTTTGTTTTGAAACAAACAAACATCAGGTAGATATTTAATTTCTTAAATAAATTGATGTGTTTTTTTAATTTCATTTGGGATTTTTTTGCAGTATATAATTTTATTGAAGTATATATTACAGAAACTGTAAACACAAAAGTGTACAGTTCAATTGATTTTCACAAAATGAGCACATCTATGTAACAAGTTTTCAGGTAACAAGTTTTCAAGTTTTCATGGCCAGCTCCCCAGAAATCCTCTTGTGCCATCCCTGTCACCAACCTTCTCTCAAGGGTAACAGTCACCTTGAATTGTAACACATAAATTAGTTTTGTCCGTTTTGAACTTTATATAAATGGAATCACACACACATTTACATATTACTGTATTGAGCTTCTCTCATTCAACAATATATTTATGAAATTCATTTATAAGGTTGCATGTGGTTGCAGTTTGTTCATTCTCTTTGATATGTAGTATTCCATAATTTATTTGTCTATCCTACCACTGATAGGTATTTATTGGTTCTTTTTTTTTTTTTCAAGTTTTAACAGAATAAATGCTGCTATGAATATTTCTATGTATCTTTTTGGTGAACATGTGGGGGTCATTTTGGAATTATTCAGATGCATTGGCTCTATTTTTTGCTTGGAATATAACTAAAATGTATCATTTCTCTCTTTTCAGTGTGTATTCTTTTATTAGATGTTTGGTTAATATCTGTGAACATCCACTTTACATATTTTATGTTACACTTTTCTCTAACAGGTGATTTCCTTAAGAAATGGCAAAGCCTTAAATTCATTGAACATGTTACTTATTGCATGTTACAGGAATTCAATAATATTCAAATAATATGCGAATATAAACTTCTGATGGATGCATGGCAGACTAGGTTCACAATCAATGAAAAGTACTGAATAATACTTATCTTTCAGAAATCATCCTAAATGCACTGCCAAACTGGCTAGAATAGACTGTAAGGAATACTCGGGTCAGGAACGAAAGGGGAGCATGTGGAGAAAAGAGAGCACTGATGTTACTTTCAACTTGAGGGTGTTTACTTAACTGGGCGAACAAGAGCTTTGATATGCACCACCTTCTGGGTCTGGGGGAAAAGAGATAAAACCCAGGGCCTGCACTGCTCCAGATCAATGTTTCTCTCTCACATGGATGTACCTCTCTCCATCTCTATCTCTCGCCCTTCCTCTCTCTAAACATTTCCTCAGTGGTTTTATGCCAACCTATGAACCAGGAGGTCATGGTTTGATTCCCAGTCAGGGTACATGCCCCAGTTAAGGGCTCAATCCCCAGTAGGGGGTGTGCTGGAGGCAGCGGATCAATGATTCACTCTCATCATTGATGTTTCTATCTCTCTCTCCCTCTCCCTTCTTCTCTGAAATCCATTAAAAACACACACACACACACAAACAAACAACCCCGGGCCTGAACAGAGATTAAAGCAAGAACCCAAAGGGTATACTCCCAATGAATGGATGAAGTAGAAATGTCCCTTATTTGCCAGGGAATTGCAAAGATAACTGCTAATGAGTAGAAGAAGAAGACAAAGAAAAAACAACAACATAGTTGCCATAAAATATATCCTCATACTAGCCCACACAACAAGGCTCAACTAGTTTCTAAGGAATGATATCAGAGATCACATAGCTTAGAAACCAACAATAAAATAATAACCAGGTACATCCCATATTAAAAAATAAAGAACCATACTTCTAAATAATCAGTTCTTTAAAGAAGATGTTATAAGAGAAATTAGACAACATTTAGAACTAAACCATAATGAAAATTCCAAATGTCAAAACTTTGGGTGTGCAGCTAATCCGGTAATTAGAAAGATATAGAACCTTTGTTGCATCTATTAGGAATAAAAAAAAGGCTACATATTAGTGAACAAAGAATTCAACTTAAGGAATTAGTAAAAGAACAGCAAAATAAATCCAAGTAAAGATGAAAGAAATAATAAAGATAAAATCAGAAATTAAAAATCAGAAGACTTATAATAATGAAAATTAAATCCAAAAGTTGGTTCTTTGAGATTAATTAAATTGACAAACCCTTGATAAGACTGATAAAAAAAAAAGAGTTACAAATAAACAATATTGGAAAGGAAAAAGAAAACATAACTATAGAACTATAGTCATTATAAAAGGATATTATTTATGACTTCATGCTAATAAATTTTAAAACTTAGATAAAATAAAAAAATTCCTAGAAAATTATAACTTACCAAAAACTGACTCAGAAAGAAAAGAAATATCTAAACCCTCCTAGGGAAATTGACTTAATGATTTAAAATCTTCCTATATGAGCCCTAGCCAGGTGGCTCAGTTGGTTGGAATATTGTCCTGTAACACCAAAAGGTTGCGGTTCTATTCTGGGTCAGAGCACATACCTAGGTTGCAGGTTCCATTTCCGGTAGATCAGGGTGCATATGGGAGGCAACGGATTGATGTTTCTCTCTCACATGGATGTTCCTCTCTCTATCTCTCACTTTCTCTCCCTTCCTCTCTCTAAACATTTCCTCATGTGAGGATTAAAAAAACAATAATTTTCCTACATGAGAGACAATAATAGGTTCTTTAAAATCTCACACAGCAATAGAAAACCACAACAGTATCCATCTATACTTGTTATAAGGTTCTCCAGGTAAATCTGAACACAGACTCGATACTTACTGATATTAAGGACTTATTATTAAGTTTAGAGATGATTCTGATATCAGGTTTAAAACAATTCCTTATCTTTTAGAGGCACATTTTTAAGTATTTGTGAATGAAATGATGTAAAATCTGGAATTTCTTTTAAAATAATTAAGTAGGTAGGGGTCACATGACATATGACTGGCCATGCTTGATTATTGATGGAGCTGTGTGGTCAGCATAGGGGTTCATTATATAATTTTTTTTCATGATTCTTAACCTTTTTATCTTTGTTGTTGAAAGTATTGAGAAGGCTAAAAGGACTAATTCCAATGTAACCCTGATATTCAAGGCTAGTGACCTGAATCCAAACCAGCAAGCTCAGTGTACATTCCTGATAACCTATAATTAAGTCCCTCTCTCCTTCCCAGATACTGGTCTTGCAGAACCTGTTACTGTGAATAGTGCACTGCCCCGGAGGGAGGGTTATTAACGCTGGCACCAGGCCAGACCATCAGATATGGCCTGGAGATCCCCAACACCTGGGGGGCTTCTTGCAAGGCCCACGAAAAGGACTGGAAGCATAATCCATGTTTGTGGGACAAAGACCACAGGGAGGGAGATATAAAGGAAAGCCCCAGGTGTGTTCCTTCACTCAGATTTGGGAGGCTGTTCCCTGAGTCCACCGGTGTATTAAACAGTGTCCCTCCTTTTTCTTAGAAGCATCCTTGGTTTTCTTTGGTCTTCTGCAACAGTATTACATATGTCCCTTTTTTCTCACATTGACCCACCCCCATCCCAGGCCTCCAACACCGTGTGGTCTGTGTCCATGGGTTATGCATATATGCAAAAAGTACTTTGGTTGATCTCTTCTGACGCACCCACTCACCCCTGTCTTCCTCACTCTTTTCATTTTTTGTGTTTGTTTGAAATTTTTTATAACAGAATTTTTTTAAGTTTCCAGGGATGACAACCATGACTTACATATATTAATCATTCTGCTGACCTATCAATAATTAATTTTTTTCAATAGTTCATTTAAAGAATTAAAAGTGAATTCAGCATTGCCCACATAAATTTGATAGAATTTCTTAGATAATTTGGATACTTCTCATATCTATATTTTATGGGAAATACATGGTAGGCTTTTTTTTTTTTTTTTTACATATTTCTTTTTTTCTGAGTTTTTAATATAATTTTAATTTTATTGTTGACAATATTGTAGATGTCCCCCATTTTCCTCCCTTTTGCCCCCTTCTACTCAACCCCTGCCCACCTCAAGCTTTCACCACACTATGTCTGTGTTCATGGGCTATGCATATACTATGCATATAAGTTTTTGTTTAATCTCTTCCCATCCTCTCCTCTCCTCCCCTCTGAGATCTGTAATTCTGTTCCATGCATCCATGCTCTGGACCTCAGTAAGAGATCCTTCTTTTTTTACAACTACATAGTATATCATTGTATAAATATAGCACAGCTTATTTATCCAAAATATGTAGTAATTTTATTTTTGAAGACATTTCAAATACATTTTTAAATGAAGTTGGTATGAAAGAACAATTATGTATACTGGTTCCTAAAACATTGTATAGCAAATCATTTTACTGGTATGAAACACCCCCAGCCTACCTCTCCCATCCCCCATCTTCTTGCCAAGACTGAATCCTTAAATCCAAATTCAGTCTCTTCCTAGGGTACCAAAACTAACAGCAATTTCATATACCATTTCCTGTCTCAATTTCCCTGCTATGTACCCACTAGAAAGTCACTCACTTCAGAGCAGGAACATCATTATGTTTATGCTGTGCGCATGGTCCTAGCAGAGTACCTGGCCCATGATTTGTGTTCAATAAATAGCATTTCGCCAGCTCCTCACTGGCTTATGGTGAGGCTTAAAGGAGATGAAAGTAAAAGCCTTGTAAATTCAATGTCTTACAACAGATCCTCTGCCTCAAGTAGGAAGCAGGCAGTTCTCGTCTTTGGAAAGAGGTCTCTGAGTGGAGAGGGGGAGGTTCATTCCCTCACTCTCTCCACTACCACAAGCAAATGGAGTGTTTCTTTGTTTCTTCATGCACGAGTTGCGACTCCACAGCATGGAGTGAAGAGGCTAGACAAGGAAGGCAAAGTCACACCAATGTGTCTTCAAGTGGACACATTGCTCAAAGCATATTTTGGCATAAACTCAGCCATTTCAGTTAATTCAGAAGGGGCTTCGAGTGAGCTCCTGAGAGGGAGCTGCATCATGTCTAAAGGGCGAAGCATGATGGGGATTTTGTTTTGTTTGTGGCCTCACCCAATTTAAGGTACTTTCCTAAGTACGCAGACACTAGCTGGAACTACTACAAATCTCAACCTCCCTCTTCCCTTTGCTCTTGGCAAGGTAAAGGGAATTTGAGAACTTAAAAAAAAAAGTTTGCCTCTTTTGCCCTTCCATCGTCAAAAAAAAAAGTAATGGATCATTGTGCTTCACAGGGACATAGAATAATTGTAATATGTTTGAGACTGGTGTTTTAACAAGTCCGCTTGTCATTTTAAATTCATTTCTCTGTGCAGATCAAGACACAAAAGAGGTTTCAGAATGAATCCCAAAGGAGCTGAATAACTGGTCACAGGTGGATTTTAAAAAGCCACAATTGAGAGGTGATCTACATATGCTGATTTTTAGCTGTTCAGATGAATTTTCATGACTTTGCATTTGTCTGGTAGACCTTTGTTTTTCTCCATGGTTTCAGTAGGATTTATTCAGGAGTTTCACACTCAGGACCATTTTAATATATTTCAGTCCTTAGGTCCCTGTCTTCCTTCCTGCAACAGACAGCTCCCCCACTCCTCCCCCCTGCCCTGACTCTGGAAAAGTTCTCCGGCCCCTTCCAGCACACAAGTGTATAGTTTAGTCAACCCTGGTCCACAGGAACAAACAGTACAGACTTGTAGCTCAGAAATGTCATTATAGCTTCTAGAGAGGACCTCCCCATTCTAGTCCCAAAGATCAATTTATTCTTTAAACCAATAATCCCAGTTCGTCAGGAGAAGGTTATAAAGCTTACCTAGTGGTAGGAGGTGTTCTGCAGGGAGTGTGTTACAGGGCTATAGATGAGGTGAGATAGAAAGAAGTTAGTGAAAACCCCCACAAGTGGAATGAGGAAGCAGGAATGAACATCGCAGGCCGGTAAACTGCTAGGTCCTCTCACTAGAGCCCCACCTCCACCCATGGCCAAAGGGAAACAGTTTATGGCAGGAGACTCCTGTGTGGTTGGTGGTCACAGAAGTCAACAACAAGGACTGGCTAAGATCCAATCAATCCAAGATGGAGGAAAACAATTGACCAGAGAACCACCCTAAAGCTCATTAGAGCATCATTATAATGAAAACTGACACCACAAATAGAAGCCTTTCTTCTTGTTCCTAATATGAAATGGAGCATATTAGGAACAAGTACCTCCCTGCCAACTAGAAAGGTAGAGACAGAATTTGGCGCTGACTAACCATGGGCGACTCACTCGGAGGTCACCCTTGCCTACTCTGATGTGTACTTCCCCTTCTTTCACAGTGGCCCTGTGAGACTTGCCACCAAGGATCCTGCATCCTGGCCTCCTTGTTTCTCTGCCAAAACAAAACTACCACTCACTCTCACCCGGACTCGTTCTTGAATTCTTTCCTGCGCAAGACAAGAGCCTGGAGGTCCCAGACTGTGCTGGGGCAGGGCCAGCCCCCAACAGGGAACCAGTCCAGGAGCATATACGTGTTGACAAGTTCTGTTGTCTTTTACTCAATAAGAAATCAATATTTCTTGAAAAAATCGGAGGAAGGGACAACCTCTCTTACCACCCTTTGCCAACCACCTTCTCTCTCTAGCTCTTCTTTGTCATTTTTGGCTGCTGGAGAATTGCTACTGGCCATCTACATGCATGGCAACCAGATCTGACCCACTTGCGCGTGTGCCTCTTAGACGCAGGGGAAATAGGTGCTACTCAAGCTCAGATCAGTTGCTTTGGCTGCCATGCCCACCATGGGTTGGTTCATTTGGGTGTTCTTCCCTCAATCACTCATTTTGGTTAACGAATAGGCCATGCAGTGAAGAAAATCCTGTGGCCTAAAATGGTGAGTGTGTGTGTGTGTGTGTGTGTGTGTGTATGTGTGTGTGTGTTTTAGGTAGTTTAGAAAAAAAAAAAAACATATTTGAAAGATAAATCTGCAACAACCCAGAGCAAATGCCCTGTAACTAGGTTTTCTGTTGCATTAAACATCTATTACAATCACATACTTGTTGGTGGCCAACTGAATTAAAAAGTAAAACATGCATAAAACAGACTAACACAGCCCCTCCCCAGATTCTGCAGAACAGCTTGTGGGGGCTCTGTTTCATCAAAGGAGGCCTGGCTCCGTTGCAGGAAAGGCTTGCTCACTCTGCCGATGAATTCGTTGTGTTAACGTGCCAGAAACAAAACAATCTGGAGATGATTTCTACAAAACTGGATGTTTCATCCAAATGTGATTAACACAGCCAATAATTTTTGCCTTTGCTACCGTGAAATAACTCCGAGCCAGAGGCTGAGTTCGTCAAAGCTAATCTTTTTCCTCCACATTTGAAGAAAGGTGTCAGTTGATTTTCCTTCCTTTCTGCATAATAGTTTTTGAGAGAATCAATAAGCCTCTTGTATTTTCAGTTTGAAGCTTTTTAGTGAAGATCAGATTCTGGAATCTGCCAGATTAGAGATTAATTTGGGGACTTAGGGGCACCAACAACTATGCGAATTTTGTAACAAAACAGTTATTGGATAGATGTTAGAGACTGACCTTTAAAGGTGTTGTGTGGCAGGTCAGAAGCCATAAGCATAACCTTGCCTTTATCTGTTCTGTGGGAAGCAGGAGAGAAGTGTGGTGAATATGTTCATGTAGGCATCAGAGTGGTTCCATTTGAACGCCTCCATCACTTTAGGTTTCGTGGGAACTGAAGCTGTTTGCTGGAGGCCTCTGTATGCCTTAACTTATCATCAACAAAGAGGGATAAAGATACCTACCAGCCTCACTGAAAAATTGAATGAGATCACTTACGTACTCCACAAGCGGTAGCTATTTGTACTAGCTGCTTAACTATTCGATGGATATAAAAATGATGCTGTAGGTGATAATGAAGGATGTCAAATTGGAGGAAATAGAAAGATTTATCTTATTTGAAAGAGTGTTAACTCAAAGTGTTAATACACTCATTTCCTCCATAATTCACACTGCTTTGTTCATGTATACTTAGGCATTATTTTTTTAAAAATCCCCACCACTTAGTACATCAGAGACAGCTGAGGTCTAGGAAGCTTTCTGAATGCATGATGATTTCATTACAGCAAGCTGACTCAGAAGGTAGCAAACAACTTAGTGTTTGGGTACAGAACATGATTTCTATTTTAAGTATCTTAATTTTTTAGACCTCAGTTTCTTTATCAGCCAGGGTTTGAGATGGAGGAAGCAGGGAGAAGGGAGAGCTACCACTTGTCCTTTCCAGCGTCTCCATTAAGTGGTGAACCCAGGATTAAAATATGAATCTTTTAGACAACAAAATATGTGCATTTAACTACTAGACTTTACTGCTTCCCAAGTTAGAGGTAAAACTAGAGAAGCAATGTGGCACAGTGGCAGAAAGTGTGGGCTCTTGGAACCCACTGCCTGAGTTTGAACCCAGTTCTGCCACTTGTGCTATCAAATCTTGGGGAAATTACTTGGTCTCTTTGTGCCTGAGCTCCTTTATGTAGAAAGTGAGGATGGAAACAATACTTGCCTATACATTTGTGGGAGGACTAAACACCTCAGTACCTGCAATCTGCTTAGAACAGTGCCTGACCAGTTACAAGCAGTTGTTACCTGCTTGGGCATATGGGAAACAGTCTAAGGTTTTGTTTTTTCTTCATTGATTAGTTATTAGGTCTGAGGGACATTGTTTCATTTGCAACACATTCTCTACTTTGTCTTTAAGGACCTGGGGATGTACCTTTCATCTCTTACTCACTGACTACTTCAAACACTGCTCATAGATGGGTTTTTCCCCTTCCTATTTCATAGGGATTTCTGGGGATTGAAGGAGATGCTGCTAAGTCAAGTTATCTCGCATTGAAGACTGTAAGTGTTATATAATTTATCTTTGGGGCAATGGTTCCAAAGTCACTAAGCTTTTTAAAAAATGGGTTATTGAAACTGCTTTGTAAACTGCTGAGAAATATAAAATTGTAAGGTAAACTCTAACCCAGGAAGTTGAATTTAAGGAGCCAGCATTTAAGGCAAAAAGCAAAAATGCTTAAATTGACTCTTGACCATCTCTTAGAGTACAGAACAGTTCTGTTTTTCAGTAAATCCACTATCGTCACTTTTTTTCTCTAGCTTTGGAAGGGATCACATTGCTTCCGTTGAATACCAGATGAAGTAACTGGCATGTATTTAAGCCAGTTTTGTATGAAAAACATGTACAGCACAGACTAAGCACTTTATATTTATACTATCTCATTTATTCCTCACAGTGACCTTATGACATATTCACATTTCTTCCGTTACCTGTGAAGGACGGAGGCAAAGCAAAGCAAATGACTCACCGGTGGTCACCAGCAGGTGGACTACGGAGCAGAATTTTGATCTCAGTTCTCTTGGCCACAGAAGCCCCTATTTCCACCCCCCGTCCCCCCACAACATGTTCCCTCTGCCTAGAATCACTTCTGTGTGGCAGTGAAGGATGCAGATTGTCCTTGACTCCTCTTGAGATGGCCAGCCTCTATCAGAGGACACAGTGGGTTTGGGGCTCCTGCATTTGAACCGAGTGCAGAGAAGCTGGAGTGAGTCCTAACCAGACTAAGAACCCATTTGAAAGAAGTCCCAGGAGAAAGTTGGTTGAAGGGTGGAAAGATTTAGAGAGGGACAGAAAGGACATTACTGACGCCCCTGGGGTTTAGAGCCATCAATAAATTATGCAGGGCAGCGAGGACGAATCAGCCTGCGGTTGTGTGGCTTGGTTGCAGCCCTCCTTGAAGACGGGCTTGGTGGGGGCCTCCCAGAGTCCTTTCCACCTCAGAGTTCTGGGAATTCACCCCGGACATCGCTAATAAATGTAACAAAGCCAGGGAGATTTTGCCTGAGTCTAGCGATACCACTCAGCCAATTCCTGGAATAACTCTCTAAAGGGGGACCAGACGTTACTGACTTCCTCTCATTTAATGATGGAGCAATGAGGCCCCGATACTCCATTCACGGGAAAAGGAGGGCTGCAGGCAAGCCACACAACCACAGGGCAGATTCTTCCTGGCTGCCCTGCATAACTTCTTTATGGCTCTAAAACCCAGCAGCAACAGGCACTTTTGCTGGACAGGTGGCCCCAAAGATGCTGGCTTTACATGTCAGTTTCACATGCAGAGCTCCAAGCACATCAGTGAGAGTGTCCACACTTGCCTTCTACCTACCGTCCTACCCAGCATGCACTTAGTGCCCTCCCATCCTCCGAAGAGAGTATCCAGGTATGGTCAGGGTAATGTCCCTGATGACCGGTACTGCCTACCTGCGGCCACAAGAGCAGCCCATTGCTTCAGTACAACAGACCAGTGAAAGAAACCAATTTACTCAAATTTCTGGTCCACAATAAAGTCAGGATCCTTCCTTATGTCCTTGCTCTTTCTTAAGGACTCTTTTTAATTGCTTTATTGCTGATTATACATACAACATAGTATTTAAAAAGGGAAAAAACAGAAAAGTATACAAAGTAACTTAAACAGTATCTATTTTTTTCCTTATAAATCTCAGATATATAATAGTCTGTGGTATGGATAATTCTATATATATATATATAAAAGCCTAAGTGACCGTTATGACCAAATGATCAGAACGACCAGAATGACCGGAACAACCGGAATGACCAGTCGACCAGTCACTATGATGCACACTGACCACCAGGGGGCAGATGCTCAATGCAGGAGCTGCCCCCTGGTGGTCAGTGCGCTCCCACAGCCAACCTCCCGCAGCCCCTCCCCATCGCTGGCCGGCCCCCATCGGGCTCTTGTGCTAAACCATTCGTAGACAACCTGCTTCTGGTTTGGGGTTTCGTATGTAACAGAGCAGCTCCCTCACTGCACTCTATTGAAAGTCGGCCCTCGAAACAAGGGTTTGTCTTGCTCTCGTCCTCTCCCTTCCCCAGGGCTGCCCACCCGCCGCAGTGGTGGCATGGTGGCGAGGGAAGGAGAGGGGGGGAGGCGGGGAACCACACAGTGGCAGGGCGCCATTGGTGGCATCTGTGTCTGGCATCCATTCCTTCCGCATCCAGCCTGGCTACCACTGCCTCCTCTCCCAACCCTGCCGGGGCCTTCAGGCCTGGGCTGGGATGGGAACTGGGGGGTGGTGGTGGTGGATGCAGCCCCTTTCCCAGGGGGCCGAGAGCCAGCTCCCTCCTCAGGGCTGGTGGCCAACCTCCTGCCATGGTCCCTCCCCCGGTCGGCCAACCTCCCCGGTCCTGCTCCCCAGCCCCCTGTGCACGAATTCGTGCACCAGGCCTCTAGTAGTGACAATAATAATGATGAGATAGCTTATGTGCCAAATGCTGTTCTGAGGGCTTAATTTGCATCATCTTGCTAATGAAATCAATGCTGGACAGGAGATATTGGACTTTTCCTCCAGGTCCAATCCAGTCTGGCACTTTTAAGGAGTCAGATGTTTTCCCTATTTAAAAAAAAATAAAAATCTAATGCTAGCAAACATCAAAATCAGTGAGGTCATCTTATCATCTTAATTATAGCCTCAGATATATAGTTAACCCTAGTTGGTTTGGCTCAGTGGATAGAGCGTCAGCCTGTGGACCAAAGGGTCCCAAGTTTGATTCCGATCAAGAGCCCATACCTTGGTTGCAGGTTCCTCCCCAGCCCAGGCGCTCGTCAGGGCTCATGCAGGAGGCAACCAATGGATGTGTTTCTTTCACATCAATGCTTCTCTCTGTCTTTCCCTCTCTCTTCACTCTCCCTAAAAAAATCAGTTGAAAAAAATATCCTTGGGTTAAGATTAAAAAAAAAAAAAGTAAGAGGTATCCTTAGCATTAAAACCTAAAAAAAACTAATAAAAATTAACATGGATGATAAGCCTCTAAATCAATAAGGCCCCTCTGGGCTTTGCTAATCTGAAAAGTCAACAGTAGCCCATCACCCTTCCTTACCAGACCAATGGTAAAATTATTAGTCTAGTTGCAGAACCGTTTCAAGTTTGTGCTTTAGCCAAACTTTATTTTGATGACTTGTTTCAGACAGCAATAGAAATGTCTGAGGTTTTTCCTGGGTGCTGATGGAGATCTAGTCAAGCCAGCTTACTCTACTGGACTGCATCTCAGAAGGTTTCCTGATATATCTCCTCAGGCAAAGGAAACAAAGAAAAATTGGATTATATCAAACTAAAAAGTTTTTGCACTGCAATGGAAACCATCAACAAAATGAAAAGACAATACATTGAATGGAAGAATATATTTGCCAAGGGATTAATATCCAAAATTTATAAAGAACTCAACTCACACAACTCAACACCCAAAAAACAAACAATCCAATTTAAAAAATGGGCAAAGAACCTAAATAGACAATTCTACAAACAGGACATAAAGATGGCCAATAGACATATGAAAAGATTATCTACATCACTAATAATTAGAGTGATGCAAATTACTAGTAAAACCACAATGAGCTATCATCTAACACCTGTCAGAATGACTATCATCAAGAAATCAACAAATGATACTAGTGTTGGCGACAAAGTGGAGAAAGGGAACCCTCTTACACTGTTAGTGGGAATGCAGACTGGTGTAGCAGGTATGGAAAACAGTATGGAAGTGCCTCAAAAAATTAAAAATGGAACTGCCTATGACCCAGTGATTCCACTTTTGAGTAAATATCCAAAGAAATACAAAACACTGATTCGAAAGTATATATGCACCGCTATGTCCATTGCAGCATTATTTACAATAGCCAAGCTATGGAAGCAACCCAAGTGCTCATCAATAAACCAGTGGATAAAAAATGTTGTGATACATATATGCAATAGAATATTAGTCGGGCATAAAAATGAACAACATCTTACCATTTGCAACAGCATGGATGGACCTAGAAGGTATTATGCTAAATGAAATAAGTCAGTCAAAGAAAGACAGATATCATATGATTTCACTTATATGTGGAATCTAAAGAACAATATAAACAAACAAACAAAACAGAAACAGACTCATCACCACAGAGAACAAATTGATGGTTGGCAGAAGTGAGGGGAACGAGGGGACTGAATGAAAAAGGTGAAGAGATTAAGAAGTACAGATTAGTTGTTATAAAACAGCCATAGGGATGTAAGTGCAATATAGTCAATGATATATATATATAATAGAGGAATATGCAAATTGTCCATTACAGCGTTACGTCACGACAGGATCAGCAGGCTGCGTCCCCGCCCTCTGCTCAGGCAGCTGCAAGGCCTGGGGTAGGATAGGATACAATAGGAGGGGATAAGAAAGGAGAGGGAGAGGAAGGCAGGCCTGCATGCAGACTGGCCGAAAGGAGAAACAGAAATACAGAAAGGGAACAAGAAAAAGACACAGGAATGAAAAGGGGAAGGAAACTCGGAGCTGCCCACGGAAGGGGGTGCCGACTGCGGGGTGGGGGTGGGGCGGGAGGGGACAGAGCAGGTGCACCTGGTGAGGGGCGGGGCGCAGGCGGCACAGGGTGGGGAGCCCCGCCCAGATGCGGGAGGAGGGTGGTGGCGCCATTGGCGGGGAGGTGCCCACGGGTCCGGGTCTGGTATGGAGTGGAGGATGGTTCAAGGCCCTCTGGGCAGAGGTACTCCTGCTTCGCAGAAGCAGCACCCAGGCCGCATGGGCCTCGGCCACCCTTGCTGGGCCACTGGGAATGGGAGCGGGACAGCAGAAGGGAGGACAGGAGGACAGGGAAGGGGGATGGTGAACACCTGGCTGGGGCTGAGCCCTGGGCTGGGGGTTCGCTCCCCCCCCCCCCCAATGGAAGCTTTATGAAGGGAAGGAGGGAGGGAAGAACTTTATAAAGGAGTCAGTAGAGAGCAGAGTAAAAGAAGGAAAGAGGATGTGTGAGTGAACTGTAAAAGCTATAATAAAAATCAAGTATAGTTGTGTAGTGGGGACAGATTTTAAAAGTAGGAGTCAGAAAAGAAAAAAGATAAATGATGGTGAATAATTAGCCAGGTAGATAGATATTAAAACAGTGCAAGTAAGTAGAGAAGAATGTACGGGAAAGGTAGGATGAGAGAGAAAGAGGGAGGGAAGAAAAGTTTTAAAGGGGAGCCAGTAGAGCTTAAAAGGAGAATGGGAAGAAGGAAGAAATGGGGGAGGGAGCAAAGCAGGTCCGAGAGAGGAAGTGAAGAAAAAAATTAAGGTGGGAAGGAAGGAAAAGGGGAGGGAGGGCGAGGGTAAAGAAAAAGGAAAGGAGGAATGTGGGGAGGGAGGAAGGGTAGGAGAAAGATGGGAAGAAGGACAATGGAACAGAAGTAGGAAATAAGGAGGAAAGAAAAGTTTACAAATGATGAGTCAGTAGGAAAAAGTGTTACATAAAGGAGAGAGAAAAATTGTGTGAGAGGGAGAAGCCAATAAGGAAGTCAAATACAATTCTGTATGAAGCACACTTTTCCCGGGACAGTTGATTGTGTAATTCCTGCAATGCCTGGAGGCCCACATCATGATACCATTTTCCTGTTATGTTGGTAGGAAGCATAATAAAAGAAGGCTGCTTTAAAATTAATATATCTTCATTCAGGTTATGCCTGGAAACACAGCTGGTAAGGTTACAGTAATGGTATTGGACAGCATAATGGGTGTCCAATCTGGTGATATGCACATTTCCAGTCACCAATACATATGGGGGCTGGACACAGGCTCGTAAGCCATAGCAAGGGCTCGATGTGCATGCTCCTTTAGTATTAGTTAAGAAAGAGCCAGTAAAATTAAGAAAGTCAAGAGCAGCGGGCTAAACACCACAGATCTTTCTGTAAATTTCCTGTTTTCGTGGTTAGGGCATTACCTTCAAAACCTCCTGGTGACATAAGCTCGTGATAGGAATATTTAGCATCAAGCCTGTGGGACCAATCTAATACATACAAGTCAGAGCCAGAAATATTATGTCTCACTGGTATAGGATTGGCACAATCTTGCCATTGAGGAAATGCTCCCAACTCAGTAGTGGTGCTATTAGGGCAGGAGGGAAGCAGGGGATGCTTATCAGACAGCCATTGGGTGGCCTTAGGAAATCCTAGTTTAGTAACTGTCTGAACATATTTTCTCATATCCCAGGGACCTTCAATGTTAGCAATGTTTGTGCCTCCATAGGACGTCTTATTTTCTTGGCCAAGCTGCAAACATCCTGAAGTCCCCCTTTTTGTAAAACAAATAGGGAGCTCCCCACTAAAGCCATTATAAGTATAATCACCTTGGGAAGAAGGAGTTATATGCTTTTCGGAGCTACCCCCGACCATATCAGTGTCAGTAAACACTGGCACTGATTCTCTGGTCCAGGTGGCTGGATTGATCATAGGGGGATCTGGAACATAAGTCCAGTAAGTTTCTGCTGCAGCCATACTTACCTGGCAGCTGACAAGTGCCATCATAGCAAGAGAAAGGTTGGAGGGGGTTACCTGAACCCCCGTTCTTTCACCACTTGCTGAGCATCGGTGGTCAGCTTCTTCAGTTGACCCCATATTGGCACCTCAGTCCCTTGCGTAGCCTTCAGTTTTCTTCTTCCGCTTTGCTGTCATTGGGGCACCTCTCAGTCCTTTTGAGTGAAGGGACAAGAAGCTTCTCTGGGTCCATTGTGGTGACGCACGTAACGCTCTGGCACCCAAATTGGACTTATTATTTTGGGTATTGTTACCCTAGTTACTGTTATTGCATCTGCTGTGACTGCTTCTCTTGCTTTGACCCAAAGCATCCAGAACACAACGTTTGTCAATTAATTGACTCAGAACACCTCAACTACATTTCATGATCAAGAAGAGATAAACAAAAGGCTAGAAACAAAGCTGCGTTGCTCCTTCTGGAAAGATATAAAACACAAACTCTTCCCCACATTATTAATCTGATAAAAGTCTTGTCTGGTTTGTGCCTCCTTCCACCTAGCTAACTCGGTGGAGGCTATTGTACAGGAGGCCTGATGCCTTTCGCCTACTGTACGATCCTTTGCATCACAATTCAAAAATTTTAAAGTATAAAGAGCATGACTGAGTTTGTTTTGAGGTGACACATAACATCCATCTCCCCCTTTTTGTTTTAGTAATTGCATTTTAAGAGTACAATTGGCTCTTTCCACTATTGAGTGACATCCATTTTGCCAGATTTAATTAGGTTTAAGTCCTCGGGGATTTACCCCTCAAGTTGGCACAGGGAGGTGGATAACACACTGAGGACATTGCTTCCAATAAAACATGAAAATTGTCGTTCTCAAATAACATTTTGAAGGCTGAAAAATAAATGGAAAAGTTCCTCTGAATTAGTGTGCCCTATAGTAGCTGTTTCAATAATTTTGCCATAGTTACCACATAAGCACTATCACTATAAGTTGATGGGCTCCGTAGCAAAATCTGTTAAGGCATAAATAAGAGCTTGTATTTCTACTGAAATATAAGAGGTTTGAAGGACCTTTGCTCCCCTGATGCAGTAGATCCAGCCTTTCCAGAACTGGACCCATCTGTAAAAATGGTTAATGCCTGAGGTAATTTTAATTTTTGCACAGAAATATGACTGCTTTGGATTCGTTGCATGTTAAGCAATTTTACTATGAGATGAACTATCAATAAAAATTTTAGTTAACTTTTAACTAGAAACAGGTTTTTTGTCCAGTACAATTAAATTTTCTTGAATATTCACTTATTTCAAGTAGCCAATTTTAAATAATTTGAAATAAGGTTTATTTTTTAACTTCACTTGTAAACTTCTACAATTAGTCTTTAAATAACTTTAACATAAACTATCAGGGAGGCAAAAACATGAATTACTTACTTCAGTTTATGAGGCCAAATATATTGACTTTCAATTACAATCCTTACAACATTTGAAGGAAACCTCTTTATTTCCTTCCAGAATAATTTTCAGGCTACAGAGAGTTTCACTTAAGAATCTTTGTCTTTCTTTACACCAATAATAAGTACTGGGTCATACGTCCGAGTAGCCATATCACAAGCACTTTTACATTAAAGTTAACTACTAATTTACTGTCAGATTTAATACTTTAACAACAATCTTAGTTTATACCGTAAATATCAGTGAAAGAGTTTCAAAATTTTTAAATTTCTCCTTTTTATTAAGCTAGGATTTTATTTTTAAAGAGTATCCCCTTAGGCTTATTTGCATATACAGAGCGATTATGGGAGGTCTCAGTAACTTTCTTAGAAGACTTAATCAAATTGCTTACAAAGACATTGGCTTATTCAAAGGAAGGGGGTTGGCCTTTGCTGTTTCAAAATGGCGGCCCCCATGGGAGCAGCAAGCCATGAGGCCAACATGGTGGCTGCCAAGCCAGGCAGTCCTCATGGTGGCTTCTAATCTGTTCTTAGATTTTACTTGGATTCAATTACTTATAAAAACATGGCTTCTCATGTAACTTAATTTATATGAGACCTTGATTATATTTTAAAAAGCTAATTTATAAAGTATTTAAGTAGGTATTTTTATTAAAAAAGCAAAGCAAGCAAATTTAGTAAACTTATAGGTCTGATTCACAAAGCACAAACGCTGCCCCACAACCAACCTATTTAAAATGCAGGCGGCTATGGGCTTTTTGTTACTTTAAATTCCATCTTAAAATTTTGCTATTGAATTTTAAGAAATATTTTGCCCTCCTGAGAGGCCAAAACCTTCATAACATTTAATATATGTATATAAGTAAAATATATTGATTAATTTTTATTTGATAAAGCTTTCCATGCGATTTCAAGTATCAATTGGTTTAATTAAAAAATATTTCTTTTAAGAGAGAACAGACTTTTGAAAACATTTCAGGGCCCATGAAATGTCCGAAAGTTATTCTCAAAGTCTTGAAATAACTTGGAAAGATCATATATATATATATATATACATATATATATATATATATATGATTTAAAGATTATATACTTAAATTATCTTAAAGAATATCAATTACATTTAAACTGGTTCACAGAATTAATCCTCTTTTTTAATTAGACCAATAAGTAACATATTTTGAATTCCTAATTATCAGAGAAAACACAAAAATTATTTTCTCAAAAATAAATTGCTATACTCTAGGCATTTAATTACCACAATTATATAATTTCTCCCAATTCAATCTGAACCTTAAACTTTCAGAGCTTCAAATTTTAGGTAGCAAATTAAATACTTAACATTTCTCAAATCAATACTACTTTTACATTTTTAAGGATACATTTCAAATAAAATACAAGGTATATTCAATTAATAGATTAAATTTAATCCTCTAGACTTCATACGAGGCATACTCAGATCAACATTTCAGTTTTATATCATTTCAATATATTTAGATATAAGTTTTTATCATTTGATTTAGTAAACTTCAAAGTTTTTAAGTTTCCAGCTGACAGGCCTGGCTCAGAAGCTTGACTTTTATTTTTTTCCCAGGTCAAATCTGCCATCTTTAAGCATGGGGAAGATGAGACCTTTTAAAATGGCTTTCTCGGGGAGTGGGCATCCATATTGAATCGTCACGTGTCTCCCTTCCCCCACCTTCTTCTTGCTTTTGGGGAAAATTCAGTGATGGTCTGGCATCTACTGTTTTTATTTTCATTATTATTTCAATTTTTATTTATTTTTATTTTTATTTTTTAAGGAAATAAAAAGATTTTTTAAGATAAGGAATCATTGGCAGTTGCTGAGAAATTCCTTTAATCCTTTCTACTTGGTTCAGCCTAATAATACAAGTAGTTTGAGCCTCCGACAAAATGAAACATGAAGTCACTTTTGGACAAGCGCCAGCATCCAGCCATAAAGGCTGGGCAGCTGCGAGCAAAACCTTTCTTATCCCGCTCACAGTGATGCTTGTCCCGCTCTGCCTCAAACTCTAGCTCCTGCTCATAATTACGAGATAAATCTTTATCAGGTGGGTTTTTGACTGTGGTCACAGGAGTGTGCACGTGGAGGTGAAGGAGGCGCAGAGAGGGGAGGTGGTATTCTTTGAGAGTCACACCCCTCCACTGTAGGCTGAAAAGCTGTGGCCACATCCCGCTTAGACATTCCTAAACTCTTCTGTGCTGGATCAAGGCCATCACAAATTAAAGTAGGAATAGGAATCTTCTCTGGACCTTCTGCTGTGTATCAGTCACGCAACTGCTTTCTGACCTTTTCCCATGTTTCATCAACAAAACTTAAGAAATCAAGAATCTGACTATGCTTAACAGAGCATCCTTGAGCTTTGAACATAGTTTTAAACGAGAATTACCCATGTTTTACACCCAGCTAATACAACTTACAACAATCCGCTCCTTACCTTATTCCGTGGTGCGCACACTTCTTGGAGCAACCCCCTCGCCTCTTGCCTCTGTACTCAGCCAGACCACATGGGCGCCAAATGTAACTATTTTCTCTCTTTTCCGCATCCAGTGCGGCTAGAGAGCAGGTCCAATTCCTCAGTAGAGGCGGCTGGGGATTGAGAAATAAAAGAAAGAGACAAGACACAGAGATAGAAAGAAAAGCTGGGGCCAGGTGGACCACTGCCCTCTTCTGATGGAGAGACAGCCAATGCAGTGTGTTTATTTTATACCCCCAAATACCAGGAAGTTTCATCAAAAGGTCAAGACAAAGGAGATTATTTGCATTCTTGAGTAGGCCCTGAGCATTCCTGGTGCTAGGCTGGATTTAGATATCAAAACCCACTTCCCCACACCATGGGCTAAAATGAAGGTCAAGTTGACAACACCCTTGCACTTTTAGCAAGGTGTGTTCCCAGGGCATGGCTTTGCCGACGCCACTGGATTCAGCTGACAATAATTAAAGAATGCCCATGTGCCTTCCTAGGGGGCCTTCTACACCTAGTCTTCACCATAAGTGTTCCTCACATTGCAGTTGCAACTTGAATTGTGCAAGCTGAGTTGACTGTTTTTCCTAGAGTTAGTTAAGAGAATATCCCAAAAGACCTGAAGGGATGAAGTCTATGATCTCGGACTCAGGAGCAGGAGCAGAAATGCAGCTGGAAGTCCCAGGGAGCCCTAGATCTGTGGCTGATGTGTGGGGCACCATTTCATTAGGTTTCTGTCTCATGGAGACTCTGCAATGAAGATCAAGGCAGGGACATGTATGTGAAGAAATAAGGAAGAAAAAAATCAGAATGCAACAGGGCAGTCACATTTAACACAAAATTTACCAAAGAAGGAATTACACTGTATGCACTAATATGTTGACTATCTAAACAGCACATACACGCTGTATTAGTTACCACCAACATAATTGTGGAGAGCGGCTACAGTGTTTGGACAGGTTCAAGCCTTGGACTAATGAGAGGGCACAGTCCTCTCATGGCCACGTGCAAGTCCCAGCTTGGAGGGCAGAGCCCTCCCAGCACAATTATAGCCAACAGCTATAGTTGTAAGCTTGAACCTATGGTCTGAACATGTGGCCCCACATGCCTGAGTGATATGGGCTTAATAGAGTTCAGGTGCATGTAATTGAGTAGGAACAAAACTCACGAGAATGTTGTAAACATCTTGACCACGCCCTTACTTTACCTCGTGGCATCTGGCTATAAAATAAAGACACAGCTTGTAGTCTGTGATGCTGTGTCTCTCCATCAGAGAGGGCAGCATCCCACCAAAACCCAGCTTTCACTCTCTTCTCTGTCTTTTCTCAATCCTTCACTGGCCCCACTTGGGCTCACTGAACCTGGCTGAGCTGGCACAACACATAAGACGCCCAATGTGGGGCTGAGTATGCCATGGTCTTGCACTTAATGGCTTAAAAACACACATTTATTATCTCACAATTTTAGTGGGTCAGGAGTCCAGGCACAGCTTAACTGGGTCCGCTCCTTAGCATTTCACAAACCAAATAAGGTGTCCTCTGGTCTGCATTCTCATCTGGAGGCTTGACTGGGGAAGAATACATTTCCAAGGTCACTTAGATGGTTGACAGAACTCATCTCTTTGTGTTTGTAGGGCTGAGGACCTTGGCTTCTTGCTGGCTGTTGGACAAAGGCTGCTTTCAGCTCCTAGAGGCCACCTACAGTTCCTTGCCAGGTGGACTTCCCCAACATGGCCACCTACTTCATCAAGCCAGAAAGGATATCTCTAGAGTCTGCTAGCAAAACAGAATCTTTTGCAATGTATTGCTGTCACAGAATTGCCATCCATCACTTGTGCTATATTTATTGTTTACAAGCAAGTCACAGGTCCCAAATGCACTCAAGGGGAGGGGATCCTACAAGGGTGTGAACACCAGGAGGCAGTGGGAATCATGGGTCACCTTAGAGTCTGTCTGTCACACAAGCCTATCTTTGTTGCTTCTGAATTTTTAAATTAAAAATAACCATGAATATTATTCTTTAAAATTGTAATGTGAAACACTGAATAAGTGAAATTTAAATTCAGAATATACTTAATGTCAATGCTCATGACCTTCTCACTTCAAATTTTACACACACACACACACACACACACACACACACACACACAAATGAATTAGATCCACTTTAAACTGTATTTTCAACATTTCTGAATAAATCCCTGGAATGAAGAGTAAGAGCAAAGGCCTGGGAGTCAAATGGTTTCTTGCCACATATGATATGTAGGAATATGGTTTTTTGTTCTCAGTTCCAGCATCAATTAAAGGAGGATAATTTTACCATTTGTAAAATTATTCATTACTTTTGCAGTTATTCTGGGAGCCAAAAGAGACACTGAATATTCAATAAATGTTTGTTCCCAGCATCGCTGTCACCAATGTTTATATAAAGTGAAAGCAAGGATATTGAGAGAAGGGAGGAGATGGAAATCCTTGAGGACGTTGTGTGTTTCACTGATCCCTCATCAACCATGATATGGTTTCATCCCCAAAACAAAACAAAAAACTTCACTAAGTTCATAGGATGAAAAAATGCATTTGATGGTTGCCTTAAATTGCATGCATTTGGCTTATTACTGATTTGAACTTTGTTTTGATCATTTGCACTTTAATATTGTTTTTCTATGATTGTCTATGATCTTTACCCAATTGCTTGAGATGCTTACTGATTTGAATCAAGATATCAACCTTTCTCTGTCATATACATCCAATATTCCCATTTGCTTCTGGCCATATCTCATTTAAGTGTATGGTGTATGTGTGGGGGGTGGGGCGTGGGGGAGAATTTAAGAGTGGAGAGTGAGAGGGCGAATTCACAGTAGCTTTTCATTCCAGTAGTCATCTCCATCGCTCTCTGCCTGTTATAATAGCAAATATCTGGTTTATGTTAAAACCGTGACCAGTGTCCACTTCCAAAAACCAGTCTTTGCAAACTTTGTCCGCAGTGGCCTCTAGGTTTATAGGAGTCCTGTAAGGCGTTGGCCACAGTGCCTGCTCCCTGGAGGCCTGGGCTGCCCGGCCGCCGCGGCCGCCGCTACCCCCGCCCTCCCCGAAGCGCACTGGGGCGCGCGTCCGTCCCCGGCGCCTGTCCGCGCCGCTGCGCCGCTCCGGAGCTGCCTGCTGTCACCCGGCGCCCACGCGCGGGGCGGGGGCCAGCGGGGTGGCCGGCGAGGAGCGCGGGAGCCGGGCGCGAGGGGCTCCCGCGCGGGCCAGCGCGCTGGGCTGGGGGCAAACTTCTGCGGGCTCCAAGCAGAAGCTCTGCGCAGGACCGGAGAAGGAGAGGTAAGAAGGGACCGCGGGCCGCCGTGGCCGCAGTTTTCCTGGAGCTGTCCGCACCCTGGCACCTCCTGGCGCTCGGGCCAACTTTGCCGGCAGGGCTAATGCCCCGGCCCCGGCCCCGCCCCGGGAGGGGGGCTGCGAGGCCACCGACCTCCCGGAGCGCCCTTGCTTCGCCGCCCACTGTTCCGCGCTGCCCGCTAGGAGCTGGGCGCCCGGCCCCGCTCAGGCCAACTGCGAGCCTGGGGTGCGGGCGGCGCCACCCGCAGCTGAGGGTCCGCTGCTGCGGGCTCCTCCCGCGCCGGCCCCTGGGGAGCCGTCCTTAGAGGCCAGTCGTCCCCTCAGATCTGTTGGTTCGACTCTCGCCCCAACCACCGTTGGAGTGCAAAGAAAAAGACGGGATTTTCAACGGAGAAAAGCCAGTCCTAGAGGACCTGACCGTCTTAAACTTCACCCTGGGGAAGTCCGTGCAGTGTGACTGGGAGTTGCCTGTCCCTTGTCTGTAATGGGCCTGGCTAGGGTTGGGGACACTGGTTTGGGGCAAGAGAAAGCTGCCCCATCAAAGGTCACGCTGACCTGTTTTCTCTATTTGGGGATCGCCCTGGCAAAATAAATAAGGGAAGGAAGGAAAGAGAAAAGAATTTTGAAAACCACTAAATTACCTCATACCAAGGTCAGTTACAGAGGTATAATACATAATGAGAGTCTGTATTTTAGGAAAAAATTAAAGGCACATAATCAAAATGCAGTAATTGGGCCATGGCAAAAAAAAAAAAAAAAGTTGTTTTAGCCAGAAAACATTTGCAAAAATTGAAAATTTTCCATTTTAAATAATACATGGAAAAGTAGAATTAGAAGCCTGCTTTTGAACATTATTTAATTTGATGGACTGAACTTTTAGAATGTGACGATCTTCCTTCCCGGCTTTTTACTGTAACTCTCGTAGTTAGGTATTTTGAATTTGCAAGCTTGCACACTGCAGTTGAGTTTTATGGCACCCATAAAAATTATTGCTCTCTGTTCATACTAAGGTTCGGTGGCTGTTTTCTTTTCTGTTGTTTTTAATATCAGAAACT
This sequence comes from Plecotus auritus, assembly GCF_963455305.1. Taxonomy (NCBI): domain Eukaryota; kingdom Metazoa; phylum Chordata; class Mammalia; order Chiroptera; family Vespertilionidae; genus Plecotus; species Plecotus auritus. The sequence goes on from NC_137775.1 coordinate 43,239,708, forward strand.
GTTGCATGTACATATCCCTGGTGTGACAGTACAGTTACTTGGCCTTGTTCTTTGTGGCAACAGAAAACCAAACAAGGACTATGTGAAAACAAAATATAAACAAAACAAAAGTTGGACCTCTTTCCACATTTGCAAAATGAGGTCTGGCTGATCTCAGATGAACTTTTAAGTCTCTTTTCTTCCCTGAGAGACTGTGTTTGTCTTTTGAAGAATTTTGGGATACTAATATTAATTGAAATCTAGAGTAAGACATTATTCATCCTAAAATTTTATGATAGGAGACATAGTTCAGTTTCTTTCATCTAATCAGTCTCTCAAAAAAGCTGAATCATTGTGCATCCTATGCTTCTAAATGGCGACATTATGTGCTATTAAATAAAAATGTGTCATGGGAAACCAAAATCCCATGCTTTTACACAAGACTGACTCATAGGGTTGACACACTGAAGCATTCCTATCTGCCTATTTTGTAATAGTCTGCAGGAACGATCAAGGATGGTTATGAAGCATTTGCTGTAGTACATGAGCATAACACGTAAGCAACACAGCCGTCAAGAAGTTTCTAAACTGCTTTGGAAAATATCCAAGATAGATTTGCAAGCCTGAAAATTGTAACTAAAATCGGTTGTTGTTGTTGTTTTCTTTTGTGTGTGTGTGTGTGTGTGTGGTTTTTTTTTTTAGCAAAGGTGGAGATTTATTGAAGAGGAAGTACAGACTCCCAGGTGGCGGGGGGGGGGGGGGGGGGGGGGGGAAGGGTCCCCTTTGTTTTGTTTTTTTTTTTGGTAAATATGGTTGTTGGTCACCTGCGATTATGATTTATAGAGAGTAAATAAGAATTTACAAAAGTATATATTAAATAGATCTTTTAAAGGAAAAGGAGAAATGTTTCTTTTATCTAAGGAAAATGTTTTAAAGTGAAAGTTACAAGTATTTTCCAAATTAAATAAATAACCAAAAGTTGCTGACTTAAAGTCCCTGTAGTAATGTTGGATCCTCCTCAAACCCAGAGAATTCATGGAGTAATTCTCAGAGACCCAGAGTGAGACCTCAGAGTAATAACCCCTAGTGACTCTCACACACTCTGAAATTGAAGGAGGTGAGGGGGCAGATTTAAGCTCTAGAAAGACAAGCAACTGGCTGTACCTATGGAAGAATCTTCATCTCTCTGAGCCTCATTTCCCACTCTGAACAATGAAAATACCAATTAGGCTGCAGAGTTGTGACTCCTAAAGAGGTCAGTGTGGAAGGCCAGTACCTGGCATGTGGGAAGAGCACAGGCTAATCTTAGCTGACCCTGTCTTGCTTAGTAGGTGTTTGTTTATTGACCGAACAAACTGGAGGATGAACTGGTTACAGTGTTTACTTTTAATTTCAAAAAACTATGTGGCAAAGTCTTGATAATTGTTGAATCTGGGTAATGGGTATGTGGGGGTTTACTATATAATACTTTCTGTTTTTGTATATGTTTAAAATCATTCATCAGAAAAAAAGTGTGAATCTGAAAAAAAAACCCACATTATAAGATACATTTCTAATCTTGCATTTCATTTTAAATGCAATTTTTAAAATTATTCTATGTAGACTGGAAGGTTAAATACAATTATATAGAGAGAGCTTTGGGTGGGGAATGGAACTAGAGAACAATCCATGGTGATCTTCAGTTTTTTGTGTGGAATTTAAAATATATATATATATATTTATTTAAAATCAATATGTCAATATATATAAATATATATATATATTTAAAATCAATATGTTTTTATTGATTTTTAGAGAGGAAGGGAGAGACAGAAACACCGATGAGAGAGAAACATCGATTGGCTGTCTCCTGTATGCCCCCAAGTAGGGATTGACCCTGAAACCTGGGCATGTGCCCTAATGGTAATCGAACCAGTGACCTTTTGATGCATGGGACAATGCTCAATCCACTGAGCCACACCAGTTGGGCAGGAATTTTTTTATTATAAAAAAGACCCCAAAATATGACAGTGTTGATGTGTTGTGAATTCTGGTTGTTGGGCTCATGAATTTTTATTATATTCTCTGAAATTCTTCTATTTTAAATTTTTCAAATTAATATAAAATCATTTTATTGTTAAATTATAAAGAATGCAAATAATATAGATATGTACACAAAGTAATAGTACCCCAGCATCCAAAAATAGCCATCCTTAACAATAAGTGAAGATCGTTTTATGTGTCTTTCTTTGCACTTATACAAATAGAAGGATACAGACACATTAATATGTAATGTGCTACCCCAGAGTCACATAAGATGTTTTTGGTTTCTTTGTTTTTGTTCTTTGATAGAAGTTCTAAATAACAAGCTTATTTGTATTTTGATTTTTAAGACTTTAAACTGTATTTTAAAATATAGCATTTAGCCCAGCCAGTGTGGCTCAATGGTTGAGTGCCAAACTATGAACCAGGAGGTCACGGTTCGATTCCCTGTCAGGGCACATGCCCAGGTTACGGGCTCAATTTCCACTGTGGGGCATGCAGGAGACCCCCGATCAATGATTCTCTCTCATCATTGATGTTTCTATCTCTCTCTCCCTCTCCCTTCCTCTCTCTGAAATCAACAAAAATATATTTTAAAAAAATATATAACATTTATTTTAAAACTTTTATGAAACAACTGACTTTAAATGAGTTTTAAGTGGCTGATGTTTATTTGTACATAAGAAGTATTTTTAGCTATTTAAAACAGACCTCATAATTTGAAACTGGGTTTAGTGTCACCATTTGAATTTCACTAAAATGCAAGTTCTATGAGGACAGGGATTTACTATTGAATTATTACATATATTAATAACATTTTCCTGGACATTTGGAACTTAATGATATAGTCAGTTATCATTCTAATGCGATAGAAATGTTCTAGAACAATTTGAGCATAACGTGAATTTTGCACTTGATTATGCATGATTTACTCAGCAGAAACACCAGGTACACACATTAAACTGCAACCAGCTGACCTGAACCATGTGGGAATACACAATAAGCAAACATGCACAGACTTCAAATGTCTAGCAGCTACCATGGTTCATTCTGTGTTATCCTGAAAGATGGTGTTTTGCTGTTCTTTTGCACTTGTGAACTTTTCTTTATAAAAACACAGTCATTGCCCAGCCAGTGTGGCTCAGCTGGTTGGAGTGTCCTCTGGTCCCTGGAAGGTCTAGAGAGGCAACCGATCCATGTATCTCTCTCACATAGATGTTTCTCTTCTCCCCCTCCTTACTCCTCTCTAAAATCAATTAAAACACACACACACAGATGAGAGAGAGAGAGAGAGAGAGAGAGAGAGAGGGAGAGAGAGAGAGAGAGAGAGCGCGCCATTCAGCATCCAAAGAACATCTAAGCATTTTGATTCAAAAGTGCCAAATAATGCATGACAAAGGAAAGTTTCAATACTGAAAAGAAGCTTGAGATAATCAAACATTTTAAAAGAATCATGAGAATATGTGGCATTGTTTTCTGAACAGCAGACATAAGGGAATAATCCACATTGTGGGTCATGCATGACAGGCAACGCCGCAAAAAATGTAAGAAATATCTGTAGCTGGAATAACTTCAGATCCTGTGAAGTCAATAAAAGCAAGGCTGAAGGAACTAGAAGAAATGAAAAGCTTGAGGAGCATGTGGATTGAGCACCAAACAGTGAGCAACCTTTCTCCCAGAACAACCTATCTCTATACAATTTCCTGGAGAGAAATCGCCACACCTTGCAGAAGTGCTCCTTTGAGCATCAGTAGTGGGTGATTTGGTGGTTTCCAACATCGTTGACCCTGGTGCGTGGGCCACCCAGTTATTTAGCCAGAAAAAAACTAAAAAAGGTTATAGACAAGTAGCACACAAACTTTCTAGGTGTGTTTGCCAGGAAAGTACATGAGAACCTTAACTGTAATGAGCACAGAAAAAGTGAGTTCATTTGCTGAATATAGGTCACTTGAGAAGGAAATGAAGGTGTCTCCCTTTGACTCATATCAAGAAAAGACTGTTTAGCCCTGGCCAGGTGGCTCAGTTGGTTGGAGTGTTGACGCGTAGAGATTATGGGTTCGATTCCCAGTCAGGGTACATACCTAGGTTTTGGGTTCAATCCCCTGCCGAGTCGCGTACGGGTGGCAAATGTTTCTCTCTCCCCCCATTCCTCTCTTTAAAATCAATAACACACACACACACACACACACACACACACACACACACACACACACACACACGTCTTTGGGTGAGAATTAAAAAACAAGAAAACTGTTTAATGTGTACATGAACCCACTTCTCTTGGTATCTTTCATCAGGAACTTACGGTGCACTTACTGCATGACATAACAGCAACTTATCCAAAGTAAGTCCCTTCCTGCTTGTCCCTTTAGCCATTTCCAGGATATGGAGAAGTCAGGAGAGCTTGAGGTAGAGCATGTGGATTGTTTCCCTACAGCAATCAAATGACAAGCTTGACAAGGAGAGGTTTCTTTTTTTTTTTTTTTTAATAAATCTTTATTGTTCAGATTATTACAGGTGTTCCTCTTTTTTCCCCCCATAGCTCCCCTCCACCTGATTCCCCACCCCACCCCATGCCCTTACCTCCCGCCGCTGTCTTCATCCATAGGTGTAAGATTTTTGTCCAATCTCTTCCCACACCCCTCACACCCCCTTCCCCCTGAGAATAGTCAGTCCACTCCCTTTCTATGCCCCTGATTCTATTATATTCACCAGTCCATTCTGTTCATCAGATTTTCCATTCACTTGATTTTTAGATTCACTTGTTGGTAGGTATGTATTTGTTGTCATTTTGTTGTTCATAATTTTTATCTTTACCTTTTTCTTCTTCTTCCTCTTCTTAAAGAATACCCTTCAGCATTTCATATAATCCTGGTTTGGTGGTGATGAACTCCTTTAGCTTTTTCTTGTCTGTGAAGTTCTTTATCTGACCTTCAATTCTGAATGATAGCTTTGCTGGGTAGAGTAATCTTGGTTGTAGGTTCTTGCTGTTCATCACTTTGAATATTTCTTGCCACTCCCTTCTGACCTGCATAGTTTCTGTTGAGAAATCAGCTGACAGTTGTATGGGTACTCCCTTATAGGTAACTAACTGTTTTTCTCTTGCTGCTTTCAAGATTCTCTCTTTGTCTTTTGCCCCTGGCATTTTAATTATGATGTGTCTTGGTGTGGTCCCCCTTGGATTCCTTTTGTTTGGGGTTCTCTGTGCTTCCTGGACTTGTAAGTCTATTTCTTTCACCAGGTAGGGAAAGTTTTCTGTAATTATTTCTTCTAATAGGTTTTCAATATTTTGCTTTCTCTCTTCTTCTGGCACCCCAATAATTCGGATGTTGGTACACTTAAAGTTGTCCCAGAGGCTCCTTACACTATCTTCATATTTTTGGATTCTTTTTTCTTTTTGTTTTTCTGGTTGGGTGTTTTTTGTTTCCTCATATTTCAGATCTTTGGTGTGATTCTTGGGGTCCTTTGATCTACAGTTGAATTTCTGTATATTCTTTATTTCAGACAGTGTATGCTTAATTTCTGACTGGTCCTTTTCCACTTTTTTTGGCATTCTCATTAAGATCCTTAAAGGTCTCATCAAGTTTCTCGGCAATTTTTAGAAGATTCTTGAGTAACCTTATAAATGTGGTTTTGAACTCTATGTCCAGTAGTTTGCTTTCCTCCATTTCTTTCATTTGTGACATGTTTCTTTGTCTCCTCATTTTGCTGCTTCCCTGTGTTGATGGAGTGGTTTTCTGTGGTAGGTGACCTATAGGGCCCAGTCGTTCAGCCTCCCCATCACCTGAGGTGGACACTCTTGGTGCACCCCTTTGTGAGCTGAGTGCAAAGTCTTGGTGTAGTTAAGCTTTGATTGCTGTTGGTACACTGGGAGGAATTGACCTCCAGGCCAATTGGCTGTGAGGACCCGCTGTGTCTATAATGGAAGAACTGCTGTGCTGGAGACACGCTTATGGGGCAGGACTTGCTTCAGCGGGGCTTTGGTGCTCACTGAGTCTGCCTCTTGAATGTGTCACTTATGGATGTGAGTAGTTGAAATCTGGTGTCGTCTCACACTGACCACTAGATACACTAGCTTCTGGTTCTCCAATGGTATGCAGGTCAGCTACTGTCTGAGGCCACCCAGCAGGAGCTACAGCGAGAACTACAGTTTTCTCCTCTTTGCTTGGGGTTTGGAGGTTTTGGAGCTGTCTGACCAGAGCTGCAGTTTGTTAAGTTAAGCTGCGATAGGGCAGGCCATTTATATGCAAAAGCCGCTGCATGGAGCTTGGGTGGGTTTGTAGATTGCGCGGGACGGGGTCTCAGGGAGTCACTAGGCTAGGGCGTGGCAAACAGCGATGGCTGCCAGTCAGCCATCTCTGCGTTTCCGCATTTCCAAGTCCCCGCGTCCCGCGCCCCAGCGCAGTAAACAATGATTGCTGTGTGCACCACTGCAAGAAAGCCACCCTCACTTTCCAATCTGATGGCAGACAGTCCAGCTTCTCCTCTTATGAGTTTGGGTCCCCAGCGTCTCCCCAGAAACTGGAGTTCAGAGTAATCAGGAGCTGGTCTCCCTTCGGGTTGAAAAAAGCAGCGCACCCAGTCTCCCGCCGCCAGCCCGGATCGCACGCCTCCGTACCTCAGCTTTCAGCGCTTGTGCACGTCTCAATGCTCTTTTCTCTTTCCCTCTAGTTGTAGAACTTCCACTCAGCCAGCTTTCCCGTGGTTCTGGGTGATAGACGTTTTGTCTTTTAGTTGTAGTTTTGAAATTGTGCGAGGTAGCAGTTTAGGTGTTTACCTATGCCGCCATCTTGGTTTTCCAAGGAGAGGTTTCTTGCTGTTTCTTCAAATCAAGAATTACAGAGCATTGGTGATTCAACATAGGACCCACCCTTTTATCCCTGTGTTGCTCGAAAATTTGTAATTTCTTAAGAGGACATTTAAATTCGTTGAATCTAAAACTGAAAGGAGAGAAAACAAGAATGCTTTTGACGTGTCCTAATACATCCATATTTAGATTCAAACTGTACATGAAGCAGTAAGCTGTGGTGGTTAAGAGAATAGGTGCCTGCATCTGTCTGGCTGGCAGTGCATCTGGGCTCTATCATTTGTGTGTCCTTAGGCAACCTACTAAAGTCCCTATACCTCAGTTTTTCTCATCTGTAAAACTGGCGCAATAAAACTACCTAGTTCAAAAACTTGTAATATTTGAAGGTTCTTAGAAACATGTCTGGCACATAGAAACATGTCTGGCACTTAGTAAGTAAGCGCTTACTAAATGTTAGATGCTGGTGGTAGTAGCCATGGTTGTAGTAGTAGTAATAGTAGTATATGAGGATTAAAAACATGGCAACTAGATATTGCATTTCCCTTTGCTCAACTCAACTGAATTTGGCGGAGTCACACAATTCAACAATTACAGAGCTATTTGTTTTGAGTTTCTGTGGGCTGTCTTTTGTGTGTGAGTCTCTGTATGTGTTTGAAATGTCAAGTATTTGCCCAATACATAATAGTTCAATTTTACAAAGAACTGACTAAGCTGAACATCCACCAAGGAAACATGGTATTCCAGGAATTTTGGAGATAATAAATTTGTGTTGTTTTAAGTAACTAAGTTTGTGGTGAAAAAAGAAAAAACACTTTGTAATAAATTACTGCAAACCTAGTTATGAATGACATAACTATTCTGGAAGTTGCCTATGTGTATAAATGTTTAGCAGTGTTGGGGCCACCTGACTCCATGAAAGGAAAACCTAAAAAGTGGTGCTGGGAACTACAGTGAATTTCATTGTCATTTTCAGGGCCTCTCATCGGTCTTATTTTCCAGATACAATTGAAGAACAATTTGCAACTAATTTTCCTGACATAAATCTAGCAAGCATTGAGTGTCTTTTGTTTCATAGATCTGTATCCCAAGTCCATCATAAAATGTAGATTTTTAGATAAATAAAAAGCCTCGTGTATAGTGAGTACTCATCATTATGTGTGTATTCATTTTCCATTGCTTTGTAACAAATTGACACAAACTTAGTCAATTAAAACACAAATTTGCTTGGCCTTAAAATCTCCTTTGAAAGAGGAAAAATACAGTTTTAGAAGCAAATAAACCCTCTCTTTTAAAGGGCAGTAGGTGATGTGCACTTTCTCTTCAACTGTAAGAATTGATGTCTGGAGCATGTTTGCATTCTGACCTGAGCATCTTCTTCTTAATAAGAAAATTTTGCTCATAAAAAAATTCCACAAATTTATTATCTCACCGTTTTTGTGAGTCAGGAGTCCAGGCTGAAGTGGATCCTCTGCTCAGGGTCTCACAAGCCTCCAATCCAGGTGTCAGCCACACTGCTACACTCTTCATTTGCAGTTCAGGGTCTTCTTCCAAGCTGTGAGGTGGTTGGCAGAATTCAGCTCCTATGGTTGTAGGACTGAGGTTCCCTATTATCTTGGTAAGTGTTGGTTTGGGGACTTCTTTTAGCTCACAGAGACCATTGCAATTTCTTGCCTTGTGGCCCCTATAGGCAGATCACAACATGGTATTTTCTTTCTTACAGTTGAATAGGAATATGTCTCTCTAATTTCCAGTTCCTTTCCAGTCCTACAGTGGAGTCTTATATAACATAATCACCAGAGTAACTATTCTAGCACCATTTGCCATATAATGTCACCTAATCAAGGGAGCATCTGTCCCATCCCGTTCACAGGTTCAGTCCACACTCAAGGGGAGGGGATTACAGGGCCTGGGCACCAGTGGGGCAGGAATCTTGTGGAGCATCTTAGAATTCTGCTTACCACAGTATGTGGTAAAGTGAAAAATCGAACCTGGCTGGGGATAATCCAATGTGACTTTGGTTGAGATGTGAGAATCAGAGAAGTCCAGCATGGCCTGCAGGCAAGTTCTCTAATATCCTCAAGTCTCAAGAGAAGCCAAGCTCTCTATGAGGGTCAAAGGCACAGTCCAGCTTAGGAGCCTACTGTGCATGAAGAGAGTCATGCATTATGTGAAAACAAAAGCTGGTGTGGACCCTATGGAATCCAGAAGGCCACAATCCAATCTCCAGTACAAAATTTAGGAGATTGTGTGTCTAGGATTTCCAAAAGGTATCATCAAAAAATGAAATGAGAAAGTGAAACCATGTCATATAATTGCTTGGAAAAATGGAATTCTGAGGCAGAAAGATAAAGTACTATAAAGCACCCTATCTGGTTTGGCTCAGTGTATAGAGTGTTGGCCAGTGGACCGAAGGGTCTTGGGTTCAATTCCAGTCAAGGGCACATACCTCCCCGGCCCGGGCCCTGGTCAGGGCGTGTGCAGGAGGCAATCAATGGATGTGTTTCGCTCACATCGATGTTTCTCTCTGTCTTTCCCTCTCTCTTCTCTATCTAAAAATCAATGGAAAAATATCCTCGGGTGAGTATTTAAAAAAATAAATAAATAAAGTAGGATAAAGGCCAAGAGCTATAGTAGGATTGGCCATCTATGTAGGCAGACACAGATGGTGACATCTATGCTTTGGATAACATTAACTGACTGTAACAAGTGAATATTGTAGCCAATATCATTTACATTCATATAAACTCTGTTCTTAATCTTAGATAATTCTTCCATATTTATACACTTATACATTATACATATGCACTGTTTGCACAGCATCATGCCAAGTCTTCATTTCCTCTCTCTGTTACATGAAAGATTCTAGACCAGCACTGTCCAAGAGAAATATAATGCGAGCCACATATGCAATTTTAAATTTTCTAGTAGGAACATTAATAATAAGAAGTAATGGGAAAAATTAACTTTAATATTTTCTTTAACCCAATATTTCCCAAAACATTATCATTTCAACATGTAATCAATATAAAAATTATTAATGACATATTTTTATCTTTGTATTAAGTCTTCAAAAGCCATTGTGTACAATACATCTCAGCTCAGACCAGCCACATTTCAGGTTCTTAACAGCCACATGTGGCTAATGGCTACTGTGTTGGACAGCACAGCTCTAGAGTTTTATCAAAGCCCATGATCATGGCATTTAACTTTGATTCTCAGTTTTCTCTGTACACACTTTCTAAATAATCTTGCCAACTCCAGTCTTTAGTCATTGTTGTCCTGTGTAATAGTAACTATTAAATATGTGTCCTTCCAGCTTTTTATTTTTTGTTGTGAATTCAAGACCCAAGAGCATCAGATTAAACATAGCTAAAGCTGAGTTCCTCTTTCTTCTGATTTCTTTCTGAACTTTGGGATCTCCTTCCATTCCCAAAACTCACCAACCCTTCTCTGTTCCTCTGTCAGTAGAGACACTTCTTCTTTTGACTTCTTCCTCATAGTCTGATAAGTACTTTTATTTATTTTTAGTCTAACACCTGATCCATTGATTCAGGTATTGGGCATCTCTCATTTGAGCTTCCTGACTTATTAACCTGCTTGTTCCAAAACTATCCCAAACACTACTTTTCTACCTGAGCAATGTTAGCCTTATCAGTCAGTAAACATTTATTGAAGACTCACTCTGTTTTAGGGAGGGGAATTCCAAGTATATACAGGGTGGGGGGGAAGTAGATTTAAGTTGTTCATATGGAAAATAATACAATAACTAATAAGTAATAATATAAGAACTGTCTTTTACATACTCACAACTGTAAACCTACTTTTGCCCCACCCTGTATATCCACACACATGCCAGTCAATAAAGCTTATATCTTAAAAATACACATACTATGTTAATTTCTTTTTAAATTTAAATATGAGAGAATAAACATATTATGACATATATTATTTAAATATATATAATAAAATGTAAATATAACATCTATATGTATATTCTATAATAATAAAAGTGTAATATGCTAATTAGACCAGACAGCCGAATGACCTTCCGGACATCCTTCCAGTCGACCTTCCAGATGAAGCTGGGGCTGTGAGGGCTGAGGCAAGCCACTGCAGCTGCAAGGGTTGAGCCCCTTGCATGAATTTTGTGCATTGGCCCCTAGTCCTATCTAATAAAAGAGTAATATGCAGATTGACCATCACTCCAACACACAAGATGGCTGCCCCCATGTGGTCAAAGATCCTGCCCCCATGTGGACACAAGATGGCCGCCACAAGATGGCCAGCAGGGGAGGGCAGTTGGGAGGGACCAGGCCTGCAAGGGAGGAGAGTTGGGGGCGATCAAGCCTGATGGGGAGGGCAGTTAGGGGTGACCCGACCAGCAGAGGAGGGAAGTTGGGGGTGACTGGGTCTGCAGGGAAGGGCAGTTGGGGGGGACCCAGGCCTGCAGGGGAGAGCAGTTGGGGGGGATCAGGCCTGCAGGGAAGGGCAGTTAGGGGTGACCAGGCCTGCAGGGGAAGGCAGTTAGGGGCAAACAGGCTGGCAGGGGAGCAGTTAGGCATCAATCAGGCTGTCAGGGGAGTAGTTAGGGGGTGATCAGGCTGGCAGGCAGAAGCGGTTAGGGGCAATCAGGAAGGCAAGCAGGCGAGCAGTTGGGAGCCAGTGGTCCTGGATTGTGAGAGGGATGTCCGACTGCCCGTTTAGGCCCAATCCCAGTGGGGGAGGGTCCCAGATTGGAGAGGGTGCCGGCTGGGCTGAGGGTCACCCCGCCCATGCACGAATTTCATGCACCGGGCCTCTAGTATATATATAAAACCCTAATATGCAAATAGACCAAACGGCGGAACAACTGAACAACTGGTCACTATGACGTGCACTGACCACCAGGGGGTGCACATGGAACATGGCGGGCGTTGGCAGCAGGTGGCAGAGCGCGGGACATGGCAGGCATCAGCCACAGTGGGATGCTGGAGCAGGTGAACAGGGGTGCTAGACCAAGGCGGGACGCTGGTCGCTGTCATCGGGGCAAGCCTCTGGTGGTTACTGAAAATTCTTTGCTCCTGCATGCCATGGTCCCGCCGGGCGCTCACACCTGCTGCCAGCACTGCAGCTGCCACTTGCACCCGCTGCCAGAGCCTGGTGCCAGCCCCAATCATTTGGCGCCGTCAGCGGGTGCAAATGGTGGCTGCCGGCCCCCAATGCCCCTCAGGGCCTCTCCACCTCCCCCTGCTCCTGAGGGGCAATCGGGGCCAGCAGCCACTCGCACCCACTGCAGGCAACAGCCCCACTTGCACCCGCAGCTGGAGCCGGCGCTTACACCCACTGCCAGCGCTGGCCCTCCTCGCACCCACAGCTGGTGCCAGAGCCACTGCTCACACCCACTGCTGGCACTGGCCCAAATCACTCTGCACTGTCAGCAAGTACGAGCAGGAAGGGTGCTGTCAGCATGTGGGAGCGACAGCAGTGGGAGCGGGGCTGCTGGCAGACAGGAGACTGGGCAGGGCCACGGCGGGAGGGGCCAGGCAGGCGTGCAGAGGATGGGCTGAGACCTGCCCCTGTGCCCACCACAGCCTTGTGGCCCACAGTTCCTTTCAAGGTGCACGAATTTGTGCACTGGGCCCCTAGTACATTATACTAGTACTAGAGGCCCAGTGCGCAAAAATTCGTGCACTCAGGGTGGCCCCTCAGCCCGGCCTGCACCCTCTCACAATCCGAGACCCCTCGGGTAGGATCCCTAGGCCTGGCCTGAGATCAGGGCCTATTGGGGCTTTCCTTCCCTGGGCTGCAGGCAGCTGGCCTCACCCCCACTGCTGCCTGCAGAGTGAGGCCACCGGTGGCAGGGGAGGGGGGACAGCTTGCCATCTGTGCAGCGCAGCCCCCCCCCCCGCCACTGGTGGCCTCCCTCTGCAGGCAACAGGCTGGGGTGCAATGGCTTGGCTGACCTGAGCTTTCCTTTTTCTTTGCTGGGGGGCGGGGCCAGCCCTGCGAGGGGCGTCTGCCTACCTGATCGCACCTAATCGCTCGCCTACCTACCTGATCACCCCTAACCGCTGGCCTGCCTACCTGATCTCCCCTAACCACTTGCCTGCCTACCTGATCACCCCTAACCGCTGGTCAGCCTACCTGATCACCCCTAATCACTCTTCCTGCCTGCCTGATTGCTCCTAACCGCTTGCTTGGAGGCGGGGCCAGCCTGGTGAGGGGCTGTCTGCCTACCTGATCTACCCTAACCCCTCTGCCTGCCTGCCTGATTGCCCCTTACCGCTTGCTTGGGGGCGGGGCCAGCACTGACTTCCAGTTGGTCAGCCTCCAGTCATTACTGGTCGTTGCAACCCAGGGTTTTTGTATATTAGGATATTATATCCATCAATATAATGTAATATAATATATGATGGAAGCCTGCAAACAGGTAATAAAGGCCATAAAAACTCAGGGTCTCTCTCTGGCTGGATGGCTCAGTTGGTTGAAACGTCATCCTATACACCAAAAGGCTGTGGGTTCGATTCCCCATCAGGGCACATACCTAGGTTGCAGGTTCCTTCCATTGTCGAGGTGCATAAATAGGCAACCAATTGTTTCTCTTACATTGATTCTCTCCCACTCTCTCCCTTCCTCTCTCTCTAAAAATAAACAAACAAAACTCAGAGCCTACAGAATGTTCTGATGTCTCTTGACCCTGACCCCCTTTCCTGTCTTAGTTCAGTAGTTCTTTTTTTTTTTATATATATATATATATTTTATTGATATTTTTACAGAGAGAGGAAGGGAGAGGGATAGAGAGCTAGAAACATCGATGAGAGAGAAACATCGATCAGCTGCCTCCTGCACACCTCCTACTGGGGATGTGCCTGCAACCAAGGTACATGCCCTTGACCAGAATCGAACCTGGGACCCTTCAGTCCGCAGGCCGACGCTCTATCCACTGAGCCAAACCGGTTTCGGCAGTTCAGTAGTTCTTTTGGTTGTACATCAAAATCCCTAATAAATTTATGGGAGGAAATGCCAGTATCTGTGCCCTCAACACAGGCCTTAAGTAATTCATTAAAACACCTCTAGATTTGGGCCCAAAACATAAACCTGCTGTTAAGAACTGCAGTCTTAATTCAGTTTTACCACTCTACTCTATATTTTGACCCACATTTGGAGTAATCAATCTTATATTCTACATAGAGTCATGTTATTTTAGAACTAAAAGGACCTCATGTTATTTTGTCCAACTTTACCATCTTACCACTGAGGAAACACGTCTAGAAATAGTGAAAAAAATTGCATAGTTATTTAGGGGTATAGCTAAGACTAGATCCATTCTGTTAAGTAGTAATGTGAAATGGACCAACTACATAACAGAATGGTATGCTAACACCAGTACTATAGCCACAGAATGACAAGTAGGGATTAAAGAGCAATGCACCAATTAATCAGCCAAGAAAGACAGGCTAGTGGTCAACCAGGAATGGACAAACTGAGGCCCTGAAAACAAGCAGCGATAATTCAGAGGCCATTCAAGAACAACATAAAACAATGCCTCTCAAACATGAGTGCGCATAGGGATAAACTGGGAGCTTCTTAGAGATTCATCTTCCTGGCTCAGTAGTTCTGGGGTGGAGCCAGGGAAGGGTCATTTTTTAAAAATCTTCATCCAGGGATATATTTTTTTTTATTGATTTGAGAGAGAGAGGAAAGGAGCGAGAGAAAAAGAAACATTGATGTGCCATGACTGGGAATTGAACTGCAGCCTTTTGGTGCAGGGGGCAATGCCCAAACAACTGAGCCACACCAGTCAGGGCCAAAGTTGTTTTTAATCAGATCAGTAATTCAATTGCTTTCTTTAAGGAGCTCAAAGTTGTAAGAAGACAAAAGGATTCCCCCTGTGAATTTGGAGTTATGCCAGACATCTTATATAATAAAAGGCTAATATGCAAATCTAATGAACAGCAGAACAACTGGTGGCTATGACACGCACTGACCACTAGGGGGAAGATGGTCAATGCAGAAGCTGCCCCTGGTGGTCAGTGTGCTCCCATGGTGGGGGGAGCACCGCTCAGCCAGAAGCTGGGCTCATGGCTGGTGAGTGCAGCAGCAGTGGCAGGAGCCTCTCCCCCCTCCGCAGCAGCAGTAAGGATGTCCAACTGCGACTGCTGGCTTAGGCTGAGCAGTACTAATCCGTCAGTCGGACATCCCCCGAGGGGTCCCAGACTGTGAGAGGGCACAGGCCAGGCTGAGGGACCACCCCTGAGTGCATGAATTTCGTGCACCGGGCCTCTAGTTTTAAATAAGTGATGTCCCAATTCCATAATGTCTTTGTTCTGAACTATCTTGGATGTTGGGATCTTCCCCATATCTGTTCCCCTAGGTCAGTGGTCAGCAACCTGCGGCTCACGAGCCACATGCGGCTCACGAGCCGCGGTTTGCCGCTCTGTTGACTAATGAGTTTGCCGACCACTGCCCTAGGTGACAGAAGTTAGACCATCCATTAAATTGGATGCAGACTTGGAATCCAGAAGGCAGAGTGTTTGCACCTCTACACCAACGATTTTCAACCAAGTGTGGCCCAAGAATTTTTAAAACATACAATACTTGACTATTTAGTCAGGGCACTGACCTCTTTTCCCTTAGACTGTCAAATTAAAAAATGACAACGCCCAACACAACAATAGCCATCCGATGTGAATGAATTAAAATTATACCTATTTTTTGTCAGATTGGCAAAATATGTATTTTTTGGTGTGCTGCAGAATTTTAGCAATTACTTTATGTATGCCATGAGATGAAAAAGGTTAAAAGTCACTGCTCTGCACCAATGCATTCAATTAACAGTCATTGAGTGCCAGGGGTTAGAACTACGAAAACATTTCTCTTTGTCCCTTAAGAATTTCGGAATCTAGGAGAGGAAATTAGTCGATGTTGAATAGTAATAAAGCAAATCATTCCATGAGTGGCTTTCTATGCCTTTGTCCCTTGTAGTAGTCTAAGCATTATGGATTGAGCAGTACAAGCGGATATAGCAGGTCTTAAATATGCACTGTTGGGATTATTATTTTCCCGGCAAATCAGTACTGGCAGAATATCCCACTTAGGTCTCCCAGCAAATTAATATATCAGGTCGATGTCCTTGAAAGGTGGCAGTGGCTGCTGGAGAGGCAAGAAGCTGAGCGGAGGGGGACTTCCACTTCCACCCGCCATGGTGACTTACTGCCTCTTTCGCCTGAAGCAAGCGACTTTACCAATCTTGTGCCCTGCTTTTCTCATTTGTAAGCTGGCATGATGATTTAGATCCTGCCTCCCTCGTGACAATCAGCGTGATGCAATGAGATAATAAATGTACAAGTTCTGAACAGATCAATGCAATTTCCGAGCTAATCTTCATTCGTTTGCCACCAAGTTTATATCACATTTCATACCTTCCTTTATATAACTACTCAGGGTCTTAAATTTTAAAAATAAAAGGGGGGTGGTGCTTGGAATTACTGTGTTCATTTGCATTCAAGTTTGTCTCCATCATTTGCATCTCCGTGTGCTGACTTCTTTTGTAGGGAAGATAGATTTTGTTGCCTAATGTATCCATTGTGCCACTTTAGCATTCCAGCGTTTATTTACCCAAAAACATGACTTTAAGGCCTGCATGCCTTTAGCAGCTGGTTGATGAATCATGTTCAGCGTTCATGCAGCACTGCTGGCACATAGCAAAGGAACACTCATGCTCAGCACCTGCCCCTGTCAGTTCTTCCTCTTCTAATAAAGTGCATCTGTTTTGGTGACGGAATAAAAACACACCAAGTGGAGAAAGGCTGGGTGTGGAGTAATGTAATCAGGGCAGTGATACAGTATCAAGGATAGAAGATGGCTTGGTAGCAGCTTATTGAAACCGAAGCCAACTGGAAAGGACCCGAAGCACAGTTCCTCTTATAATCATAGAGGGTCACACTCCTGGAATATACGTGGCCCAATATATCCCCCGAGTCAACATTTTAAGGGGACAAGATATCCATAAGCTCCCTTCGGAACTGCCACAAACAGTTTACATGGCCTTTCCCCATAGAATCACTTTAACGTTTTGCCAAGGATTATACATTTTTAAGGAAGCTCAAACCAAAGCTCAGAGCTCCGCGAGCAGTGCTCTTTAATATTGGCAGTGGTGGCTGTTGGGGACCCTGAGGAAGCGATTAAGTGAAAATACCCTACTGTTAAAAGCAAAACAGCAGGGAGATTGACATTTGCAGTTTGGTATTTCACAGTTCTCACTCCTCCCTGTATTTTTAAAAATTTTTCTTTGAATATCCACTAGTATATAGTTTTGTGTTTTATTTAAAAGAGGAAATTAAACATGTTCAGGGTGCTGGTCTCCCTTGAATCTCAGAGTGTTGGGGGAGGTGAGGGGGTAATTAGGGGGATGCAGAATGTTTGAAATGTATTTGAAAGCAAGTTGAGTCAAAACAAAAATATCACTGTAAGTTATAGGTCTAGTTATTGTTATTATTATTTTGCTTATTTTACTGATTCACCTGGTAAGCATTCTTAAAGTCATTACTTGCTGATAAAAGAATCCCTATCCAAGATGGAAAATCAGGAACTTCAATAAAGCAGCATCTTTCTTGCCATGTCTAGTTCTGTTGCTGTTTTTAAACTTCAGCCAAGTCATTTTCACCTCGTGTGCATATTTTTTCTATGAAACAAAATCTGTGATACCTGATATTTTATTAACAGGTGTTCTGGAAATAATCTGTCTCAAAAATAACCCTAAATATAGCACACAAGTTCAAGGGTTTTGAATGTTAATTATGACTTTAAAGCATCAATCTAATGAATCCTTCACATCAAAGCCATTTATTGTTAAGAAACCTGGTGATAAAGGATACATATCCTACAGCTCTGTCATCGTGGTTTAAATATGTGACTCAGATCACATATTAGCATTTTTACCATATGGCTGAAAGGGTAGAGAATATATGTGTAGGGGAACAAGTCGGTAACATTTTGGCCATCTGGTAAATAAATATGCCAGTAGCAGGAACTGTCATATTTATTTAGTTATATGGAGGTAACCTTTACTCTGAAATAACCTCTAATACAGTAAAGTATAACTGAATTTATATTTCTCAAATAATTTTTATCTAAGTCACTGCACATTTTACAGCCCATTTTACAGCTCTTAATATCTGACTTCAATTACCAGATGGTGGTTTATTTATTTATTAGGTCTCCTTAAAGTGCCTAATTTAAAACATCTTTCGGAGGAGGCAACAGGATGGTATCCAGCATACAGGCTCAAGTGTTGATGTTATGCTCTGCCACCAACCTCTGTGTGGTCTGGGATAAATTGCTTGGCCTCTCTGAGCCTCAAATTCTTCATCTGTAAGGCGTGAATAACATTGTCAAACTGCGTCTCTCGGAGGGTGGGCCATCGAGGGCCAGGCACTGATGCATCAAAATCATGTAGGAAGCTTGTTCTAAATACCAACTTTGTAGCCCTCCCTCCAGAGAAGATTCTGAGTCAGCATGTCTTGAAAACAGTTTATGAATCTGCACTTTTAGTCTACTTGCCCAAGTGATTCTGAGGTACACGGAACTACTGTTACAGAAACTGGCTGGCTATAGCACTTAGCTCCCTTGAAAAATATGTAGTTAGCTAATCCTAACAAATACCAAAGTGTCTGTTAATTTTTTATTATTAATAAGCATAACTCTAAAAACTAATTTGCATCTCCTAGAAATTTAACACTTGACAGCATTGGTGCTTAAAATACTCCAACTTTATGGAAAATAGGAACTCATCTTGAATAAGTAATATTGGTGATTTCTTAAATATGTGTCTCAGTTCTCCTTGTTTAACTAGATCCTTTTTTTTCCTCCTTACATAGGAAACCACACAATATTCGTGGTCTAGATCTAAATCAGGAGCACAGATGAACTTATCGAAGCCAGCATGGGATTCTTAGTTTTTCAAGATCCATACACACCAAACCCTTAATCACCACAACTCCAGTGACCAGGCTTTCTCCGGTTTTGTGAGGATTTAGTGAAACTCAGATGATGGAAAAGCAAAGGACTTAATTACTCATTTCGATATCATCTAACATCAACGGGAAAGTGAACCAGACAGTGGTACAGCCATGGAAAGAAATTCAACTGTATGGAAGAACCTAATAGATGAACACCCCGTCTGCACAAGCTGGAAGCAAGAGGCCGAGGGAGCCATTTATCATCTTGCCAGTATTTTATTTGTAGTAGGTTTTATGGGTGGCAGTGGTTTCTTCGGACTCCTTTATGTCTTCAGTTTGCTGGGGTTGGGTTTTCTCTGCACTGCGGTCTGGGCTTGGGTCGATGTCTGTGCCGCTGACATCTTCTCCTGGCATTTTGTGCTCTTCATCATCTGCTTCGTGCAGTTTGTTCACATTGCATATCAAGTGCGCAGCATAACCTTTGCCCGAGAATTCCAGCTGATGTACAGCTCCATTTTCCAGCCTCTGGGCACCCCTATGCCCGTCTTCAGAACGATTGCTCTGAGCTCTGAAGTGGTTACTTTGGAGAAGGAGCACTGCTATGCCATGCAGGGGAAAACCTCCATTGACAAGCTCTCTCTGCTTGTTTCAGGAAGGTTTGTACTCTTGGTGCTTGAATGTCTTTCTTCTACAATAGTTACTAGCTTGTCTTCCTTTCTGCTATGTTTTCTATCTCAGCATAGCATAGTCCTGGGTGGCATTTAACACCCGGAGGCATGAGAAAGCCCCTGACACATGAGTCATGGTCATAGGCCACAGGCATTTAGAGTACATGGTATTATTTACCTGGAGCAAGAAATAATCTAAAGCCTTAATCGTTCTTCTTAGAAATCAAATGTATGAATTGAGTTATCTGGATATGCTATCTATTTCCAAGATAATTACTGAAAGTCAAAACGAGTACTGAATTAATACAATACTTTTGTTGTCATGCAAAGTATTTTAAATAGACTCTCATAGGGCATTCTTTTAAGTACTAGAGATCATTAAATTTTATAATAATCAGTTTTATAATGATCAACTCTTTCAGTAATTTCTAGCAATTGCCCATTTGCTAAAAGTGAAGTGAGCATACCTCCTTATATACACATATGTGTATATACACTGAGTGGCCAGATTATTATGACCTCTGAATGTATAATAATCTGGCCACTCAGTGTATATCCTATATAATAAAAGGCTAATATGCAAATTGTCCCCTCGACCAGGAGTTCGACCATGGCAGGCCGGCCAACCGCCCATGTCCCCTCCCCCTGGCCAGGCTGGCTGGACCCCACCCATGCACAAATTCATGCACCAGGCCTCTAATACACACACACACACACACACACACACACACACACACACACACACTGAGTGGTCAGATTATTATGCATTTAGAGATCATAATAATCTGGCCACTCAGTGTATACACATATCGTATATAATAGAAGGCTAATATGCAAATTGTCCCCTCGGGAGTTCAGCCGACCAGGAGTTCAACTGCTCACTATGACATGCACTGAGCACTAAGGGGCGGTGCAGAACAAAGGAAGACCCCAACTGGCAACTGGCAGCTGTGGGGAGGAAGGCCCTGATAGGCCTTGATTGCCGGCCAGGCCTAGGGACTCTACCCGTGCACAAATTTTGTGCACTGGGCCTCTAGTATATACATATACATATACATATACATATACATATACATATACATATATACATATACATATACATATACAGACACAGACACAGACACAGACACACACACACACTGTTGACCTTTGAACAACACAGGGGTAGGGATGCTGATCCCAACAGAGTCAAAATCCACATATGACTTTTGACTCCCACGAAGCTTTACTAATAGCCTACTGTTTGACCAGAAGCCTTACCCATCTCTTAAACCAGGGGTGGGGAACATCCAGCCCCCAGGCCATATAAGGTCCTCGAAATCATTTGGTCTGGCCCTGCCAAGGCATTAGGGGTGAATTAATTAAATGTTTGACCAAATAGAAGGCTAATTTTTAAGTTGATAATTTTGTATGGCCCATGAATGATGATATAAATATCCAAATGGCCCTTGGCAGAAAAAAGGTTCCCCACCCTTGAGTCCTAAACAGTCAACACATATTTTACATATTATATGTATTATATATTGTATTCTTACCATATAGTAAGCTAGAGAAAAAAAAATGCTATTAAGAAAGCTATAAGAATAGATCCAGAGACAGAGAAACATCGATCAGAACGTCAAACCTCAGGGAATGTAGGGGAGGATGGGGATAAGGGGGAGAGATCAACCAAAGGACTTATATGCATGCATGTAAGCCTAATCAATGGATGCAGACAACAGGGGGGTGGGGGCATGAATGGGAGGTGGGGGGTTATGGGGGAATAAGGACACATATGTAATACCTTAATCAATAAAGAATAAAAAATAAAAATAAAAAATAAAAAAATAAGAAAGCTATAAGAAAGAGAAAATACATTTAACAGTATTTATTGAAAAAAATCACATGTAAGTGGATCTGCATAGTTCAAACTCATTGTTCAAGGGTCAATATATATATATATATATATATATATATATATATATATATATACTTTGAAAACAAAAAGTTTGAAAGAGGAAACAATATGATTATGTTTTTTTAAGGTTAAGTATTTAATTTTCAGAGGCACTTACAGTGGTACCGCTTTATGTTCTTCAGTGTTCTATTTCATTTAAAATCTGATAGAGTGCACTGAAATTTTTTATGGAAGTGTAATATACATGCAGAGATGGCACATATCATAAATGTACAGCTTGATGAATTTTTTGATGAATTTTGCTCAATATTCCAGAATCCTAACTGTGTGAGGAACATCAGTACATGAATCTTACAGGAGACTTGCCATTTATTGTAATGCAGGAATTTAATCTTTGCCCTTCAAAATTTTAATAGCCAAAAAGGTCCTCAGAGACCTGAACTCTCCCCTCACCCCAATTATGTGCTGGCTTTCTCCTTCCTCATAAATGCTGTTCTTTGTGTCTGGGTAGGATCAGAGTGACAGTTGATGGCGAATTTCTGCATTACATTTTCCCCTTCCAGTTCCTTGATTCTCCTGAATGGGACTCACTGAGACCCACCGAGGAAGGCACTTTTCAGGTAAGCGATAACGAGCGCACGCAGTGAACATGGCCTCTTCCACACAGATAAACAAACACAACAGCAGGTGACAGAGGAATAATTTATATGTCACTTTGGAACGTACTATGCAGCATGCATGACTTTCTAAAGCTGTTTGACTCTTGACAATTAATGTCACTTTATAGGGGTCCAGCAACAAGGAGAAGAATGAGTATTTCATATGACAGAAAGGAGTCTGTGAGAATTAGTCTTACATTTTTCTTTGCTGAACTGCATATACGGGAATGAAAATTATTTGAGATTTGACAGTACACTACACACTGCCACTGTGACCGTTGAGAAAAACACCAAGAACAAAAAATCTGCCCTTATTACAAACTAAGTTATTTTTGAAATTTAAGATGCTGATGGATTGCAGTTGTTTCTAGCAACAAAATGCTAAACTTCCTGTCCCTGCTCTGCTGCCAGGTCTGGGAGTTTTGAAAGACAATCAGTTCAGGAGGTTCTATCTATTATAGTATATACTGTTTTCCTATGATTAATACAGGTAACATACATGTGTGTCTACAAATACAAATCCATTTGCATATGCAAGATAGGTAAATAAATTCTATTTTGTACTACTGAAACTGGATTAGGGTTAAATGTCCACAGTCTTAAGGACTGACTGGAGATACTTCTCTAACATTAGTCGACTTCATTAATTTTTAGTATAAGTAGCTCTCGCTTCAATAAAAAGCAAAACATAGATATCTGAACTTAGAAAACAGATAAATTGGAGATAGGCACAATATTGTGACTATTCATGTTATAAATTATATATAGTAATACATTTTCTGATCTCTTTTTCTATTTTTACAGTGTGTTTTGGGTCGGTGGACTTTTTTAACCTAAAAACAAAACAAAACAGAATGGACATTCATTTAAAATGTGAGGCACAAAAAATGTGACAGAACTTTTCTTGCTCCCTAATCTTTGTTTATACATGGTTTCATTGTTTTTAGGTAACCCTCACAGCAGAAACTGATTGTCGGTATGTGTCATGGAGGAGAAAGAAATTATATTTGCTCTTCGCTCAGTATCGTTACATCTCCCGCCTGTTTTCAGTTTTAATTGGCAGTGACATTGCAGATAAACTCTATGCCTTGAATGACAGGGTATATATAGGAAGAAGATACCACTACGATATACGGTTACCCAACTTCTATCAACTTGCAGGTCCTGAAAAGCCCAGATCACCCCTGATAGGACATTTTCGAAATTCCAGACAACACTGTGATAAATGACATTCAAGTCTGAAGTTTTATAATTATATTAAAAAAAAAGACTCTCTTCATCATTCCCCAAATGAAATAGCAAAATACAGAAAATTGAGATCATTAATATTTTTTATAAATCAAACTCAGAGGCAAGATGCCATTGCCAGCTGCTTTATTCATCTCAACTTCTGCATTGTGAATAAATTTTACCAGTTTTTCTGTATTGCTTATTTGAACAAATTGGGGCAGGGTGGGGGGAGGGTGAATAAGGGAAGTTTGTCCTTTCCTGCTTCAGAACCGGGAGAATGAAATTCTGCTTTCTCCAATATTTCCTCCGATTTACTCAAATCTGTGGTCTTGCCTTATGGAGTTCAGCATTGCTTCTCTAGGAGCAGTTGGTAAGTACTCTCAGCAGGAGGAGGGTTCATGTGGAAACACATGAGTGTTCCTGGAATTCACTTTTTGCTACAACCTCTGATGAAAGCAAGATGCATTACTGTAGTAGGCAGCAATTATTTATTTTAAATGGGAAATTACTTAATATGCTTAGAAAGTAGAACAAATGTGAGAGATGATAATATTCCCATCTTGAAGGCTATTCTGTTGCTACACATCATCAGCTTAATCTTTACAATAACATTTTAAACGCGGCAATTCATGGAAAATAAAAATGCATAATAATTACTGAGTAAAAAAGAATACTCGTGAACAAATAGTAAAAATGTTGCACAGCACTTTTGTTTCATACATTCAGCTGAAAGGGCAAGTGTGAGTGTTTTGATGGGACCCTGAGGGACTCATAGTGAATGCTCCACCCACCAAACAAATAAGGGAGCCGGCTTGATAAAGAAGAGCTTAAGAAAGGACAGGTCCCCAGTCACAAATCCAATCCCTATTTTTAGAAAACAGTTGTTGTTTTTTTAACATCACATGCAAGCCATGTCCTTTGGGAGAAAGATATATCATCATAAATTTAATGAATGTGTATTGAGCACCTACCGTGGCTTCAGGTGCTGACCTGGGCAGTGGGAATACATCAGGTAACTGACAAAGGTCCCATTCCTCACAGAGTTTACATTCTGGGCATGAAAGACAGATAATAAAGTTAATAATAATAATTAAAAAAAACTAGAGTTAGAAAGAGAGAGTGCCATGGAGAAAGGTAAATCAGGGAAGGTGGATAGGAAATACAGTGCAATTTAATAGGGTGGTCAAGGAAGGCCTGAGTGAGAAAGTAATGTTTGAACAAAACCTGGAAGAGGCAAAGGAACAATCCCTGCAGATATCTGGGGAAAGAGCAATCTGGGCAGAGAGGGGAGCACCTGAGAAGGCTTTTAGGTCTGAGCAGGAGCAGCTGGAAGGCCAACATGGCCAGAGCAGAACCAGTGCTAGGGAGAGAAGGCAAAGAGAGACTGGGTGGGCTCTAATAAGTCATAGTGTGATATGCCTACTAGACCCTGAAGTACATAGATGAGTCTACAGTTCAAGAGAAAGATCTGGGCTAGAGAGAAAAGCTTGGGAGTATTTCAGAGAGAGATGATATTTAAAGCCATGAGATAGCCAAGGGAGTGAGTGCAGATTCAGGAGAAAAATGGTCCAAGGACCTTTCCTTGGGGCTCCCTGTTATTAGGATGGGGGAAAGCCAGCAAAACATGAGAAGGCTAGTGAGGCAGGAAGAAAATCCGAAGTGTGGAGTCCTGGAAGCCAGGTGAAGAAAGTGTTTCAAGGAGAAGGGAGGGATGGACTGTCTGAAATGTGGCTGACAAGTGATAGGAGGTCTGGGGATGAGCCATTGGGTGGAGCAGCATGGAGGTCTTTGGTGAACTTGTGGGAGCAGTTTTAGTGGAATCATTGGGGACAAAAACTTGACTGAAGTAGGTGTAGGGGAAATGAAAGGAAAGAGTTTGAAAGAGCAAGTATAAGTAAGGTTTTCAAGGAGTTTTGATGTGAAGAGAAATAGAAATGGACAGCAGCCTGCACAGGAAATAAGGTCAAGAGAGAGAATGTTTTTGTTGTTGTTTTGAAGATAAGAGAAACAATGGCATATTGGTATGCTGATGGGAATGATTCAGAAGAAAGGGGTGAATTGTTGAGTGATGATGGGACCCCGTGACCTTAAACAGGAACATGGACAATCATTAGTAAGGAGAGAAGGCAGAATACATGGGAAGACAGTTGCTGGCAAGTGAGAGATGTTGTAGAAACTTGTAAAAGTTCTGTCATAATCCCTTCTATTTTCTCAGTGACCTAAGAAAGAAGTCAGCAAGGACGATGGGGAAGTACTGGGATTATGCAAAGTACATTACTTTTTCTATATGTTAGCATCTGCCATAAGTCATACAACGTGACAAGGGCTAAGTCATTAGTCTGGATGAGCTACCCAGGTTTGGCATGAACAGAGGAAATATTGGAGGGGTTTTCTGTGTCCAGGACACCATGGCCATCAAGGGCAGCTGTCTGCCTGGTGCAATTGAAGGCCTTCAGAAAGCACTCGCTGGCTTGTCAGTGGGCTTCGCAATGACTCTGGGGTAATTCATTCCTTGGAGTCTTTAAGACTTTGTGATACTGAATATTAAAATAAAGCTCCCTAAGTAGAAGTCACACCTTAAGTTAGTACCAGCTAATAGTTTAACAGGGGTTAACTATCAGATCACTTTCTAACCATGAAAGTCAACTGAGAACAAAGCCAAACAGAAATGGGATGCAGGTTTTTGGCTCAATTCATGTGGCAGACAGTGAAGACTCTATAAGTTTTGAGGGAGGGAGGGCAATCATGACAGGATATAGGCATGCTGGAAGAGGCAGTAAAGAGATGCTGTGAAACCTTCACACTTTTGTGTGGGGCTGGCGCCATCCCTCCATATTAACAGACTAGAGGCACGGTGCACGAAATTCGTGCGGGGGTCGGGGGGGGGGGATAGGTCCCTCAGCCCGGCCTGCACCCTCTCCAATCCGGGACCCCTCTTGCAATTCGGAACCACTGGCTCCTAACTGCTCACCTGCCTGCCTGTCTGATCACCCCTAACTGCCCTCCCCTGCCTGCCTGGTCACCCTAACTGCCCTCCGCTGCCTGCCTGGTCACCCCTAACCGCCTCTGCCTCAGCCCCCGCCACCGTAGCTTTGTCCAGAAGGACGTCTGGATGGATGTCCAGAAGACGTCCAGTCTAATTAGCATATTACCCTTTTATTAGTATAGATACGCTATTATCTGTTTGCACCCAGTTTTTCTCAAAAAAAAAAAAAATCAAAACCCTGTAATAGCCTCTATGTATGTACTCTATATCTTTGGTTTGAAATGTCTAGTAAATCACATTTCATTTTCTCAAAATAATCAACCCAGATGGAAAGAAAAAAATACTTATATCCTGGAAAAGTACCCCTCAAGTGCAACATCACAGTGTACTTAAATTTTCATTTCTATTAAAAATTGGGCTTATTTTCATCTCAGCCTAATTCTTCCAGTCCTAAATTCCTTTGATTCATTTATTCCGGGTAAAAATGCAATAAGATGAGGAACTGGTTGTTTTCTTGCCTTAAAAATGCTTCATGGCTTTGTACATAAGATCTGTATATGCATAAATAAATGGAGCACCTTGTTCAAAAGGTATTAAGATTCAAGGCCAAGACAATAGAGCATTAAACCAAGGGTGGGGCTCTTGTAAGCTCGAGGCTCTTTGCAACTGTACAGGTTGCAGGCTCATGAAGCCAGCCCTGGCCAAAACTTGTCCCTAGGACTTGAATTAGGGTGATTTTCTGCCCTAAATTTCATGGTCAGGAAAGACTAAGAAGTAGACTGAGGAGTAAAGAAGTGGCTTAAAAAGAGCCCATAAACCCCTCCACAGGCAAATTCCCAAGGGCTTCTTGCATATTCTTTACTTCACCTGGATATTTGAAGGCTTCATGACTGCCCAGGGGGCTGGTCCTTTGAACCTGATTTGACCTTTGTCTAAATCTGAGAAGGGAGCCACATGATTTGCCCTGGACTCTGCACTCCTAGGAACACATGGTGCTGAGATTACCATAAAAAAACAGTATGATGCTCTCTGAACATTTACGGGGTGAAGAATTTTCTCTCTTCAACAGAGGAGCAGAAGGAAATTCATTTGCTCTCTACTCATCTGGGTAAGCTCTGGGTGGGTGTCATATTGTTACACTGCACAGAATTGACTTCGCAGAGCATTATAAAGTGAAATCCCTCAGCTAAACTGTCAAAAGCCATAAGAAAAACATACCAGGCAGATAGTTCATACTAGAGGCCCAGTGCACGAAAATTTGTGCACTTGGGGGTGTCCCTCAGCCCGGCCTGTGCCCTCTCGCAGTATGGGAGCCCTCAGGGGATGTCCAACTGATGGCTTAGGCCCACTCTGCCACACACACCCCCATCCCCTCCTTCTGCCCCCTGGCACCGGCCTTGGCTCCAGGCACTGCCTGGTCGCCTGACCGCCCCCCATCGACTGGTCATTCCATCCTTAGGTCAATTTGCATATTATGCTTTTATTATATAGGATTATTTTAGAGCAACACATTATACAACATTATGTACTTGAGATTCCTGGTTTGACCAAGGGCATAAGTGGCCTTGGAGTACACTTTCTAACTGGGTTTCATGTTCTGTTACATTGCACATGATTATAGAAGATATTAACCTTCAAAAATGGTGGTCCCAAATTAAAATTTTCTTAATAAAAGACAGTTTTTACACAAACTAGAGAAATCAATGGACCCAATTAATTCCATTATTTTTCTTCATTCTACTAAAATTTAACACATATCAATAAAAGATACAAATAAATATCAAATACAAATAAGTACAAATAAGTATCGTATAGACCAGGGGTGGGCAAACTTTTTGACTCGAGGGCCACAATGGGTTCTTTTTTTAAAAATATATATATTTTATTGGTTTTTTACAGAGAGGAAGGAAGAGGGATAGAGAGTCAGAAACATCGATGAGAGAGAAACATCGATCAGCTGCCTCTTGCACACCTCCAACTGGGGATGTGCCCGCAACCAAGTTACATGCCCTTGACCGGAATCGAACCTGGGACCCTTCAGTCCGCAGGCCGACGCTCTATCCACTGAGCCAAACCGGTTTTGGCCACAATGGGTTCTTAAACTGGACCGGAGGGCCGGAACAAAAGCATGGATGGAGTGTTTGTGTGAACTAATATAAATTCAAAGTAAAGGAGCGGAGGGGAGAGCAAGAGAACCGGATAGAACAGCCGGATCCGGCCCGCAGACCGTAGTTTGCCCACGGCTGGTGTAGACCAATTATAATAAAATACAGGTTTAATTTTATAGAACTTTGTTACTTCAAGACCAAAAATCTTACAATAATGAAAAGATGTTGCAAGATTGAAATAATAGTTGTTTTAGCTCTTAGTTATCTCACCATGGATATATTTTTTTAATTTCTTTATTGATTAAGGTATCACATATTTGTCCTCATTACCCCATTCCCATCCCAAACCCCTCCCCACACATGCCCCCACCCCCCTGTTGTCTGTGACCACTGGTTAGGCTTATATGCATGCATACAAGTCCTTTGGTTGATCTCTCCCCCTTACCCCCACCCTCCCCTACCTTCCCTCTGAGGTTTGACGGTCTGATCGATGCTTCCCTGTCTCCGGGTCTGTTTTTGTTCATCAGTTTATGTTATTACCATCATTTAATGCTGGGTTGTACATTTGCATATAATATCAGCATGATTTGAACATAATTTGAAGTTTTATTGTTATGCTAAATTTGAGTAGTTTTTAAAACTGCTAGCTATTAAAGATTGACAGGGAACTTTCCTTTTCCCCTTAAGAACTGAATATTTATATCTTGAATTATAATTTTTCCTGTTACTCTATTTCTTTTATTTATTTATTTATTTACTGAATTTATTGGGGTTACATTGGTTAATGAAATTACATAGGTTTCAGGTGTACAATTCTAAAAATACATATCTGTATATTGTATTATGTGTTCACCACCCCAAGTCAAGTCTCTTTCCATCACCATTTATCCCCCTTTTACCCTACTCTGCCTCCCCACCCCCTTTCCCTCTGGTAATCACCATAGTGCTGTCTGTGTCTATGAGATTTTTCTTCTTTGCTTAATTCCTTCTCCTTTTGCACCCAACCCCTCAACTCCCTTCCCCTCTGATAGCTGTCAGTCTGTTCTCTGTATCTGTGTGTCTGTTTCTATTTTCTTTGTTAGTTCATTTTGTTCATTAGATTCCATATATAAGTGAAGCCATATGTTATTTGTCCTTTCCCGGCTGGCTCATTTCACTTAGCACCTTTACTCTAATTTAATTCAAACTCTGATGATCTTAATAAATGTAACTTTATTTTATTTATAGGATTCCAAAAATGTCATAATTTCATAAATGTTTTTACATTATTTTATAGTAGGATTTTAGCTCCACTTACTATAATGCCAAATGTTTTATCATCTAACATGAGATTACTATTCTTATGAAACATACAATTATTTCCCAAGTTATATAATTACAAGACAGTATCTTACATCTATTTAATACTTTATCGTTTACAAAGTATGTGCCTACACATGATTTCATTTACTTGTTCCTTGGAAGAATTCCATTTTATGGATAAAGATTAGAAAGTTTGAATCATAGTAAATGGTGACACTCCACTTAAGCCAGTTCTTCCAAATCAGTGTCCTTGGATTTTTCCCGCTACACTGACCATGGTGTTCCTCCGTGACTTGAAGAGGACTAAAATGTCCCCAATTTGAAATGAAAGAAAGCTCAAAGCAAAATGCCAGTTGCACATCTGCTGGATTTGTTAATGACCGTATGGGTTCAAAATATGAAACTTTCTTCCTCAGCAACTAGCTTGAGCTCAAATGTGGTTTACAAGTGAAGTTAAACGTAGCTGTTGAAAATGGTTATAAACTTATATCATGAAAGAGCATGTCCAAACTTCTTGATGCAGTTTTTATAAGATCTTCAAATGTTGGATCTGTCCCATTTCCTTTCAGATATTCCCATGGCGCATTTGAGATTATCCCAGGAATTTTACTGAGAAGCCTTCCTTATCTGGGGTCACCAAGCGTTGGGTGGCACCTCCCGAACTGATAGGGAAATTAATCCAGTACCCCTTGTAGTGCTGTTTAGCTCTCTCTTTTAGGACAGAATAAAATTTTATGTACAGTGGAACTTTGTAAACTGAAGCTTTTCAAATAGCAGCCAGTAAGATCTCCAAGACAGACATATTCTTAATGTGATATAAGCAGGGGTTTCTGAAGAACAGGGTATTACTATGGGATATAAATTGATCCAGCTGAGATAAAAGTTTAGTCAATGCATCAGCACAGTATCTATTTTTCTGAGAAAAGAACTTCCCACACTGGTCTACATCTTATTCGCCGTTTGGAAAAGTAGCTGCTTTGTAAATATTTGTTGAGTAAAAAGAAAGTAATTGCATCTGTTCTTAAATCTGCACCTGAATTTTAACACTGAATCCCCCTCCCAATTTGACTTCAATGATGCAATGCCATCAGCAGTTTTATCATGAAATAAAATGTAAGACCTGTAATAATGTCATTTTTTCTGCATGACGCAGGACCATTATTTCTTTAAATGGTTTTCAAAGCCACATTTTTCTTCCTGATATCATTGAAGTGAGTTTGAACAGCACTTGCTCAGAATGCAGTTATTAGTTTTCAGGTTCCAAGGTCATTCTTTGAGCTGAAAATCTGCAAGCTGATTTAGCTTAGACTGATCTTTGTATTTCATTTTTCTCAAAAAATGTATGGTTTGGGAGCTCTTCTGACCTCATTTAAAGCCAGTCTCCACACTTCTATTGCATTTTTCTGTGCAAAAATCGCCCCTGGTCTAGTGCCTGGTATGTAGCAATTGTTTGTTAAATTACTTTTTTAAATGAATAAGATAGGCAGCTGGTATAAATTGAGAAGAGATTGATCAGACACCTGCTACACACACTTTTCTTTAACCGGTCATTGATCTCATCCTGCTTTCACACTCTCTGCCCCATAACAGCAGAAAATACGTGAGATTCTAGAACTGAAAAGTGATTTCTTTCCATTTTAAACAGCATTTAATATGAACCCCTCAGGCTTTCTGTTTCTCTCCTTGCTCTGGGGATGCATGGAGGAGTAGCAGAAGTTTGTTGACCTCTCTCTGACCTCTGAGTCCTCCCTGGGTCCACTGCAATGCTGCTTGACCACTTGGTCTCTGGGCATCTGAGCTGATGGCCCAGTGTGGCTGGTCCCACCTTTGCCTCTGACAGTGGGGTCTCTGTGCTCTGCCCCACAAGTGCATCCTGACCCAGCATTTCCCACCCATCAGACCACTCAGTGTTTCTAAATGAATGAATCAATGCACTCAGGGTAAAACCATGATCTCTTCCCACTCATTCCAATTTTACTTTTTCCATCTTTTTTCTGTTCCATGATCAATCAGCTAGACAGGAAGGGGAAGGAGAGGTAGGTGGTGCTGGGGAGTGTGAGGGTGGGCCGGGGAGTAGGGTGTCACTATTATGGTAGAGCGGTCACCATAATTCTAATAAAGTGATTTTTAATCTAGTAGAATATTAAGTGTCATTTTGTTGTTATTTATTCCTTCTACTAGATAATATAACCATATTATAAACAAGTTGAAATAGGAAAAAAATGATGAGTTCCACTATTCTAGCACAATTTCTATTAACATGTTGGTATATATTTCTTCTGTTATTTTCCCCATTCATGATAATTTAAGTTGTAAAACACAATTTTAAAAAATATTTACTATTTCTTCTATTTAAGAATTATACTTGAAAACAAATGCACCCAATTATTCCATCAACTAATATTTACTGAGCTCCATGAATCACATGCTGGGTACCAAGGATATATGAAAGATAAATTGAACACACTGCCTACCCTCCAAAAAATTATGGCCTAGACTCAAGAACCAGGACTTGTACATAAACATATAAAAGGTAGCAACTTTTATAGATAGAATAGAAACTTACTGTTCTGGGGAATCATATTTCTGTAATATCACTTTAAAACCCATGCCAACAAGTTAAGTCATTAATAATGTAAGTAATAAATGCCAAAGCATTGTTAATGATTTCATCATATGGCATCTTATAATGGTCATTAATAGTAATATTTTCTCCTAGAATTTTTCCCACTTGACATCAATTTCCTAAGTATTAGAAGTTTTATTTATTCATTAAGCAGTCATACGGGATCATCTGCAAGACTTCTTGACTCACATTGGAACACTCTGTTGCTTTTAGATGCCATTTTCTAAGCTTATAATATATTCATTACACTTCTCTTCGGATAACTTAAAGTGGTGTAGTGGGTGTAAAAAAAATATTAAGAAATCCCTAAGTTGTAGTATGCAGTAAAACTGCAAAGAATCGTTTTGTATATGGCATGCAAACCAACATGGTGTTCTGTCAGAAAATGTGCTACCCAAGGTACTTCCATTCTTCCCACGCTCTAAAGAGACTCAATGACTATAAAATCCACATCTCTTCAAAATACGACCTTTTTTTCTCCCATGAAAGTATGTGAGGGTTTCTGTAGTTTTCAAACCCAATATCATCATAATCATTTTGTATGGTTTTAAATTGTTCCAAATATATTTGATCTTGGACTAAAAAAAATGTTTCCTTTTGTTTACTACTTTTTATGCCAAAAGGTAACACTGCTGGTATGTGGCTCATAAATTTTATTAGGTTTTATATATGCATGAAACTAGCAAGGTGTCTTATTTTCATAAACTCATTACAACAATTTAAGTAATGTTAATAATAAAAATTTGCATTTAAATAATTCTTTTCTCCTGGGAAGTCTGAGTGCTTTTTAACATCAATTAATGCTGGATGGCAGCCTCATTATTCCCAACTTCTTTTTATTATTCCATCTTTATAATGTGTTGCTTTGGGTTTTTGTTTCTAGCCGATGTTAATTACCAGGCTGGCTATTATCAGGCTTCACATTTCCCTCCAAAACCACCCCTTTTTGAGAATTAATTACATAAGGGAATGATTTTGCTCAATGGAAACTGTGATTGAAAGTTCTGCTTTGACCAGATATAGAGTAAAAGTCACTCCGTGGCTTCACTTTCTTTGTTTTTTAAATTTTT
Source organism: Plecotus auritus (assembly GCF_963455305.1). Lineage (NCBI taxonomy): Eukaryota > Metazoa > Chordata > Mammalia > Chiroptera > Vespertilionidae > Plecotus > Plecotus auritus. The sequence continues at coordinate 43,273,001 of NC_137775.1, forward strand.
AAAAATTGATTTTTACAGAGAGAGGAAGGAAGAGGGAGATAGAAACATCAATGATGAGAGAGAATCATTGATCAGTTGCCCTCTGCACTCCCCTTACTGGGGATCAAGCCCACAACCGGGACATGTCCCCAGACTGGGAATCAACCAGTGACCTCTTGATTCCTGGATTGACACTCAACCGCTGAGCCACACGGGTCAGGCCCATGGCTTCACTTTCAATCAAAATCTTATTTAAACCATCAGATTACATGTTATTAAGAATTGCCAAAAGTTACTTTTTTTTTAATCATTAACAACTTCTCCTTTCTAACCACCAAATATTTCATATAAATAAGTAATTTACACACTTCGAAAACCATACCTTTAAAGGCACCATCCTCGGAGTTGCTGCATTTCTTGCCTCTAAGAGTAGAGGTGCTTATCTTGGGGTTCATAGACAGGCTTCAAGCGCCTGTTTCTAGAAATGGAAAGAACAAAGCACAAGCCAGGTTGTCACAGTGGTTGGTGCCAGACTTTTGGACCTGCTATTCCAGGGGGACCTGCCTGGACCCAGGATCCAGTTCTGTTTTGCGGACCCAACCTGCCTCCAGCTCTGCGGCTTCTTTGGGATTGATTGTAAATTCAGAGCTGTTTCTCTGATCCTCTTTTGACACTTAAGACAGAGATTCTATTGTACGCAGTTACTTACAATAAATTTCTCCTCTTTCAAATAGTAGCTTCCTAAAAAACTGGGAAAGTTTATTAAATGCTTCACCTATGGCCTTCATTTGTTACTGTCAGTATTTAAAACAATTCACAAATGCAATCTTCTGTTTTAGAAGAAAAGCTGTATGAGGGAGAATAGACAGAGCGAATATCAGGCTGTTAGTTTTTGATATTATAGCCACTATATACACATTTCTGCCAACCCCAAAATGATGAATTACTGTAACTTAGCTCTGCCAAGTGGTCGGTTTCTAGAATCTATACTATTGCATATTTCATGAGTTTGCTTTTGAAGCCAATATCTCATTTCTGGCTACTCCAGGGAAATCCCAAACCACGGGAAATTTTAGCATATGCCAAAGTCTTATGATGTGCAAATTTTCTTGTCAACAGTCATGTGTATATTATATTCCACCTATTTAAAACAAGCAAATACATAGAAGATGAAACTACATCTTAGCTATTATATGTATTCATAGAATATTTCAACTATTTCATCAGACTAGGGAATTCTGATGATTGAAGTTCTGACAATTTTTATTGATTGTGTACCATGTGCAGGGCACTATAAGCGGTCTAGAACAGATGTGCAATTAAGCTACCAAAAGCTGGATGCCAGGCATTTTAGATGACATAGTCGCTAAAGGTCAAAATAACCCTGTCAACTACAAATTATTTTCCCAAATTAACATACAAGTAATGGAGGCTCAGAAAAGTTTGATAAATGACTTGAACTCACTGAGCTTATTAAAAGTAAAACTGTGGTTCAAACCTAGATACTAATGCTAAAGCCTGGATTTTTTCAATTGCCTTCATAATTCACTGTCCTCTTAAAGCTCTGGATCACTTTTTAAAATTTTAGTTGTGTTTTGTTTCTCTTAAGAGTTGTTGAATGAACCATTTGGGTAAGAGCTCCATGAATCAAATGTAATTCAACTTTTTTAAAGCACTTCTCCCTGAAGTTAGTATTAAAACTAGTTAGATATGCCCAGCCGGTGTGGCTCAGCAATTGAGTGCCCACCGATGAATCAAGAAGTTGCTGGTTTCCAGTCAGGGCACATGCCCTAGTTGAGGGTTTGATCCCCTGTAGGGGGCATGCAGGAGGCAGCTAATCGATATTTCTCTTTCACCAATGTTTCTATCTCTCTATCCCTCTCTCTCTCTAAAAATCAATACAAACATATTTTTAAAAAACTAGTTAGACATTCTTTTTTTTTTTAGTTAGACATTCTTTAAAGCATTCCTTTTTTTTAGGCTCTGGGCCTTGGGATGCAACAATAATAGGAAAGCTTGCACATGAAGATGTGCTTTGAGGTGTTGTTCCCTGTTTTTAATTTAGCCAAACTGTAAATAACCTGTTTGATTATTTTGAACAAACAAACCAACGGAGTCAGTTTAAAAAGCAAAAGTCACCTATCAGAATGGCTAACATTAAAAAAAGTGGTAATAGCAAATGCTAGCAAGAATGTGGAGCAACAGGAACTGTTACTCATTGCTGGTGGGAATGGAAACCGGCACAGCCACTCTGGAAGACAGTTTGGCAGTTTCCTATGAAGCTAACATAGTTTGACCGTACTGTCAAGCAATTGCACTTGTTGGTATTTACTCAAATGAGGTGAAAACATGTCCACACAAAAACCTGAACATAAATGTTTATAGAAGCTGTGTTCATAATTGCCCAAATCTGGAAGAAACCAATAAGTTCTTTAAAAGTGGTGAATGGATAAACAAACTGTGGTACATTCATACTATGAAATATTATGAGCTATCAAGACACAAAGAGACATGGAGTATCCTTAAATGCATATTGCTTACTGAAAGAAGCCAGTCTGAAAAGACAATATTCCATATGATGCCAACTTTGTGGGATTTTGGAGAAGACAAAACTATTGATGTAGTAAAAAATAAATAAATAAATAAATAAATAAAAGCAGTAGTTTCCAGGGGTTAGGGAGAAGAGGAAGGAGGGGGATGAGTAGGTAAAGCACAGGGGATTTTTAGGGCAGTGAAACCATTTGGTATAATACTGTAATGGTGGCTACATGGCATTACCAAAGGAAAACTGTTTCCTCTGCTCACAATACTTCAGACATCATATGTGTGTTTTCCCCACACCAACCAATTCTCCATCTCTCCAGACACCAAATGGGTGTCCCACGATTCAATTCTGACAATAATACCCAGAGTTAGTGCAGATCCCACAGGCTAAGGACTCAGTTCCACAAGCCTGCCCCCCACTTCAGATGCCAATCACAAGTAGTGGGTCCCCAGGTTCATACTTAATGTCCAACTTGGCTATAAATCAGGGTTCCCATGACCTTGTCCTCAGATTTGACATGTAATAATTCAGAGAACTCAGGGAAACACTTATTATCTACTAGAGGCCCGGTGCATGAATTTCATGCATGGGAGGGGGGGTGTCCCTCAGCCTGGCCTGCACCCTCTCCAATCTGGGACCCCTCAGGGGATGTCCGACTGGGATCAGGCCTAAAGCAGCAGTTAGACATCCCTCTCACAATCTGGGACCACTGGCTCCTAACCGCTAACCTGCCTGCCGGCCTGATCACCCCAAACTGCCCTCCCCCCCCCCCCCCCGCCGGCCTGATTGCCTGCAACTGCCCCCCCTGCTGGCCTTCTCACCCACAACTGCCACCTCCTGCTGGCCTGCTCACCCACAACTGCCACCTCCTGCTGGCCTGCTCACCCACAACTGCCACCCCCTGCTGGCCTGATCGCCCCCAACTGCCCCCTCTGCCAGCCTGATAGCCCCCAACTGCACCCCCTGCTGGCCTAATCACCCCCAACTTTGCCCCCCCGCCAGCCTGCTCACCCCCAACTGCCCCCCCTGCCGGCCTGCTCGCCCCCAACTGCCCTCCCTTGCCAGCCTAATCACCCCCAACTGCCCCCTCTGCCAGCCTGGTCACCCCCAACTTACCCCCCCCCCCACCGCTGGCCTGCTCGCCCCCAACTGTCCCCCCTGCCAGCCTGCTCGCCCCCAATTGCCCTCCCTTGCCAGCCTGATCACCCCTAACCATCTCCGCCTCAGCCACCACCACCATGGCTTTGTCTGGAAGGACGTCCAGAAGGTCTGGTCTAATTAGCATATTACCCTTTTATTAGTATAGATAGGTGGATATATGACATTATATATTTGGCAAAACCCATAGTACTGTACAACACAAAGATAAACCCTTATGTAAACTCTTGTTAATAATAATCAATTAACTATTTGTTCAACAATGTGACAAATGCATCACACTAATGCAAAGGGAAACGGTAAGCAGGGGAGAGAGGGAACATTCTACACTAACTGCTTAATAATCTGCAAACCTGAAACTGCTCCAACAAAACAAAGTATATTCATTATTTTTAAAAAGAAAAAATTTGAATAGTCAATGAGGTTGGCTGTCAAACTGGTCAGTGAAAATAGTAATATAACATTTACTGAGAGGAATTTAGTACAGAAAGAATCTAGTTAAATCATTGGTTAATAATCCATGTTTTATCAGAACTGTCTGCCATGAGACCCTATCAGAAGAAGTTATGGTCTCCATGCAATTAGGAGTAACAGTTGAAAGAAAGGCTACACTGACATAAACCAGGGGCAGATATAGATAAGAAAGATAATGCTACATACTTTTAAAGTCAATGACCCCCCCACCAAGTCTTGTTTTATTCTCACATTTATTCTATCTGAATTCTGAAATCTCATCATTTTTTGTCCAAATAGTAAAAGCACACTAGGATGCCCCATCAAGAAATAAAGGCAGAAATAATGGTTTATGTCCATCTAAGATGTGCTAGCCAGTCATGCAGAGAAGACAGGCTGCCCTATATTTTGTCCTTTTCGTTCTATCCTTTTGTGCAAGTTACCTCCTTGCATCATGTTCGTTTTCAAATAGTGCTGAGAATATTTCCATCCTGGATGGTTTGTAATATTCTACACACTCTTGTAACTTACTTTTTCTGTTTAACATCTTTCCATGGGAGACAGTATATAGCTAGAGTTAGAAGGCGGCAGAAACTGTGTAGTGAAGGAGAGTCCAACCTTTGAAACTATCTGGTTCACATCCTGGCTCAGCTGTGTAATCCTGAGCAGGCTACTCAACCTCTCTGCTATTCCAGTTTCCCATCTATAAAATGGAGATCCAAACAGTAACTGCTTCTTCATAGGGCCTGTTGTGAAGATTCAATGGCTTAATAGATCTTAATCGCTTACAACAGTGCCTGGCACTCTATATCAGGGTCAGTAAAATTGTTCAGTGAAGGGTCAAATAAATATTTAAGGCTTTGCAGGGTCATATGGTTTCTGTTGCAACCCCTCAGTGATGCCTTTGTAGGACAAATGCAGCTATAAATGAATGAGGTGGCTGGTTCCAATTAAACTTTATGGTCCCTGAACTTGAATTTCATATAATTTTCACATGTCATGAAATATTATTCATCTTTTGATTTTTTCAACTATTAAAAATGTAAACACTTTTAGCTCAGAGTTTGTACAAACATGGGCAGTAGGCTGGGTTTTAGGGCCATTGTTTGCTGACCTGTCTTCTATCTAATTAATAGACATTATTATGTCTTTATTATCTTACTATAAATTATTTTAAATGGCTGCTTATAACAAGATTGTTTGGATGTCCTATAATTTACTTCGTCCCCTACAGTTAGAATTTAGGTTGTTTCCAGTACTCATTGTATGTCACCCTCCAATGAATATCCATGCAAAATCTTTGGGCACGTTTATTATTACATCCACATCCTCAAGTGTGTCTATTGGTAGCAACTGAAATGGCTGGCAGAGCATCTAGAAAGAAATAGACTGAAGAAGTAGCCTTGAAAATTAATCTTATATAGTTATAGCAAATTTCAAACATGTTAGAGGAGCTTTATAAGTAAAACATATATTCGCGTACATAGAACTATGTACCACATACCACTCTAAGCCATATAGTATATAATCATTTAGTCCTCAAAACCATCCTAGGAGGTACAAGTGCAATATCATCATCATCACCATCATTACCAGCCCCATAGTACAGAAGAAGAAACTGAGGCACGGAAAGCTAAGTGACTCCCCCAAAGGCACAGTTGGCTGTAGAAGAGGCAGGGTTCACACCTGGTCTGTCCAGCACTATTACCTATGATCTAGAATGCTGAGCTGCCCCTTACTGGTGAGACGTGGCACTCGGAGGTACTCACTTTATCATGTAACTAGTGTTTTGTATATTTAGATCATGTTTGGCACCCATGAGGGACCCCAGACTCTAGTAATAGGCACAAATTCCATCCCATAATGGGACACTTGGGTGGAAACTGTGAATGCCCATCTAACCTTCCTCTGTAGTCATCCAGCCCTCCCCCTCATGCCAACTTTTCATTAATTTGCCCTGCATTTCTTACCCACATAGCTGTCCTCTACAAACAGTAAAGATTGATTGGAGCGTACTTTCACGTCTTGTTTTCCAATTTAAGGTCCCAACTCGACCAAATTTACGTGGCCTATTCGGTGGAGCTTCGCTTACAAGAGAGGGCCCCGCACCGCCAAGGGAATGCAAATTTCGGATAAATGCTCTCCTTTGAAAACAAAACAGTGGGTCTCGTCAAAAGTCTCTCCCTCGTGGCACCCGCAGCAGCAGGGCTGGCTTGGTCCGGCCCCTGGCGGGTCCCCGAGGGCGGTGTCCTGAGTCCATGTGAACCAAACCGCCAGCCTCCGCCGCCAGGTTCAGACGCGCGCAGCGCGCTCTCCGGCCCCTCGCTGCCGGTGCTGAGCAGCGGGCGATTGTCCCAGACAGGACTGAGGCGCGGGGGTCGTTCGGCTTTGCAGGGGAAATGAAGATTCTAGTTCTCATTTCTTATCCTCTCTTCTCTCCCCGCGGGACTCTGCTGCTCGAGGTACCCCAGGGGGATGAGCGACCGCCGCCGCCGGTCCCAAGATGCCGCCCGCACCCACACTCATGACCAAACAAGGGCAGAATCGAGCAGTAGAGAGGAAACAGGGGAAGAAAGAAGCGGGTGTTTCAAAGTGATCACGGTGCTGCCGCCGGGCTGGGAGTTGGAGGAGCCGGGAGGGGAGTCGGGTGGAGGGCTGGGGCTCCGCCCGCCGTGGAGCGCCGGGCGCGTGCGCTGTGCGGACCCAGCCCCGGCCGCTGCCTATTTTAGTCTGAGCGGCTGCGGGCGCGGGGACCCGACGCGCGCCGAGGAGCCTCCGGACCCGCCGAACCTCCGAGGCTTGGGCGTCTGGGCGCCCGTCGAGCCGCCGCGCCGGGGTCCCCCGCGCCCCGCCGCTCGCTGCTCCAAACTTTGGCCAGCGCCGCCCAGGCTCGGTGCCAGGGACAAGCCAGGTAAGGAGCTGGAGGCGCAGCTGACACCCGGAGCCCGGCTATTTGCAGCCTCGCGCTCCCGGGCTAAATCGGGAAGCGAAAGTTGGATCCCTGCTCCACTGGGAGCAACTTTGCGGGCCCCGGCGCCCCGCCTGCTCCTCGCTGGCCGCGCCCTCTCGAGGGCTTCCCTGTCCCTCGAAGCCGCTCTGCTCCGCGGGTCTAGGCGTTTGGCCTCAGACCCTCAAGTGTCCGCTGCCGCCACTCGGGTTGGGAGTGCCAGCGTTCCTGGGCGCTCGGGCCCCATCGGGTGCCCGTTCCCGCGCTCTGCCTCTGGCAGATCCTTGGGGAGCTCGGCCTCTCCTCTCCCCGCTGGCCTCCCGGGGTTCCCTGACCCTGAACCCACTACGGCTCCTCCCCGCCTCCTGTAGGGCCGCCGGGTCCTGCACCGAGACGGTGCACTGTGTCGCTGCCGGCCCGGAGCTGGGAGGGTGAGAAGGAACGCGCTAAGGGCGCATCCCTCGTGGCCCGGGAGCTCGGGATCCAGGAGAACAGTTGATACTGACCCCTTCTTTCAGGAACCAGGTGAGCCGGGGCCCGGGGTGCGTAAATGGCTCGAGAACCCGAGATCCTCGCCACCTCTACCATCCCACCTATTCCCTATCCCCGAGCCCTCATTAACCAGGCTTTGGGAAACCGGTTGTTGGCCACACAAGTTACAGAAATTGCTTGTTTCTAAGAGTGAAACGGCTCTTAGCGACATAATGCCCTTTGGGATTTCGAAGATATGCAAAGGTTCCGTTGGAATTACAGAGTGAATTGAATAAGTATACTAGCACGACTTTTGCTCATTGCTGTTACCTTTTTCATTTTTTAAAAATGTTTTATTGATTTTTTGCAGAGAAGAGGGGAGAGGGATAGAGAGCTAGAAACATCAATGAGAGAGAAACATCAATCAGCTGCCTCCTGCACACCTCCCACTCGGGATGTGCCCGCAACCAAGGTACATGCCCCTGACCGGAATCGAACCTGGGACCCCTCAGTCCTTAGGCCCATGCTCTATCCACTGAGCCAAACCGGTTAGGGCTGTTTTTCATTTTTATAGTTTGGTGGAGGGTTAAGGTGAGTTTCACCATTTAGCTATTTAGCTTGCAAACACCTTTCAGAAAACCAGTAGATAAATAGGACTTTACTAGAACCAGTAATTTTAGGAATTAGACTCCTAGAACTAATGGAAGAAAGAAGTTTTCTTAATCGAAATGAATCTGAAAGTTTACCATACTCATCTGCCTCATTAGACCCATTCATTCTCTGTATAAGGATAGTTCAGTGTAAACCACTTAAATCCACTATTACAAATCAAAGGAAGCTGAAATTGGCAAGATCCTATCAATATTTATCGACAATAGGTAACTAGCATTTCAAAATAGACATACAGGTAAATATATATAGACATATAGTAGACAATAAATATATAAGTAAAATTATTTATAATATATAATGTTAATATCATACAATATAATAAATACATATAGAAACTTAAATGTATGAACTGTGTGTATATAAATATCTAATAAGGTGTAGTGCATCAAAATATATTATAAGATGATCTCAACTTTAAAAAATTTATATTATTATTTCCCTGGTTCTTGGGTCAGTAGATTATAGTTTTCCTGTCATTTCTCTTGGACCAAAAATTGGTACTTTTCATACTGCAGTGAATTAGTTGGTAATACAAGTATAATCAGGTGAATGTGTGTGTGTGTGGGGGGGGGGGTGTTAATTAACTTATTATATAAATGTGTATTAGAGGCACAGGCCATTTAATTTGAAGAGGTTTGAGACCTCTAGTCCAGCTGCCTCTGTTCAAGGACTCTGACTCTCAACCTCAGGAAGGGTAGCCATTCTCCCGTCTTTACTGCTGAGGTTTGGGGAGGCTGAAAAGTGATTTCTAACTGTGTTCCTCATTGTTTGTGTCCCCTCCGTATGGCTTTCACCTCTGGCATTCTCTACATAGATGAATATGTCATTGACCCTGCCTCATGGAGAACATAGGGTAGTTAGGAGAACAAATAGGACAAAGGGAGTGAAATCGCATTCTAAGGTACAACAGAAATGGTAGTTGTTGTTAGCTTACGTAATGCTAACACATAAGCTGACATAGACAGAAGCTTATGACTGATATCCCTCCTGCAGAAATTATGAGGTTAATTCTGATTTGATTCCCAATGAAAACAAACTTTGTGTAGGTAGAGTTACTAAAATAATGATGTCCCCTATCCTAATAGGCTTCTATTTTTATGGATTCAAACACTTGGAAAGTAGTTGAATTTTTGTCATTTCTTTTCTTTTTGCAGAAAATTAATACTAAGTCAACTATTTCTCTTGTATTTATGAGCTATTTCAGAATTATGTGAAGAGATCTTTAAATGACTTGATCATTTCATTCACAGTTTGTAAGTTTGTGTGTATGTTCTCTAATCATCTTAAGAGATGTGGAATTCTTATACATTTGTCTAATAATATATTTTCAAAATGCCCAACCTGCACCAATTATTTTCCCACCTAAAACCTTTAGTATGATGAAAACAATGAATGGAAAATATGGTTAATTGTATAACCTTATTTGGAAAGAAATACATATTTTAAATTAAAGGTATTTTCAGTTCCCATTTTGAATTCTTGAAACAGAATAATTCACCTATTCTGTAAATCTACATAGTTTTTGTCAGGGACCAATTTGTATAAATAATAGAAAGAGTTGTTTAAATATCAGAGATGGAGGACAGGTAATATGGTCAGAAAGTAGTGCCACTTTGTGTAAAATACTTATTCTTTGAAATATATTCACCACAGATTTTAATATTAAATAGTTCAATGTATATTCATGTCCTACATATAAGTAAAATGGAAGTTTGCTACTTTTCAATTTGTGAGATGCAACCAACTAGGATATTTATGGGAAAGTAGAGATTTAAATTAGACACTAAAACATGGAGTAAACGTTATATCTTTCTGTGTATACATAAATGATTATAGTAATGTATTCATTATGTACATATATGATAATGTAGAATGTATATTCATAATGTATTATACAGTTACTTCACAATATAACAGTAGAGCCTTCTAAATATCCTAAGCCTTCATATTTAAAAATGAGGGCATTAGTTTTTTCAAAGTATTCAAAAAATAAGTTATTCCAGTTTTTGTTCCTATTTTTAGATTTAGTTTACTATTGGAAATATTATGGAAGACTATACTAAATAACTTTGTAATTGCTGTAGTTTGTGCACATTGGTGATTATCTTTCAGACTAGCTAATTCCACCATTCCTCTCTTTCACCATCATGTATGTGTATATACAGATATGTATATTACAGATATATATACATATATATATATATATATATATATATATATATAAATATCAGAGAATAGTTGTGCACCATGCTAAATATTTTATGTATTTTATTTCACTTAATGGTAAAGTCAAATGTTAATCATAAAGTCAAATGAGGAATTATTATCATCATTTAACAGATAAGGATTCAGTATGTAACAGAGCTTGGATTGGGACCTGGTCTGTCCGATTCACAAGCACCAGAGAAGTCTATTTACCAGCATTTGGTTCACAGAAATAATTTTGGTATAACACTTATGGGGGTGATAAGTACAGCCACCATTTTTATGATTGTCCTTTTGTTTGTTTTTACAGGAATTTTCAAGATGAATTATACTGAGTCCAGCCCATTGGCAGAATTGCCTGCAATAGGTTTTACACCTAAGTTAGAAAGTATTATACCTGTGCCTTCCAATGAGACCACTTGTGAAAACTGGAGAGAAATACATCATCTGGTTTTTCATGTAGCAAATATTTTTTTTGCAATTGGGTTGGTTATTCCAACTACTCTCCACCTCCACATGATACTTCTTAGGGGGATGTTAGCTATAGGTAAGAAACCTAACTGAGATTTTATGTAGCTTCTGTAACTGGCACCTGATGGGTTTTGCACTGGGGGCTTTAGAGAATTCCCTGTCAGGTCGATAGCATACCAAACATATGTATTTGTTATTGACTTAGCAGTGTCTCAAGTAACTTAGACCATAGGCCTTTGTCAGCCATACCCTTATTTTAGATAATCACAAAGATGTTTTCATGTGTTCTTTAGATTTCCCAGATATCAGTAAATCCCTTCCTATGTAAGAGTGTGGATTTTGGAGCCAGATTTTATGCTTTGAATCCTGGTTCCAGCACTTGCTAACTGTGTAACTGGAGCAAGTGATTTAACCTCTCTATACTTCAGTTTCCACGTGAGTCCAGTAGGGTAAAAATACTAGTAATACCTCCTCCTATGGTTGTTGTGAGTGTGTGTGTCTGTGTGTGTGTACACATTTGTCTTACAATAGTGCTTGGCACAGTAAGTACTAGTCTTCAATATTACTATTTGAATAGGCATATACTTACTATGGGCAGAAGCAACATTAGGAACAAGAGCAATTACCCAGACACAATAGTTTAAATAAAACTTTTATGAGGGGCTCCAGTAACCCTGATGAAGCAGATTAAATTGATTCACATCAAAATACTAAAACAATTGAATTTATTTTTTGTAGCCAGTGATTCTTTTTTTTTTACATATTTTTGTTGATTTCAGAGAGGAAGGGAGAGGGAGAAGGAGATAAAAACATCAATGATGAGAAAGAATCATTCATTGGCTGCCTTCTGCAGGCCCCACACTGGGGATCAAGCCCACAGCCCAGGCATGTGCCCTTGAGCAGAATCGAATCTGGGATCCTTCAGTCTGCAGGTCAATGCTTTATCCACTGAGCCAAACCGGCTAGGGTTTCCAGCCGTGGGCAAACTACGGCCCGCGGGCCAGATCCGGCTGTTCTATCTGGTTCTCTTGGTCTCCCCTCCGCTCCTTTACTTTGAATTTATATTAGTTCACACAAACACTCTATCCATGCTTTTGTTCCGGCCCTCCGGTCCAGTTTAAGAACCCATTGTGGCCTCGAGTCAAAAAGTTTGCCCACCCCTGGTTTAGCCAGTGATTTTTGACAAATTACTCTCGTGATTATTTCCCTAATGATTCATTTATTCAGGTGTATTTTTGAGCACCTGTGATTTGTCAGACAAAGTTTGAGAAGGCAGTCTCCCTTCTTGAGAAAGACACTCTTTTAGGACCAGAGAACAGATGGGTGGCCATATGTGATGCAGGGATGCCCAGTGCCAGGGAGAAATGGAGAGAGTGATATGCTTAGCATGAAGGTGGAGCAAGGTCCCACTGAGGAAATGACGTAGGAGCTGGCTTTTGGAAGATGAGCAGGATTCCTTTGAGTGTGAGTGTGTGTGGTATCCAGGTAAAAGGCACAGGGGAGAAGGCATATTTAGGGAGAATGAACACTAGCTCATTGTGCCTCAAATATATGAAATATGGCATGGAATGGCCAATGAGCTAATATGGAAGGGTAGCTATAAGGTAGCTTGTGGGACTTCCTTGTCTGTTACCTCTGAGTAAGACAGGGATTGCAGCAGGAGAGCAGAGTGTTGAATGGAAAAAACAACACCCTATAAAAATCAAAAGCAAAAAATGAGTTTGAAGACAGAGTTTTGGAGGTGGACTAAGGAGATAATTTAACACTTTATAAATGAAGAAACTGAGGCCTGGAGAAGTTAAATGACTCATCAAAACTAAGGCTGGGAGATGGTAGCCTACCCAGGACTGTAATTCAGGTCCTCCAGCTTCCCAGCCAGCCCTCCCATCAGGTTATCCTGTCTCATTGAAGTAATAGTTTACATTTTTTCAAATTTAGCTATGAAATATTTAAAGAACATTTAAAGTTTTACATTTCATGCTGCTATTTAGGTGCCCCAAATTATTCTGATGGAGAAAAAAATTGCAAATGAATAACTTTTTAACATGGGAGGTTAGCTTTTATGTGTGTGTCATTGATATATTTGTATAATATTTGTTATTTTATTTTAAATTAAAAAGATATATATTGATGCTCTCACTATAAAATTAATCAAAAGAAGCTATTGATATTTGATTTAAAGTAAAAGACTCGATAAGAAAAACTAGGAAGATTCTCATAGGTGAATGAATAACCACCAAATGGTTAGAAGATATTCAGATGGTAAAATATTCAAACTCACCAGAAATCATGGAAATGCAAAATATAACTGTACAAATTATGCAAAATTCCTCACTATCAAATTAAGGGTTTTCAAATTTTATAATATTGACAGTTTGATACTTGCATCCCCAACTAATAGGATTATAAATTTTAGAAACCTTTTGGAAAACAATTCTTCAATGTCATCAAAAGCTATGAAGTTCATTCCCTTGACTTACTGTCAGATAATCTACCCCTAAGCAAACAGTCACAAAAACAGATCAATTTTTACATATAAAGAGATTTTTGGCTACTTATCAAAAATTACACCTCAAACGAATATCATCTGTCCACCAATAGGGAGATGGTTAAATAAATGATGGTCTAATCAGTTACAGTCATTAAAAACTACATATGCTATCTCATCTCTAAAATTAAATAAAATTGTAATAAACCTTATCTCAAAAGGTTGCTATGATATTTAAATAAAGTAAATGTATCTTATAAAGATAATTCTAACTCCAAAGGACTAACCAAATACCAGTAATTATTTTCCTCTTGGAAAAATTCAGAGGACACTGCTTTGTTATTTTATTTATTGTCCATCGGTTAGTGATAATAAACTTACAAAACAATCAGTAGCTTTCTGTAATCCAAACTGCTACTTACACTAACATGAATTAACTAGAGGCCCAGTGCATGAAATTCATGCATGAGGGAGGGGGTGCCTTAGCCCGGCCTCCGCAATCCGGAACCACTGGCTCCTAACCACTCTGCCTGCCTGATTGCCCCTAACCCCTCTGCCTGCCTGCCTGCCTGATCGCCCCTAACCACTCTGCCTGCCTGCCTGATCGCTCCTAACCACTCTCCCTGCCTGCCTGATCATTCCTAACTGCTCACCTGCCTGCCTGATCGATCATCCCTAACCGTCTCTGCCTCAGCCTCCTGCTGCCACAGCTTCATCCAGAAGGACGTCTGGAAGGTCGTTGGGCTGCCCAGTCTAATTAGCATATTATGCTTTTATTATTATAGATGAGTCTTGATAACACTTAGAATTATAATAGATTTATTTTGAATATTTTAATTATGTATCTTAAAAATAATTTCAGATTCACCTGCCAAAAAACCCACCTACGTACTCAAAGACTTCTAATATAATGGGAAAATTGCTGCAATAAGTAACAGAGTATGTTTTAAAATTACATATGGTAGTTTTGCCATCAGGTAACAATGTACAAACACTGTAAAGAAGTATTAAATATCAGTAGTGGTTTTCTCTAAGTAGTAGAATTACAGATTTTAAAAAATATTTTCTAACTTTACAAATTTTCTGCAACAAAGCATGTTTTTCTTTTTGACAATCAGACCAAAAAAATGAAAATGTGATGTTTGGCTTAGGTATTTCTAGAATGTGTTTGGTTTATTTTATAATTTATTAAGCTTCGTGCCAAAGCTGTTCTAAACATCTAACATATTTAATTTTGTTATTCAACAGGATGCTCCTTTTACATCATGTGGGCCACACTCTACCGATGTGCCTTGGATATCGTGATCTGGAACTCGGTGTTCCTGGGTGTCAATATGTTGCATCTTTCATATCTTTTGTTCAAGAAAAGACCGGTAATTACTAAAAATTAATTAGCAAGGAAGAGATTTTTAAAGCTTAAAAGTTTTTAGAGCACTTTGTTCAGACTTGAGAATAAGCATCTAACATCATTAGTCCCTTCAATATCATTCCGGATGAGACTTACTCTTTACATATGCCTGAAAGTGAAACATTTGAATACCGTGAAATGTGTTCTACAGATGGGTTTTTTAAACTTTTAAAATCATTAGGGCAGTTTAGACATGAGACAGCTTGATAGTATTCTCTCTTTTTTCATCATATAACTTCATTATTTCTTTTGTATATTGATATTCAAATGTTACTTGGGAATATCTTTGCCTATTTATAAAATTAATTATAGGCAACTTCAATAAACATATTAGCAATTTACAAATACCTCATGCTATGTTTTTCATGCTAGTTTTTAAATATAATGACTATATTTTTCCTTATGCTCAAAATATTCATTTAAGGATATCACCATTTTTGGTGAGTTGTCATCAAAACACTAGGATTTAACTTCTTTTCAATTCTGATTTATCTTGCTGTGTTTCCTTGGTTATACCAAGAACAAAAAGGTGTAGATAGAACAGGAAAACAGCAGGGCTCCTAGAATTCACTCCATACTTGTTTACTGACTGTCCAAGGCACACGCAAATACTCAGTAAAGTAAAACACTCAGTGCTTGCCCTTGCCCTAATCTTGTGCTCAAGGCCAGATGTGTGTAGAAAACAAGACAATTCATGGGAAATTACAGATGATATATATAATAGACATTCCATGAGAGTATAGCCCAGCCTGTTTTCCCTAGTGTATTACTTTTCTCTAGGTTATGCTGCATAATAAACAACTTGAAAGTCTCAGTGATACACACCAGCAACAGGTTTTTTCTCACCCGCCTTATATGTGGATTCTGGCAGCTGTGTGTCAACCGTGACTCTCTTCCATGTGTCTTCTTCATTTCGGGGTCTCTGCTGAAGCAGCAGGTTCTGCTTGCACATGCATTCTCATAGCAGAGAGAGAAGTACAAGAGACCCAGTGTCTCTTAAAGTTTCTGCTCTGCAGGGGGTATATGTCAGTTCTGTTCACATTTTATTGGCCATAGCAAGTGACACGGCCATGCCTGATAATGTGGGGGTAGGATGGGGTTAGGGGATGTATAATCCTCTTACAGGGGGTGGGAGCAGTAAATAGTTGGGAATAATAATATTATCTACCACACTTATTATTGTATTCCCTGTTCCTGTCAACCATGATTGGCACATAGTAGGTGCTCAAAAAACATTTGATGACTGAATGCTTTCAAAGAGAAGCATTAAGAGGGCTTCATGGAACTGGGGCTTGGGCTAAGACTTGCAGGTTATGAATATGAGTCAGTAGACTTCAGTTCATATGTTCATTACTGGGCTACTCTGGCTAGTGTACATACTGGGATTGGGACATACATGTGAATAAGTTATTTTAAACACATCACTAGCACTCCAGAGTGGAGGAGGGAAATGACGGTAATAATGAGGATTACAGTTTCTGAATGTAAGCATTTGCTGGAACCCAAGTTTTGAACATAAGGTTCAGAAGTTGCTGATGTGATGGCAGCTCCCCATGAGTAAATCACTTAATATCTGTGCTTTTGTGTGTTTTCTCAGACTATAAGCCAACTTTTTTGAAAAATATAAATGCTGGTTCTTCATTGCAATTAAACAGCAGGACAAGTAGTCCTCTGGATGTATAAGCTTCATAGTGTGACTGCCATAGATTCTGTTGGGATGGATGATCACTTGAACCCCAAAGTTCATTGGCATGCAGTCCAGTTTTCCCAGACGAATGCTGGGCCCAAAGATGGGTGTGACCTGGGCTTGGTTGTCTCACAACAGAGGCAATTGAGTCATTTTGCTTTTCTCTTCCTCCAGTAGCCAGTCTTACTCACCAGTGGGTTCTCTCTTCTACAGATTTTATTTTAGCTTAGCATAAAACTGCTACACTGAAACCTTTTTACACTCCTCACTGTGCTTCAGAATAAATAAATGAGAAGCAATGTTTGCAGCTGTGGGCAATTATTTTCCTGTATCGATGCATTGAATGATAATTACATGTAGATAAAAAACCTAATGTATGTATTTTCATAAATGTGCTTTTACATTGATTCCTATTTTTGTTTATTTTCTGCGAAATATTTCAAAGTTAGTGTAATTTCTGTGAAACAGTATTGTTCTAAAAATAAAAAGGTTTTGTGTTGTTTATAGAAAATGCTAAGATTGGGAAGGTGAATGCTGTAATAACATTCACAACCTCCACAGTTGCTTTATAGCAGCTAGGGAGAGGTGTGATCAATAGTGCAAATCTTCCCCATATGCTCTCTGCAAAAATGCCCTTTTAGCCTCTAAACCGATATCATCACTTACTGTGTGAGATTCCACTGACTGAAATATGGAACAGCGAGGGTCTGCATTACAAATTTATTCCCAAAACGGTACTTGGACCACAGACGCCACTGTTTTGATATTGCTGCATTAGTACAGCATCTGTCATGGCTGCATTTCAGGTCAAGATTGAAAAGGAACTCAATGGCGTATACCGGCGATTGTTTGAACCACTCCGAGTGCCTCCAGATTTGTTCAGAAGATTAACTGGACAGTTTTGTATGATCCAAACCTTGACAAAGGGCCAGACTTATGCTGCAGAGGATAAAACCTCAGTTGACGACCGTCTGAGTATTCTCTTGAAGGGAAGGTAAGTGATCTTCTCATGGCCCCTAGGTAGAGAGTGAATGGAAGGGGATATCTATATATATAAAAGCCTAATATGCAAAGTGTCCCCTCGGGAGTTCGATCACTCGTTATGACGTGTGCTGACCACCAGCGGATGGCGCAGAAGGAAGGAAGGCCTCAGCCAGCAGCCAACAGCCGGGGAAGGGAGATGGGAAAGGGAGGCCCCAGCTGGCAGCTGGCAGCTGAGGAAGGGAGGCCCCGGCCAGCAGCCAGCAGCTGCTAGGGACCCTACCTGTGCACGAATTTCGTGCACTGGGCCCCTAGTTGTCAAATAATGGAGGAAGCGGTGGCAGACTTTGTTGGTGGGGAACTTGAATTTCATGGCTGCATTTTGGAACACTACAGAGCGACATGTTAGTTACCTGGAATTTGCTGCTCTCAACCTTGCTGGTGTCAGGATTTTCAGTTGTGAACACTGTTCATCTTTTTTTTACCTTTTATTTAAAGTTAATGAATCAAAATTGAAGTAGGTTTAAATTAGGCACTAAAGTTCAAGAAGCTTGTGCATGTTTCAGAGGTGATTATTTTTTAATATCATAAGTATAACTTCTAGGAATATCAGCCTTCTAGGAAGAGCCTAGTGTATATTGTTCTGGAATAATCATTAATACCACCCTTTCTCTCTCAAAAGTTCCTGAGTTTGAGTATGACCACTGTAGGTATAAGAGCGATGGTAGCTATTGGAAGGTACACATGTGGGTCAATGCTAGAACCTGTCTTCTTTTTCTTATTGTTGGTGAAATTTATTTTGAAATAAATACTTGTCTTTGGGAAGTACTTTTAATTATGTCAGTCATCTGTGGAGTCTTTAAAACTTAACATAAAATCAAAACCCATAAGATTATGGAGATTTTAAGGATCGTCATGTTATTTTGTGAGATATTATGCATTTATTAACATTAATTTCTGTTATCAGAATGAAGGTCTCCTATCGAGGACATTTTCTGCATAACATTTACCCCTGTGCCTTTATAGATTCTCCTGAATTTAGATCAACTCAGATGCACAAAGGTGAAAAATTCCAGGTATGTTTTGGCATGGTGTTTTTTGAGGATATTTATTTACTTTATCAATTTACTTTAAATTGAGGTATAGTTGACATATAACATTATATTAGTTTCAGGTGTACAACATAATGGTTCAATATTTGTATATATTGCAAACAACACCCCAACAAGTCTAGTTAACATTTATCACCATACATAATTACATATCTTTTCTTGTGATGAGTATTTTTTTAAATCCAGCATGATTTTCAGGAAGACTGAAACCAGTTCATGTCTCAGTCCAAAGGATATTATAGACATACAGTTTAGCTTTTTTGCAATGGTTTCAGCCATGCCCTACTCCCACCCTGCCCGAGTAACTGGCT
Organism: Plecotus auritus; assembly: GCF_963455305.1. Taxonomy (NCBI): domain Eukaryota; kingdom Metazoa; phylum Chordata; class Mammalia; order Chiroptera; family Vespertilionidae; genus Plecotus; species Plecotus auritus. The sequence goes on from NC_137775.1 coordinate 43,291,889, forward strand.
TGAGTAACAGGACAACTCGTTAAAGTGACGTACTCTTACTAGAGGTCTTGGACATATTCACTGACTGGTTGCAATGCTATTCCCACGCAGCTGAGCTTAAGCTACAGAAGCAAGTGCTATATACCCGGGCTCCTTCAATTTACACTCTCATCTTGTGTTTGCGAGAGTCAGCCGTGCACTGAGATTTATGTTCATATTGTTATCTTCAGTCACCACCTTTACAACTAGAACAGGGCCACTTCTTTCCTCTGACCTCCTTACAATTTTTTCCAAAGCCTCTGTGTATAGTAGCAAGTGCTTTTACACAATAGTTCAGTCTTACAGGATCCTGAAGAGAGTGGGATTTGGAGAGAGGCTGGGAACTGAACCTCCTTCATTTCTAGAAGCAAATGGCTCCCTGCGAGGCCTGAGATATAACATGCATTATCATTTCTACTGAACTTCAAATTATTATATTTATAATTGACCAAAAAAAAAGAATTCCTACTAGTAGTTACAGTTCTCTTTCTTCTTGGGGTCTGGAATTGGGATTTGGTAGTTGACAAGTGTTCCTGATAATTGCTGTGAAGATTCCATGACCCAAATAGAGGTACCATAGCTGGGTGAAGGGTATGCATTCAGCCTTTCCAAACACCAGTCGGCTATTCTCTGCATAGAGTCGGGGTAGCATTTCCTAACTGATTAATGGATAACAATTACTCCAGCATCATCCAACCTGTATTCTGTACAGTTGGTTCAGACTCCATCAGAGTGAGCCCTCCGGAGAGACTGTGTACAAAATGTTCCTATTGGCAGTTACTCAAGAGTAAAAATAGCTGTTGCACATCTGTGTAGGAGTACATCACCTCTTAATGAAGCAAGTTCCCAAATGAAAAATGTCTCATGTTCCCATGGCCAGTGTCTTACTAATTGTGCCTAAGGCAGAGGACACTTGAAATGGTCAGTGGTAACTGTTCCACTCCGTACTCTTTACCTGCTAATCTGACTTTTCTCTAATTCTGAACCGTTAGTTACAAGTACTCTAACAAGGAGCTACTTCCTTTACATGTTTGTTTCGGTTTGTTCTTTGGCAGTGGTACTAATGAATTATACAATAGGATGAAAGGAAGGCAGGTGGACTTGCCTGCACAGCAAATGTTGTTCAGGGACATGGGGTAACTGTAATGATAGACACAGTGGTAGAGCTGAGAAACAGATTCTGAACTTGTGGCTGCTCCAGACCAAAGTTCCTGTGAAACTGCTGTTTCTGGTTCTAGTCCATTCGGCAACTCCCTCAGACACCCTTGTTCTTGTGTATCGTCTTCTCATTGTGTGAGGTGTAGAGTGGCTTGGACTCTAAGGCAGGTCCTCAAACTTTTTAAACAGGGGGCCAGTTCACTGTCCCTCAGACCGTTGGAGGGCCGGACTATAGTTTAAAAAAAAAACTATGAACAAATTCCTATGCGCACTGTGGGCCCGGGACGAGTTGGCTGCTAAGCAGGACAAGCAGCGGCACCCGGCGGGCTGGATAAATGTCCTCGGCGGGCCGCATGTGGCCCGCGGGCCGTAGTTTGAGGACCCCTGCTCTAAGGTGAGGGGCTGACCCAGGACCTTGAGGTAATCACACCAAACCTGGCTGTAAATGCTTTAGTTGAACTCTACCTGAAAGAAATGATTCCGTGTCTTCCATTGCCATGTTTGCTTTTATTTCTTCAGTAAAATTCTTCACAAGAACTCAAGAAGTATGGCTCTGCTAAGGATAACCTAATACCTCAAGAAGTGATTTATTTTACAGAAGCTTTAAATATTTCAATATTGATTTATAAAAATCCCTCATTAAAGTATGTTTTACTTGACTGTTGTGACAGGAAATAATTAACTAGACACTTCCGACTTAATACCTGCTCTTATGGACTTGTAAGTCACTCATACTTACTGCAGTGATAGCTTATTATTCGAATACTATTATTAAGTTTAAATTTAATTATAATTTAAACATGTTTAAAGAGTTTTTTTAACCATCAATAAGAAATGGATTTGCTAAGCAAATTATAGTATCATATAAATACCATTGCCTCCATGGAAATGAAGTTTTAAAATGGTTGGAAAGAAATGAAATGCCTTACCTATCACCTAGTTAAAATTTCTTCTCCTGGATGAATTCCAACTCCTTTTTAAATTCCTTGTCCCACTGTTCATGCATTATATTTTCCAAAGTCATGGATGACATCTTTGTAAAATGAAGGCACCTCAACTCGCCAAACCCTTTCTTCAGCACTTAGGTGCCTGGCTGGGCCGCTGTGAGTACCTGGTGCTCACCTTTCTCTAATTATTCCTACTGGTATAGTCACCTTGCGTTTACGTACCAATCCGCTACTGTTTCTGGGGACTCCCAAGGACTGGCTGGACCGTATACTTCTTATCCTATAATTATTATCTTTTTTGGTCATATATCTTTCCTTTTTGGCTTCCTCCACTAGAATATCAACTTTATGACATGTGCTTAGCTGGTCTTTGTCTGAGGGACTTTCAGTGGACTGTGAGCCAACCTTATGGCCACTTGGCCAGATTACTTTCTATTTGGCCATCTTGAAGAATATTGGTGGTTGGGGGAGAATATTGGACATGCTGGGTAGGGTTTGGCCTGGTGGGAAAATACGCCTGGGCTGAAAGTCAGAAGTGTTCACTCCACCACTAGTTAACATGTGTTCATGAATACATTTTTTGCTGCTTCTCATTTGGCATCTGAAAAATAGGGGAGAATATAACCTGTTTTATCTTAAAGGCAATCTATCTATATAAAAGCCTAAGCGACCATTCGACCATTGGACTGGTAGCTATGACGAGCACTGACCACTAGGGGGCAGACGCTCCACCCAGTAGGTTAGCTTGCTGCTAGGGTCTGGCCGATCGTGACTGGGCAAGACGATCAGGACTGGGCAAGACAGGCCGGACACGCCCTGGAGCCTTCCTGCAGTCAGTCCCTCCTCAGCCCCGGATCCTGCACTGATGGGGTCCCTCAGCCTGGCCTGTGTGCTCTTGCAATCTGGGATCCCTCAGGGGATGTTGGAGAGCCAGTTTCCGCCTGATCCCCGCAAGCCAGGCCGACGGACCCCACTGGTGCACGAATCCATACACTGGGCCTCTAGTACATATATAAAATGAGTGACATTATATTTGACTGTCATTCCCTAGCCATTCTCTACAGCTTTCCCCTGTTCTACATTTGTCAAATACTGCTACCTGAGGGTGTCATATTTCATTTATTTACTATCAGCTTCCTTCACTAGCATGCAAACTTCACAGGGTAAGATCTTATCTTTCTTGTTCATCATTGTGAGCTCATTGCCTTGAACAGTGTCTGGAACTAGATATATGCATAATAATATATGTTGAAAGAATGAATGGATTTTAGTATTTTATGGAGTCACAGAGCTGCTAACACATTTCTTAAATTCAATGTGTTTGGTTTTGGAGATTCCCACATTTTTTTTTTTAAATATATTTTTATTGATATTTTACAGAGAGGAAGGGAGAGGGATAGAGAGCTAGAAACATCGATGAGAGAGAAACATCGACCAGCTGCCTCCTGCACACCCCCTACTGGGGATATGCCCGCAACCAAGGTACGTGCCCTTGACCGGAATCGAACCCGGGACCCTTCAGTCCGCAGGCCGACGCTCTATCCACTGAGCCAAACCGGTTTCGGCGAGATTCCCACTTTTAAGATAATAAATAATTACAATTGTTTTTTTTGCCTAGGAGTATTGATCTACTTTTTAAAGTAGCCAAACTCTCTGATTTGTAAAGATCAGATTTCAGCTTCTCTCCTGGGTTTTCCGTTGTCTCTCTTAGTAGACATAAATAACCCTTTGTCTTCTGAAATAGGTTTAATTTTGTGACTAACAAAGGGGAAAGAGCTCCTTTGGAAATATTTGCTGTGAGGCCCAGATATTACTTCATATCAATTAAACAAGCCTTTATTAATTTCCTACCTGGATAGACCTGGAGTTTCATGTTGAGATAGAAAAATGGTTTCTGCCTTCAAGAGTATTCGTGTTCATTTGCTAATTGCTTCACAGGATAGACATGCACTGAGCACCACTCCGTGTTGGACACAGACATCCAGACATGGAGGTGCACTGTCCCTCCTGTCATCGCTCTCAGGAGAGACAGGTGTGTCAGGATTCAGGGCTGTGAGTGCCACCGAAGTGCAGAGAAGTACTAACTGATGGAAGGGGACCTGCCTGGGAGGAAGAGCTTCCTGACACTAGCTTCCCTCACTCTGGAGAAAGGATTTATTTGAGGAATACTTGAACTGTCTGTAGTGCAGTTACAGTACTTTTCCACTTTTCTGTGTCATAAGACTTAAGGAAAGGGTATGGTTTTCCAGTGCTGATCTAACTGCGGGATCTCTGTGTGTCCCAAGTGGGCTACATTGATCGGATCTAGTCTTGAAAGGTCACACTCAGTAAATAGTATGGCAGAAAGACCCAGAGAAGGTCCCTTGCTGGCCGTATTTGTTAGTAACAGCCTAGGCCCTGAAACTGATTCATGAGTCAGTTTTCTCATTCTCTGGTATGTGTTTGCAGACTTAGCTAGAGAAGGTCTTTCATCTACTAGTATAACTTGGCCTCGTGAATCTTACCTCAGTTTTTGTTTTGTTTTTTGCTTGAAGTGTATTCTTCAACCTCTGTGGTAATCTTCGTGGTATAAAGAAATATTTAGCTATAAATTATATGTCCAACTGGAACATCAGCCTAACACACTCTACGGCAGTGCTATTGACAGTGGCCATTCTTCTGTCCCCAGACCTCAAGAAACAATAAAACTCAGAGAATTTGATTTTATTTAGTCTTCAGATTGCTTGGTTTTAAACATAATTTTATATATGGTTATAGAAGCTTATGTGTATGGATCTTATTTTAATTTAACTAATATGATAAATCATTGCTATAATAATATCCACTAAATTATTCTACTCTTCTCTTCCCCAAATTACTGTAGTCATAATTCATATACATAGATATACTTTTTTCTTTCTATGTTTCATTGTCAGGTCACCATTGTTGCAGACGATAACTGCAGGTTTTTATGCTGGTCAAGAGAAAGATTAACTTACTTCCTGGAATCCGAACCCTTCCTGTATGAAATATTTAGGTATCTTATAGGAAAAGACATTACAAATAAGCTCTACTCATTGAATGATCCCACCTTAAATGATAAAGTAAGTTTTTCTGGGTGTGTTTATTTTGTTAAATAAATATGTACAGTGAGGTATACCTCACTTAATACAATAGATAGTTTCCTGAATTTCCATTAATTAGTCAAATGTTAAGTTAAGTGGGAATGCTTCCGGGACTCATTTCTCAAGAGTGAGGACATATTTTGTAATGATCACATTTGCCATTACGGAGTGAGGTGTCTCTAAATGCCAGGGGCCTCCATGAATGGCGAGGAGGTGCTATCCTCTTCGTAAAGAGTCTGTGAAACAGTCTAAGGAAGATGCCTAGTTAGTGGTGTGAGGGAGTGGGGGGGCGGGGGTGGGGGGCAGGGTAGGGGGGAGGTTGCAGACTGAGCAATGCTGACGAACCCCAGCGAGCAGGAAGTTGGCATTTTAACCCTGGAGTCTTCCAGTCCTGCACATCCTCCTGGTCAGCCTCCTTCCCCGGAAGCCCACACATGACTCGAGAGGTACAGGATGGAGGACTGTAGCAATTTAGTTCGGGATTTCAGAGCTATATAGATCTTCACCAGTTTGCAATTTGATCTTCGTTTCCCCACGTTTACTTAGAAGGAAATTAAAATGAACACAGAGAACTTGGAAAACATCATTTCTGTGATAAGTACTGTTGTTCTCCAGGGACCATGAGTATAGGAGTGTGCTCTCTTAAGTCATTTGTCTAGGCTGTTTATCAAATTAGGTTGGTGCTTACTATTTTTTAAGATTAATAAATAGACTAATGAGCCCTGACCAGTTTGGCTCAGTGGCTAGAGCGTCGGCCTGGGGACTGAGGGGTCCCGGGTTCAATTCCGGTCAAGGGCATGTACCTTGGTTGCGGGCACATCCCCAGTGGGGGGTGTGCAGGAGGCAGCTGATCGATGTCTCTCTCTCATCGATGTTTCTAACTCTCTATCCCTCTCCCTTCCTCTCTGTGAAAAAATCAATAAAATATATTTAAAATAAATAAATAAATAGACTAATGAGTATATTAAATGTATTATCTATAGTAATATCCAGAAAATAAAAATTATAGCTGACATTCATTGGGCACTTACTTTGTACCAGGTAGACTTTTTTTCAAGGAAAAGTAAATGCACTGATAGGGAATACTATCTAAGTCCCATAGGTGTCAGAAATCTTGAAACTTTGCTTTCAGAAGGCCAAAAAGTTGGAGCACCAGCTCAGCCTCTGCACACAGATCTCCATGCTGGAAATGAGGAACAGCATAGCCAGCTCCAGTGACAGCGAGGACGGCTTACACCAGTTCCTCCGGGGCACCCCCAGCGTGTCCTCTCTCCGTAAGTTAGCCCAAAACTGATACATGTCGGGATTCTGATGGATGGCACTGGAAATAGACAAATGACAACTTTGACCAGAAAAATAACTTTGCCAGTAACTATTTGGCAACCTAAAGGCATCATTAAAAATAATCAGATCTTTTCTGATTATTTTAATAGTATCAGCTAAAACCCAACTTCAGATCTCTTATTTCTGTTTCAGAACATGTTCACTGCTTTTGGCACCTACTTTTTAAAATACTGGTTCACTGGAATAATGAGAAAGGGTCCTTATGGTTTGCTGGGTATTCAGCTTTGTTGTTTTCATGATTTTAGTCCTGGTGAAAGCTTAGATCCAGCCATGTGTTAAAAACAGTAGCAAGGAACTGCTGGGTGTTTTACTGCTGGCTGTTTATCTCAGTGTGAGACCAGGTAATGGAATATCCCTGAAGATGAAGGAGGCCACTCAACGCCCCTGTGAGTTACTCATCACACACCACCAAGCAGTACGTTTTGCAAGATCTCTCCATAGTTTAGACCAGTGGTCGGCAAACTCATTAGTCAACAGAGCCAAATATCAACAGTACAACGATTGAAATTTCTTTTGAGAGCCAAATTTTTTAAACTTAAACTTCTTCTAACGCCACTTCTTCAAAATAGACTCGCCCAGGCTGTGGTATTTTGTGGAAGAGCCACACTCAAGGGGCCAAAGAGCCGCATGTGGCTCGCGAGCCACAGTTTGCCGACCACGGGTTTAGACTGTTTTAAGACATTTTAAGTACAACTGATGACACAGATATTGAAGATTAGTAAGTAAAGTGAGAGAAGCTAGATTATTTTAAGAATTAAATGCTTAAAATTACTTTACGCATTATTCCAAGAATGGTAGTAAAGGAACTTCGAACAAATTCATGTGAAATAGCAAAAAGACAAAGTCTCCCATTGCATAAACTAAAAGCTATTACTATTTCCAAATGTATGTTAATCCAGAGTAACTTTTAGGTAAACATAGATAAACATTCGGCAATCCTAAGTGTGTAAATGAGTAACTTTGGATGCTTTGGATAAATTGGATTAAGGATTTTAACTATAGTTTAAACAGGCAAAGGATTGGCAAGGCCATATAACTGGTGTACGCTTCCAAAGCAAAGTCTAGGCATGCAAATACTTTGTGGACCTAAAGGAGATTTCAGGAGCAATACAAACGAGAAACTGGAAATGATTGTATTTTATGCTAAAGTTACTTTTTGAAAGTCACTGCAGTTAACCAAAGCCTGCAGTCTACTAGCATGTCAGATGTACCGGTACTGAAATAGTTTGGTGCCCAATAAGCATTTTCAAATGGACCCATCTTAGTTACATGTGTAGTGATTAATTACTACGAAAGATCAGCAGAAAGGGAATTATAGTTAAATACTGTATGTGGATTATTTTTCCTGTAGAATAGCTTGTGTTTGTAGTTCTTACTTTTGTTTAGTTCTACAGTCTTGCTTACGAAGCACCGAGAACCAGTGGTATATAGCATGAGCATTTGTGGTCTTCAAATCAGTTTTGTTTTTCTGTAGTATTTTATTGTATAATCTAAATATTTTGGGGATAAAAACATTTTAGGGGGGGAAGCTTATGTACGGTATGTTGTTTAAATAGAATTAAAACATGTTTTCAAGATTAACATCTGTACTGTACTCGCCTCTGGAAACCTGTTTCCTGGTGTTCAGTGGATGGCTCACACAGGTGCATACAAACCTAGTTCTTGCTCTAATAATTATTAGCTGTGGCCCTTGTGGGCAGTCACATGACCTTTCTAATCCAACATAAACTGTCATATCTGGTCACAACTCCTGCTCTGTTTCCTTCCCTCTTCCCTGCAGTAAACCATGAGTGTAATCCATTCACTCCTGCACGGCTAACTCAGGCTCCAGTGTCTGTGAAGGGTGCTGCCCTTCAGTGCAGAGTCACATTTTCACTTCTCATTTCCTTGTTCCCTTGTCTAACTAGACTTTAGCACTTTGCAGAACAAAAAAAAGAAAAAAGAAAAGAAATGCTTGCAACCTGCTTACGTTGTTTATTTAATTATTTAGCCTCAGATTTATTATGTAAGATCTCACATATTGATACCAACACGTCTAGCTACCTATGCATGCATATTTTTGAGTGTGTGTGTGAATTACACAGCACATCCTCGTTCATGCCTGCTCCCTTTGACCAGTCCTCGTTCTGAATCTCTTGGCTTCCCTCCTGCGGTTTTAATGAACGACGTTAGGACTTGAGCACAACACTGACACAAATTATGAATTACTAATTCTATCATATAATTCATTAAAAACTGATTAGTTGCCCTGGCTGGTTTGGCTCAGTGGATAGAGCGTCGGCCTGCAGACTGAAGGGTCCCGGGTTCGATTCCGGTCAAGGGCACATGACGGGGTTGCGGGCTCGATCCCCAGTGGGGGCGTGCAAGAGGCAGCCAATCAGTGATTCCCTGTCATCATGGATGTTTCTATCTCTCTCTCCCTCTCCCTTCCTCTCTGAAATCAATAAAAAATTAAAAAAACACACACACAAAAAAAACCTGATTAGTTCCTGTGTCTCTTACATGTTAGCTCAGAACTGCTGAAGGCTGTCGTTTTTCATTTGCCATTCCCATCAATATGCCTCCTCCTTTTCCATTACAAATTAGATTCCCTGTAAAACAGAATGCAGAACTAACCTCCTAGGACTGTTAGGCTGAAATAACAACATTTATCATATTTTGAGCATGTGTTAGGTCTTAGTAAATGGTAGGTCCCTCAGACTAGTGACTAAGCTCTTATTATTCGAGTTTCTGATGTGCAAATGAACAGCCTGGTAGCTGCTCTCAAAATGCTAACGGAGAGAAGGGAACAAACGTCAATTGACAGCAGCAGCTAGTATTTTTCAGGTACTCTCTGTACATAACCACATGGACTAGGCACTGGCCTCCTGCACAGAGGGAGGTGGATTGGTGTTTGCTAGATGATGAGGCACTAACAGGCAGTCCCCAGATCTCTGTGAGGAAGAGGCTGCTTTCTTGCTCACGTGCACACTGAGTGCTGCTCCAGGCCCGTGTCCAACTCACGCTGGGATGTGGAAGGAGCAGTCACTGTTGGGTCACTGCCACTCAGGGCAGAGGGAAGACAGTGGGGCAGAATCATGTCATGGCTCTTACAGCTCCGCCACTTCGGCTTATGTTCTCTGGACCAGAGGAGTCATTTGGCCAGAACCACCATTAGCGAATGGATCTTGAATCCTCCTGCAGGAAGGAGGGAAAGCAGGCATTTTGACAATAACACAATCTATCACAGTGAGTATTGTTTCACTTTACAGGTGAGGAAATGGGAACTATGAGATGTTTATTGGGCTCATTGGGGGTGAGGAGAGGTGCTGGATTGCAAACCTAGGTATCCTGTCTGATACCAAAAGCCCATGCTGTGAAAGCACATTGTCTCTGTGTATTAAAAAGAGAAGAAAAATGCACATACCGTTTGACTAACCCTTTATCGTTTAGAGGTCACTTTCACCCCGAGTTGCCTTTGAACCTGCCAGCTCTGCAGGAGGCACAGCAGCTGCTATTTTTCACCCCTCTGCAGGCAAGTCCCCTGCACTCAGGAGAAGGTAACGCTTGCCCAGAGCCACATCTTCCCCTCCAACCTGCTTCTTTGGAGAAACCTCCCACCCTCCCACCCTTCATTATAACCAAACAGTGCTGCAAATAGGTGTCCCTGGACTGGTTAATTTCCATTTCGGTGAAATTTTCGCCATAGTCCTTGTATGAGGGTTCTAATACGAACATTTAAAATTAACCATTTGTATTCTTCAGACTTTTAGCTTTTGGTTAGCTTTCACTTTGCCTCGCATGTACTCACAGAATTACAGGCAATGCTACTCTCTAAAAATTAAACGTATTTCATATATTTTTCCTAATTAAACAACTTTTACATTCCATTTAGTCATTAACTCAAATAAAGTAGTAGATCTAAACATTAAAATGCACACGAACACTTATAATTATTTCAAATCAGGATCAGCATGTACCCTTGGCATTTGGTTGATAACATCCCTAAAGTCTCTTAATCTCTGAGCTTCCCTTTTATCTTTGTCTGTCTCTGTGTGTGTTTCTGCATTTTTGTTTTGTTTTGGGGTTTTTGTTTGTCCTGTAGAACATTGATTCTTTTTTTTTTTTTTTTTAACCATTACCTGAGGACACTTTCACTAATTTTTAGAGGGGAGGGAAGAAGGGAGAGGGCGAGAGAGAAACATCAATCAGTTACCTCCCCATATGCCCTAACCAGGGCCAAGGTTTGAAACCGCCACCTAGGTGTGTGTCCTGCCCAGGAATCAAACCCAGGATCTTTTGGTGCACAGGACAGTACTCCCATCAACTGAGCCACACCAGCCAGGGCAGAACATTGATTCTTAAACATAGAGGAGCATATGAATCAGGTGGAGATCTTGTTAATGCTTCTAATGCAGATGGGCAGACAGGGGTGGGGCCTGGGAATCCACTGGGTTAACAGATACCACGTGATGCCAGTGTGTCCGGTCCTGAACTACACCTTTAGCAGATAGCTAGGCCATAGGGTTCCCTACTTTTGGAATTTTGTTGATTGCATCCTCCTGGTGGTGATCACGATGTTTCTTGTATTTCCTGTCCACTGGTAGGTGATCTAGGGGCTGGCAGAGGTTCTGGTGAAGGCGCTATTTAGACATCTTGCCCCGTATGGGATATAACACTACACACACACTTCATAGCAGTACACAGCATATGTTCAGTGTAACAGAAATGCCGTTCAGAAAAAGGTGAAGGGACACGTTAGGTGAACCATTTCAGAGAAATTTCTCCTGGCCCATTTCTTACGTTGTGCTGTTTTACACCTCACGTGATGCTGAATCTGGAGCAAGATCTCTGCTCTCTTCGACACAGAGTCTGCGTTCCACATCACATTTTCATTTAAAGGGGAGAAAGTGGAGTAACCAGATAGCCCAGGAAAAAGATGGTCTCTACCCGTTCGTTCAGTAGCTCAGAATCCACTTAATTTAACTCTTCTTGCTTGCTTCCTCTACTGGAGTTTCATGGGCTGGCCCGGGAGCCTTGGCCAGACTTTTTAACCTGGTGTTCATAGAAGACCGGAAGGGACAAGGTGCTCAGAGCGTGTGAGAGGATTTAATGCCCTCGCGGGAATATGAGCTTGCTTCTCTCTGCTCCTGGACCAAGGTGCTCCTCAGGTGCCTTGTCATCTTCTCTACCTTATGAGGTTTGCTCCCCACATGTAATATGTAACACACACACACAGATTGTCATTGGCACTTCATCACTGATAACTGGTGATGAACACAGGCATTGTCATGGCGACAGGAGGACATATTGTGTTTCCTTTAAAGTTGCAGAACTTTATTTTAACTATTGGGGTTAAATAATCTATTGTTTGGCTTGCTGCTTGCTTGTTGTTTTTTTAACCCTGAGGCAATATAGGCAGTATACTCCTAATGATGGAACTCAACTTTTAAAGGTTTAAACCATCTATTTTTTTTCAGAATTATACTTAACATTTATGATTATTTAAAAGACAACTATGAAATATTTAGAGAGATATCTCTTACTGACATATAAAACCTTTTCTGGTGTTTTTTGTTATTAATATCAAAATGGTGCTTTGTACGTCTACTAATTCCATATGACCTCGTTGCCCAAATATGCTTTCAGTCAGGTTAGCTTGCATCCGGTGAGCATTCTTGTCCACAAACACTAGCAATGAATCTGACATAAGAACCTTCTCTCGGCTCTCTTATCTATTTATTTACCTGGAAAGACACAAACAGCCAATTCTTAGTTTCAAGACTGGTTCCATGAAATAGTCCGTTCAACTCCGTTTGCATTTCATTCCCCCTGCAAACAACTGTCGACTTACAAACAACACGCTCTCATGGAGAGGAGATGTGATCAGGCGCAGGGACGGGGAGGAAGAGCCAGGAACAGGCCTCAGACCCACCACGCAGCACCTCCACTGCAGAGATGGAGCGCAGCTGAGGGAGGTTCAAAGGCCTGGCCACGGCTACTGGGCTAGCCCAGAAACAAAGAAGTGTTGAAGTTCGTGCTTTGCTGTTTTCCTTACCAATACCCCTATCCATATGTGAGTGTAAACTTGTTTGGGGAGATGTAACCACTGCTGTGGCGCTGACCACTTCCAAACGTGCTCTCATTCCGTCTTCACCACCACCTCGTGCTGTAAGTGTTGCATTTTCCCCTTCTAGGGTAGAGGAGTGTGACGTTGATCTCCTCTGGGTCTTTGGTCCCCAGCCAGCAGGGGCCGTGCTGTCTGCCTCCAGAACCCCACCCTCCCCAATCCTTTAGATGGCCTGTCTGCTCACAGCATATTCTCATCTGCAAAATGACTACAAAGGGAATTTATAGTTATACATTTTTCATCTTTTAGTAAAATATCTAAAAATTTACAAAGTTAATACGTGCACATAGGTATCAAACATTAAGAAAAATCGCTAGTGAAAAGAGCTGATCCCTCCATCCTAATTGCTCCCGGGAGCTGTCACTTTGGAACAGTGTTTGTCCAGAGTGTTCAATAATGTGCCATTATGTATTGATTTAACCACTAACCTAACTTAGCTCACTTCTAACTTCCTTCCCCCTTCTGCTCAGTATGGTGATGTCACTAGGTTGTATTCTTTGTTTACCTTCGTAACATTAAATAACACAAACCCCTATTTCTTTTCTGCTCTGAGGCGTTTTTAAAGGTGAAAGCATTAGTATCCTTACCCTTTCTTATTCTTTCCCCCTTCTACCTTCATACTGTTGTGGGCTCTTCTTTAACTTTTAAACAATCAAGGTCGATGGCATGTGCATTCTGTTCTCTCTTCTTTTTTCAGTTTTTTAGAAAATATGATAAAATACACATAACATAAAATTTACCATCTTACCCATTTTTTGAGTGTACAGTTCAGTGGCACTAATACTCTGTGCTTTGGTAACTGTAAGTAGGTCTTCCTTTGTCTATGGGTTGTTCTGAAGGTATGAAAGCAAATAAAAAGTGTTGACGTTATTATGCTTTATTCAAAACCAAATAATTGGCTGTGACTATATTTCTCTCTTTTTGGTTTCGATGTCATGACTCTTGTTCCATGCCAAGGTTCCTAATGTCAAGGATGCATGGATCTGGCTTTTGTGCATAACACAGAAATCATGCCACAGTTTGCTCCATATTTTACCCTCTTTTTTCCCCCAAAGTTCTTTTTTTATTGCTTACTTGTGTGGACACCTTAGTCACTATATCCCCAGTATCTTCTAGCTTCTTATCATTCTTTTAGGTGAAATCCCTTTCACTTCTCAACTAAAATCTCTGAGTAGTTGGTTCCTATTTGAATCATGCTTTTTCATACTGCTTTCTGTTTTTATGGGTATCTCTGGTTGCCCTTCGTTTTCCTTATCCTTTCATTTTCTTTTTTTTTTTTTTTATATTTTATTGATTTTTTACAGAGAGGAAGGGAGAGGGATAGAGAGCTAGAAACATCGATGAGAGAGAAACATCGATCAGCTGCCTCCTGCACACCTCCCACTGGGGATGTGCCCGCAACCAAGGTACATGCCCTTGACCGGAATCGAACCCGGGACCCTTCAGTCCGCAGGCCGACGCTCTATCCATTGAGCCAAACCGGTTTCGGCTCCTTTCATTTTCTTTTTTTTCTTTTTTAATATAATAAATCTTTATTGTTCAGATTATTACAATTGTTTCTCCTTTTTCCCCCCATAGCTCCCCTCCACCTGGTTCCCACCCCGCCCTTTGCCCTTACCTCCCCCCACACTGTCCTCATCCATAGGTGTACGATTTTTGTCCAGTCTCTTCCTGCACCCCCCATACCCCTTTCCCCCTGAGAATTATCATTCCACTCCCTTTCTATGCTCCTGATTCTATTATATTCACCAGTTTATTCTGTTCATCAGGTTTTTAATTCACTTGATTTTTAGGTTCACTTGTTGATAGATATGTTTTTGTTGTTCATAATTTTTCTCTTTACTTTTTTCTTCTTCCTCTTCTTAAAGAATACCTTTCAGCATTTCATATAATACTGGTTTGGTGGTGATGAACTCCTTCAGCTTTTTCTTATCTGTGAAGCTCTTTATCTGACCTTCCATTCTGAATAATAGCTTTGCTGGGTAGAGTAGTCTTGGGTGTAGGTTCTTGCTATTCATCACTTTGAATATTTCTTGCCACTCCCTTCTGGCCTGCATAGTTTCTGTTGAGAAATCAGCTGACAATCGTATGGGTGCTCCCTTGTAGGTAATTAACTGTTTTTCTCTTGCTGCTTTTAATATTCTCTCTTTGTCTTTTGCTCTTGGCATTTTAATTATGATGTGTCTTGGTGTGGTCCTCTTTGGATTCCTTTTGTTTGGGGTTCCGTGCGCTTCCTGGACTTGTAAGTCTATTTCTTTCACCAGGTGGGGGAAGTTTTCTGTCATTATTTCTTCAAATAGGTTTTCAGTATCTTGCTCTCTCTTCTTCTGGCACCCCCATAATTCTGATGTTGGCACGCTTGAAGTTGTCCCAGAGGCTTCTTACACTATTTTCAACTTTTTGGATTCTTTTTTCTTTTTTTTGCTTTTCCGGTTGAGTGTTTTTTGCTTCTTTGTATTTCAAATCTTGGACTTGATTCTTGCGTTCCTCTAGTCTGCTGTTGGGTCTCTCTATAATATTTTTTATTTCAGTCAGTGTATGTTTAATTTCTAGTTGGTCCTTTTTCATATATTCGAGGGTCTCATTATATTTATCGGCCTTTTCTAGGATATTCTTGAAGAGCCTTATAACCGTGGTTTTGAATTCTATATCCAGTCGTTTGTTTTCCTCCATTTCTTTCATTTGTGATCTGTTTCTTCGTCTCCCCATTTTTCACTGCTTCCCTGAGTTGGTAAGGTAGATTTGTGTGCTAGGTTTCCTATATGGCCCAGTGGGTTGGCCTCCCCAGTTAACCTGAGGTGGACACTCTTGGTGCACCCCTTTGTGGACTGTGTGTACAGCCTTGTTGTAGTTAAGTCTTTATTGTTGTTGGTATCACTGGGAGGAATTGACCTGCAGGCCAGTTGGCTGTGAGGATCAGCTGTGTCTACACTGGGAGATTTTCGGTGCTGGAGACAGCCTTATAGGATTAGCCTTGCCAGATTGCAAAAGCCTCTGTGCTCAGCTTGGAAGGGGTGGAGTCTCAGGGCGGGGCAGACAGTCCTGGCTTCCCGTCAGCCCTGCCCTTGCGCACAAGTCTCCAGACCTCTGCCTTCCACGGTTCCCGAGTTACCACCTTACAGTACAGATTTCCCCCGCAGGAGCGTGGGTCCCCAGGGGCTCGCCCAGAACTGCGGTTCAGTGCAGTCGGAACTGGGGTTCAGTGCATTCAGGAGCTTCTGACTCCCTTCCACCAGGGAATGCCTATGGTAACCTCCGCAGTCAGTCTTTGTGCACATTCGGGCCTCCAGACCCCTGCCGCCGCGGCTCCCCTGAGTCTCCGAGTCTCCGTGTGCCTTTCTCTCTACCTGACAGTCCAAACTCCCCCTGTATGAGCCTGGGTCCTCGGGGTTTCGCCTGGAACTGAGGTTCAGTGTAGTCGGAACTGGGGTTCAGTGCAGTCGGGGGCTTCTTTCCCCCTCCCGCCAGAGAAAGCCAGCCAGGCACTCCGCTGCCCTTCATCTCTGCGCGCGCGTGTGTCCGTACCTCAACTCTTTGCCGTTCCTTCTCCGTGAGCTTTCCTCTTTCCTTCTAGTTGTAGAATTTCCACTCAGCCAGCTTTCCTGTGGTTCTGGATGGTGTCCGTTCTGTCTTTTAGTTGTAGTTTTGAAATTGTTGTGCGGGGCAGCAGTTTAGGTGCTTACCTATGCCGCCATCTTGGTTTCTCACGTCCTTTCATTTTCTTACATCTTCACTTTCTCAGTTCATCAGTGCCTGCTCCCTTTGGCTTGAGACCTTTCTCACAGTCTCCCCTCCTCCTCCCTCTCCCCAGACTGGTGATTCTCTGGTCTGTTGCTCAGCTGCCATCTGGGACCAGCTTCCCTGCTCTGCACTTGTCCACCATCTCTGCAGCCCTGTATCTTTTTCTTTGGGGCAGGAAGGGGCTGCAGGACTTTCACCATTCCTTGGCTGCTCAGCCCTGTGGCGTGCAGCTCAGGGCCCTGACCGCCCCTCTGAGTAGTCAGGAATTGACCTGGGGATGCCTCTTAGGGCCACAGAAAACCTCCTCATGGGAGCCACTAACTTCCTCCACCTTGCCCATTTGCCCTGACTCGAACCTCCTTGCTGGTGCTGAGTCCCTCGAAGAGAAGTGAAGTACGAAGGCCATACCTGCGCTTTAGCATTATTGTTCAGAAAGCTTCAATCAAACTTAATTTTTTATTTAAAAATACCTTATGACCTCACTAAAAATTTTTTTAATTAAAAAAAAATTCTGATATAAGTAGTCAAAGGCAGGAAAATGGATGATAATCTTTCTAGCAAAGAAGCCATTAAATCCTTCCCAAGCCCCATTCATCAGAAATTGTATACTATAACTAAAATTCTAAAGCCCTGTAAGGTCTTTAATTGCTTGCTAAAGCAATTGGCTAGATGGTCAAAGATAATAAAAATAAGAACACCTTGAAAGGAATAAAGAAAATGTCATTAAACTAACAGAGGAGATGGGGAAATCATGCAGTTCATTGAATAGTTTACAGAGGTGTTGCTCCTTTTTAATAAGTGTTTTTCTGAAGCAGAGAGAAATGGCGCTGGACAAACTTCGTATCATGGTACTGTATTTATCTGAAGATCAACCTTGACGTTGCTTGTTTATTCCCTAGAGCAGACGTGACCTTCACTCTGGATTTAAGAACAACAAATATGTCTGGTACTTTGCCTGCTAGGAGAGGCTCTAAGGCCTCACAATGAGAAGCACACTGCAATAGAAATAAGCTTAATAAGGACAGAATTCTGTGAAAGGCAGTTTCTCTCACCCAATCTTTTATTCCTCCACATCAGGATTTTGACTGTTCCGTATGACCTTCCTAGTCCATGTATCAAAAGCTTCCTGTGGTTCTCTTTTTTTTTTTCCAGTATAGTTGATATTGAATATTATATTAGTTTCAAGTATACAGCATAGTGTTAGTCATTTATCTAACTTTCGAGGTGATCCCCCCGATAAGACTAGCACCCACCTGACACCACGCATAGTTATTACAGTATTATTGACTATATTCTCTATGCTGTAATTTACATCCCTGTGACTTACTATATCTTTCCGTGTATAAAACCCTATTTTGTTCTAAAATTATTAGACTGAAAATCTAGGGGCGTCTTATACACGGAAGTCAGCCAAAGAGGGAGCCGCGGGGGTGTGTAGCTGCCCATACCTTGTCAAACAGGCTTTCTCCAATCACGAGCCTTATTGTTACTGCCGTCAGCTGATGCCGTAATTGGAGGTGGAGATGGAGAGTGCACAGATGCAACAGGGACTGGAGCGTTCTGAGCCCATAAAGATGTCAAAAAATAAAAATATAAATACCAGTACGCGATTGTCTTACTCTGCAAAATTCAAACTGAATGTAATCAGCTATGCAAAAGAGCATGGAAATAGAGCTGCAGAGAGAAAATTTGGACCTCCTCCTATTGAGTATATGATAAGACAGTGGAGAAAACAGGAAGCACAACTCCTTAAGATGCCAAAAAAGAAGGCCTTAAGAGGAAAACCAGAGAAATGTTTAAAATATTGATTTCTTAATTTTGGGTTGGAAATGTAGGGGGGGTCTTATACACAGAAAAATATGGTACTGTGGTTCTTTTGGGACCTCAGAAAGACAAAAGGGGCTGGTGGGACAGCCTGAGCCCAACCTCCACAGAGGCCCAGGGCCAGCTTGTACTTTGCAAAATACCCCTACAGGGCCTTTTTTAAAAAATATATTTTTTTATTGATTTCAGAGAGGAAGAGAGAGATAGAAACATCAATGAGAGAGAATCATTGATCAGCTGCTTCCTGCATGTCCCCCACGGGGGCGTTGAGCCTGCAACCTGGGCATGTGCCCGGACCAGGAATCAAACTGTTACCTCTTGGTTCATAGATTGATCAATGCTCAACCACTGAGCCACACTGGCCGGGCCCTTCAGAGTCTTGATAGCAAGCTTGTCTCCTTCAACTAGGATTGGATACTAGTTGCCGTCTGAACAGGTCTGTGAGGAACGACGGCTTCTGGGATCCCAGTCCCCTGTGGGTGTCCGTGGTGTCCTCACTCCTGGGCCCGAGCACGAGTGCAGGTGTCCAGGTTCGGTTCCGGGCTCTTCAAAGTCTCAGCCTTCTACATTTGAGGTTGAGTTTTTCTTTCTTACGCTTAGAATGGCTGCCTGGTGCTACAGTTCCCCTTCTCACCTGAACCCACGGGGAATGTGGTGTACTGCTCGCAGTAAGTTCTGCCCCGCTGGCTGCGCCTTCTGGGGGCATTGGTACCGTGGAAGGGTCATGGAAGTCTTTTGGGCAGAAGTTACTTTTCTTCCTGGTGTCACATGAAACTCCCACCAGCAACAGCAACTCCTGACGTATCTGTTTAACAATTTCACACCAGGTAAGTCTGGATCGCAGTTCAGCCTGAGACTCTTTGCTTTACGTACTTTTATAATAAACTATGTTACTGGGCGGCCTGAGCCAATTGGAAGGTGATTATAGCTAACAGCAACAAAATAATGCTCATTATCTCTTTTTTTATTATAATAAGTACCAAAGGAGAGAGTTTACCACTTTTGTCTCCCAACTCTAAAAGTGGGTGTAATAGAAGATAAAACTCAGTTTTCTGGAAAATTTATGGCTATGGACATATTTGCTTTCTGGAATTTGAAACAAATGAAAAGTAAAAATATTACACTGAGGTCATGAATTCATAGCAATGTCCTGGAGGGGCAAAAGTAATTTGAAAAGCACTTAACGAAAGATAAGCTCAATTTCTTCCCCCCTCCTCATGCTCTCAAATCTAGGTAAGATATTAGGCCTTCTGGGCAAATGTCTGATGACACATCAGTGCCTAAAATTAATGAAAAAGGCAGGCAAACTTGCAGAAAGAATTTAATAATGTTCAGCTTGTGAAATGTAAGATCATTCCCTTAGAGCACGGTATTTTCTCTCTCTCTCTCTCTCTCTCTCTCTCTCTCTCTCTCTCTCTCTCCCCACTCCATATTGGGTTTGGACTTTTTAGTGGACAAAATAATGATTTCTGGCTCCGTACCGATGGGCTCTTTCTTCCCACTGAACCACAGGGTCCTGCTGAGGCTGGAGAGCACCGGGTCTATGGGCCAGGTGAGCTCTTTGCCCTTGCTCCTGGAAGCCTGCCTTTCTTCTGGCTGTGACAGTGACAGGTGGGGCCAGGTGAACGTCCTCCTTGGCCCTCGGTGGTGCAGGAGGCCCAGTTGATACAGAGTGTGGGCACTCTCTGCAACCGTGATTCCTATCAAGGGCTCAGGCCGCCAGCTGGCGCTGGGTTGCTTCTGGCAGTTAACAGTGAAACCGAGTTTCTGTTGTAAAACTTCAGGTGCATCTGCCGGTGGGGAAAGAGCAACAGGCACAGTTGTGGGAACTGGGACCTGGGGACTTGTGGGCTCTAACCCAGCCACAAAGCCTGAAATGAACGTGCATTTAGTGCTCGCCATGAGAAAAGAGCTTCAGCAGAAAAATGCACTCTCGTGGGGCTGTTAGGGCCATCTGGCTTATCCTGCCAGATGTGTTTCCACCTGGCTCATTCCCAGGTGAGAAAGGCATTCGCCCATGGCAGCTCTCCACTCTGTTTGCTTTCACAGTTTGTTCAGGTTCAGCTTCTGGGTATAAGGTAGAAATATTAGTAAGAATGCGAGGAGAATGAATTACTCTGAAAAGTGTGTTGGCAAATAATAGAGTCAGAGTCTATGTCCGATTTGTTTTTTATTTCCCCAACATTTAACCCTTCAGTTGCTCAGAGATTTGGATGGCTGATTGGATGAAAACTTGGTTGTAGGTACCTTATTGATGTTTACGCGGCGGCCAGTACTCTTTGCTGTAAGCACTGTCAAATCAGCCAATTATTTGAAAGTGATTTCCCTTGAAACATGACACAGAATATATGTGCTGATAACAGTCCCTTTCCATAGTGAGGGCTTACTGTAAGCCCAAGACCTGCTGACGCTTGAATGCTGCTGTGCCCCATGGGGGGAATGGGGGGTTTGACTCATCAGAGATGAAATGTGATGGCCCTGTGTTTCTTCCACGTCCTCAGAATCAGCTTTCTGAAGGCCAAGTTTCAGAGGAGGGTTTTTTTCATGTACTAAGTAGTTATCAAGGACCTGGCTATATGTGGGGTGCGCTGCGAGGCTGCAGGAGAGGGAGGCTGTGGTCACAGCCCTTCGGATGTTGTTTTCCAGGAAGGGAGAGATGCCGTCCTTAGGACCACAGCGTGGTGCAGAATGTGGAAGAGCTGTGGTTGTTTGGAGGAGAATAGAATCCCCCACAGAAGGAATTGGGGAAGACTACAAGTGAAGGAGTTGGGTTTGAACTCCACCATGAGGCCTGGATAGGAATTTGGTGGGAAGGGTTGGGAGTGGAGAGACCATTCCAGGTGGAGAGAAAAGCACGAGGAGAAGAAGAGAGGGATGGGTTGGAGTTGGGGGTCAGTGAGCTTGCCAGAGCGTGGACTAGAAGGGAAGGAGGCTCTCTCTGGAGACCCCTAGATGCCAGCCGAGGACTGTGGGTGACTTGCCTGACTGCCTTGTAATGTTATAGAGTAACCACCACAGCCCCTTCTTTCCCAGGCAAATAGAGTGGGAACAGAATAAGTTCTTTCACAGAGAAACTGAGAGTGCTTGGAAAGTTTTCACTAGGTCATTTCCAGTTGTTTTGGACCCTCTCTTCTCTTTCTCTCCGTGGGGAACTGCAGCGATTAGGCAGGTAGTGGGAGGGTCAGAACATTTTGTCCCCAAGGTAGATAGCAGCCTCAGGATACCGTAGCTCATCACCTCTGGTTTGATAGATGGGCTTAAAAAGTAGAGATCAATTGGTCTCGCTTCCCCAATCAAAATAAACTGGACGTGTTTCTGTTACGTGTAGTGTACAATTATGTGAGTGCTCTACATTATTGATGTGGCTTAATGCTCTTAGACATGTTATCTTGTTTGTTCTGAGGGTTTTGTCTGATTGCAAATACTCAGCCTAAGTTAATATTTCATGAGACTCAATCATAACTTGAGGCTAGAAATATGATGGAAGCCATGGCTACTGGTAGAAAACACACACACACACACACACACACACACACACACACACACCAACTGTGCTGCACTCAGGCCTGTTTAGACTGAGAAACGCAAACCTCTACTCAAGCACTAGTCCCATTTCCTTTCTTTGCCATCCTTACGGGCAATGATGAACTTTAACCAGTTCCCTAATTCTTCAGGCTATTGCCCTCCAAAGACCATATTCTTACACTGATTTGATTGACTTACAAATATTTACAAAGTGTTATCATATCCCACGTACTGATTTGAGTAAGAACTTTACAAACATGAAGACACTTATTCATCCAAACAGCCATATGAAGTAGATAATATGATTATGATTATTTCTATGTTGCTGACAGGGCCATCAAGGCACAGAGAAGTGAAGTAATTTGCCCAAGGTCACACAGACAGCACTCATGGCCGCTTGAACAGACCTGTGAATTGGAGGTTGTGTGTGGTATCACCTGTGCAAAAAAGGACACAAAGCCCTTGTGCTCTGTGACAGAAGTTCGTTCTTGGGACTTTAATACAGGCTTCTTTTCTACCGTCGGTCAGTAGTTGTCTTTCCAGAAGCTCAGTATTTTAATTGATTGTAAATGTTTGAAAGTGAACAATTTCTGTGTGTGTACAACAAACACATAAACTATACCAGAGCCAGGGCCTGAACAATGATGACCTTTTCATGTTGGAAGATGTGGCTGTTGGTAGTAGCACTTCCCCGGGTATACGGCAGTGACCATCGTCAATAAGAAATGACATTGTCTATGTGCCCAGCACCCTGCTAAGCATATTTTTGTTTAATCCTCCCAACAACCCCAGAAGGCAGGACCTGTGAATATCTCCTTTCCACAGATAGGGCAGCTGAGACCTGGAGAGGCACAGTAATGGAGCACAAGACACACAGCAGGAAGCAGCAGAGTGGGGACTTGACCCTGGAATTGTTTCCTGAGCCTCTGGTCTTGACCACTGTGCAGGCCGCCTGCCCCTGTGCCGTGGGGCCCCCTGCTGGTCCCTGACCCTCCTCGCTGACAGCAGCCTGCTCTCAGGGCTGGGCGGCCCTGCTGGCTGCTGCTGACTCTTGTCAAGGTTGAACAGCTGATCAGTATAAATTTCTTTAGGCATTCTGATTCCTATCTTTATAAGATCCTGCTACTTGCCTTTGCTGTACAGCAAACATTTGAAGAGTCTGATTTCACCCATTGTTCTTCCATCATCAACTTTACACCCAGCCTGAGTTCAGCATTTGCTGAATACCACTCCACTAGGGGGAAGCAAGAATGTGCACAGGTGTGGGTGGGCAGATGGACCCTGACACAGTGGATCCTGACATTGAATGTGGGAACTGTGTGGAGGGGAGTCTGTGCTTATGATGTCACGTGAGCTGCTCATGAGGCACCTCATGGAGTCTCTGCACCTATTTACAATATATTCTCTTACTTTCAGACAATATTTTTTTTCTACATCAGGCATGGTGTCCATATATGGGACATGCTTTTGGTACATGAGTGAATGAACAAGGGACTGGGTGCATGGATCATTCATTGCTTGGTTCCCTTGATTAAATGGCATCCTATAAGGCCTTGGGATGCCTTGCTACTTGGGATTGTATTTCCTCCACCTGGCTCTTCCGCCTGCATGCCTGAACCCTCTTCCTGCCCCACTGCCCCCCGCTCTCCATCTCCATGTCAGTCCAGAGCGTGGCTGGACAGTTGGTGGCAAGAACTGTTCTTTTAGGTAGTGCTACAGGTGGTATGAGGGTCTATAGTTTTAGAACAAGACCATACTTTAGGGAAATCAGGAGTTCAGTCAGCTTTCCAGGGACTTCAGTCACCATGTCTGTATTCATGGAGGAACATTCTGATTCCTAAACAGACTTTAGGGCAACCCACTAGGGACTGGGATGTTTGAGAAGCGCATCATACGAGCACACACATTGGAATGTGTTCCACATCCTGACTTGGTTGTTTTATTGAAATGCTCGATTGAAAATATAGTGTTAAGGGACACTCCATTCGTGGGACCAGCGATGGATTCCCAGCGGGTTTTGTTTTCTAGTTGGAGTTTGAAACTGGTGCATCACGCCAGCGTCAGGACAGGCTGCATGTTAAGTGGCTTTCCTTTCTGTGTCTCTGACAGATGTGCCCTCCCCACACCAGCGAGCCTCGGCCAAGATGAAACCAATAGAAGAAGGGGTAGAAGATGATGACGAAGTCTTTGAACCCGTGTCACCAAAAACATTTAAAGTCCGTGAGTTGCCTTGATCAGAGAGAAAAGCCAAGTTACCAAGATGGAAATTGTCTTGAAGAGATCCTGAAAAATACCAGCACTTTATCACTGCTTTTAGATTATTCCGCTTTAGGACATCCAGACAGCACAGTCTGAGGGCAGAAAAGTGAGGAAGAGTCAAAAGTGGGAAGGCTATTTTAGCTCCTTTTTATTGGTCAGCTTTTTAAGTGGTTGCTTTCCTGAGCCTTCTGACTAAACCTAGTTCTATTTTGAGATACATATTTTCACAGTATTTTCTAGATACACTATCATTTTGACTTTAAAAATCTTAGTGTTCTGTCCATTCAAATGCCTTTCCACTTACTTTCCAAGACTGTGGTTCATCTTGCTCACAGGCAGTTTTTTCTCTATCATGGCGATGGCGTTGTCTATTCGATAGCTTTAACACACAATGCAAGTTTGAAATTGAGATTGCAGTAGCATTGAAAAGCAGGGAATCTCAGGCTTTGCTCAATTGACTTTTTAGATGGAAAATTTTAAACAAAGACGTGATTCGACTGGTGTTTATTTTTCTACCAGGCCAGACACATTACCCCACTAGATTGCCTTCCGTGGACGTTGTATAAGATAGCTTGATAATGAACAAAGCATCAGACTTCGCTCACATTACCCTTGTATTATGCTAGTCATACATTAGTCCTGAAACCTAAAGCTGGAAAGATAACAGATGGAAGTGGTGCTGAGCCCGGTGTCAGCCTTCAGCCGCTCACCTGGGTCTGGAGCCATCTCACCCACTTGGGGCGGGAGGAGAGGAGAGTCAGATGGCCGAGCAAGTGGCACAGAGCAGCTTCATCCTTTGGTCAGGATTCTGAAGTTTCAGGTTGTCCTTCCAGCCGTAAAAGTCTCTTTAACAGACACCCAGTGCTGTGGGGCAGGGGAGGTTATTTTCTGTAGTGCTGGGAACAAAGATTTAAAAGCACACTGCTGAAATCAGGTGATAGGAAGTCATTAACTGTTTTTATTAAAATGTGTGTGTGTGTGTGTGTGTAAGCATGTGCACATGCATCCTGTCATGGATAAGAAGACGGATCTCAAGATTAGGGATTTTAAAGAGCCACTTAGCCTGAATGGGAAACATGAAACTGTTTTTAAACACAGCCCTCTGAGGAAGACAACGAGCCTCGGGGAAAAGGAGCCGGGCCACTGAGGAGCCCTCCCACAGAGATGGACAGCAAAGCAGCAGAGAAGGAGACAGAAACGCGCTCTGGGTGTAAGATCTCTGGAGGAGATCACTCACTAGTATACAAACGAACAGCGTGTCTTTGGATGAGGCATAGGTGCAGAGCCAAAAGAACATGTTTGTTGCCAAAGCCACCAGATAAGATGCTTCCTGTGATTTTGGTATTCACCCGTGTGACCAAGGTTCAGAAAATGGTCTGCAAAAATTATTCTCTACGTCACCCCACATCTATGTTCAAATGTAACATCAAGTCTGTTGTATGAATCTGGAGTGTAACATTCATACCAGAATGTATGTATCATTTGTAATATTTTGGAGCCCTCGTAAGTATTTGTATTTGTAAAATAATAGCACAGACACTAGATAGATCTCCATGACGTTTATGTATTTTAAACCATAACAATGGGTGCTACCTAATTATTTTGTGGTTACCATCCCTTGCTTGCTGAGGCCTTTCCATACCTCCCTACGGGGTTCCACCTGAGTCACTGGCCACATTTGTGCTTTGCTGCCAGCAGTGTGCACACTAGGAGACGTCACCTTCTTCCTGCGGTTCTCCCGCCACAGGTCTGAAGCTTCTCTGGTTTTATAACTTGCAGCTGCTGATTCTCCGGTTCCGTCTTGGCCCGAGAACAGAGTAAGTTGGATGCTGGAAAAATCTTTGGGGGGAAGTTGATGTAACCTGCACACTGTGCCCTTTTCCTGGTGCGCAGGTAATGACTCCGCCCTCCAGGGAAGATTCTCCTGCGAGTGTGTGGTGGCCCAGCCATGAGCTTGGTCAGGTCTGACCTTCGGGGTCCTGGTGCCCTCCTCCCTGCAGACCCCAGGGTGCAGCTCTGAGGAGCCACTGGTTTTGTGTTGTGTTTGTTTTTATTTTCATTATTTCCTTGGTTGTTTCTAAAACTGCTCTGTAGAAACCTCTGACCTAGCCATGCCTCGGTGTCCCATCCCCTCCCTCTGTCCAACCCTGGTTTCCTAACCTCTTTTTCTAATTATCCTCAACTAGAGTGACTAGAGATTCCCACCTATTCAATTCCAATTCCCAAGGATTTGAAAGGCTAGGATATTGTGTAGGGAGCTTAAGGTCGTGGTGTAATCTTGGCTTCAGTTCTGCTTGAGGCACGACCCATTCTCACTGAGGGTAGCCATGCCTTCTTTGATTGTCACAGAACCCCAGATGCCTCGTGTAGGATGACAAATTGGAAGTGTCACTTAAGAAACCTGCTTTTAAGTACTATTTACAGGTTCTGTTATACTTACTCGCAACCTGATTTTAAAGTACATGGGGATTTAATGAATGCTTTATATAGTCACATTTATAATAAATTTACATTTTGTCTGAATAAAGCCTTATCATTTAAAATAACTTCATATATTGTCATTTAATCAAATAAACTTCTTACTTAAAAAATGTGTATTTTCATTTCATTCTTCTTACTTACACAGTTTCATAAGATTCCACAGCACAGGGAATCATGAAGGGGGAGGGGACCTCCCCCAGACCTATCCTGTGGTGGGCAGGAGGGACCCACCTTTCCGTGCTTGAAGGAACGCACATTTCTTCCATCGACTGTCCTAAGTATTGGAATGGGAAGCTGAGAGCCCATCCCTTGGGGGTGCCCTAACCACCCCCAAGACTAGACCCAAATGGAAGGAGCATCTTCTACTCCCATAAAAGGAACTGATTCTTTTACTCCATAAGCCATGTCACCTAAGTCTAAAGTCCCTTCAGATCACTGTCCACTTTGACAAAGCCCTTTTCCTTACCCCTCAGTGTCCCAGCACTCCACAAGGCCGGCAAGGTGCAGGTCAGGCGTTAGCATCCTGGATTTAGGAGAGAGGGACGTGCACAGAGGACGAGTAACTGGTCCAAAGCCGCATGGCCAGCAAGTGAGCAGCCAGGACCCAACGGCAGGCTTGATCTGGGCACTCTCCTAGTTCCATATTACAACTGAGAAACCTACTTCTTTCCAACCATGCTCTTTCTGCTCCTGGGCCTTTTCCCATCCCACTGTGGGGGCATTTTCACGGTTCCAGCGTCATCCATACCAGCCTGCTCTGCGAAGCTACCCTGTGGACCCAGGGCATTGGACACAACGTTACTAGGCACAAAGGCCTCCCCATTGGCCTTCAAGATCTCCCTGCCTCCTCCTTCCTTCTGTCATGAGAGAGCTCACCTCTTTCCAGGTGTCAGCTAAGCCGCAGTTTTTCTACCCCTATTTGCTTGTTGCAGCTGCTTGCTGCTCTGTGGCAGGGATGGCAGTGGGGCCAGCTCCCTGGAGAAAGAAGCACGTGACTCAGACTTGCCTCCGCTCTGACTCCCTGCCCGACAGGGCTGCAGGACCAAGGGTGGTTTGAAGGAAGCAGAACTACCCCACGCCGAAGTGGGGAAGTCCCACAGCTGCAAACAGGCTCTTAGAAGTCCCACAGCTGCAAACCGGCTCTTAGATGGCACTGCAAATGGCCTTCCAGGAAAGCAGCCTCGAGGGGAAAGTGCAAATAGCCATTTACTTCTTGCTATTTGTTTGCAAATGATGTGTTTGCAAATGCTGCTGTGTCTGTGGGTGTAATTATGCCCTTTGTGCAGAGACCGGCTAAGGTGAAACCATGGAGGCCCTTGGAAGGAGCTCAGAAAGGCAGCAGCCCTCAGGCCCGACCCCCAAGGGGTCAACTCTACTGCATGGAAGACAGAGCTACCAGCTGTTCGTCTGCTCTGAATTCATTTCTCTTAAAACTGCTTCTGTTATCTTGGGGGCCTAGTCAATCCTTTGTAAGGTGCTCCCCATTATTATTGTTTTTCTCATCTGATCCCTTTTAACCCTTCTTTTTTTTTTTAATATATATATATTTTATTGATTTTTTACAGAGAGGAAGGGAGAGGGATAGAGAGTTAGAAACATCGATGAGAGAGAAACATCGATCAGCTGCCTCCTGCACACCCCCCCACCGGGGATGTGCCCGCAACCAAGGTACATGCCCTTGACCTGAATCGAACCTGGGACCCCTCAGTCCGCAGGCCGACGCTCTATCCACTGAGCCAAACCGGCTAGGGCTAACCCTTCTTATTAGTATTGATATGTATAATGAGTAAGAAGCATATCATACTTTATACTTTCATACATATATTTATAGAGAGAGGCATGTTTTTAGATAAAGAAAAATTAAAATCTGATGTTGCCCTTTAAAATAATCTAGCAGTCCATGCAAAGATGTGGGGGGCCGAGTGACATGTTGCCCCCAACAGATTTCTTATCTATGTTGTCCATCTCGGCCACCCTCCTAGCTCAAAGCAGCCCTAAAGCAGGACTGGAAAAGGTGGCGGAGCTTCCCTCCCCGACATGGCTCTGAGGTCAGACAGATGCGGTTCTAAACACTCTCTACCCATGGACCCTCAGCAGGTTGTTAACCGCCCCCCCACCTCCCACCCCCTCACCCCCACCCCCACCCCGGCAGCCGCGTGTCCCCAGCTGCACACTAGATCCTTTCCCCACACAGCGGGCGCTCACTGAGTGTTAGTTCTCACCCCTTTTCCTTTTTCCTGTGGTTGCCAAGTTGGGTCCTTAAGGCTTTGGCAACCACAGTCCTTGTAAAGAGCCAGAGAGTCGGTGCCAGGACCTGAGGGACAGGCAGGGCAAGGGCTGTGGCCAGGGCCCCTGGTGCTCACAGCAGAGGTGGCTGGAGGCACGGGAGCCACAGGCTGCACTGTAGGCATGTTGGACTGTGGCAGAGAAGGAGCCCACCCTGACGTCGGGAAGTGGCCCCGGGAAGCTCTAGGCTGGAAGGAGGCTGTGGGCACCTTTGTGAGGTGGCACATGGGTGGAAAACACGGAGTTCGGTTAAATGATGATCTTAATAAGGTGAAGAGAAGAAAGAACTTGTTAAGTGTGGTCAACCTTTAACACTTATTTTCACCTAATACCCCTGCTTATCTCCCCATGGTGGCTGCCCAGTAGCTTTGGGCAGGTGGGGTGGACATGCATGGAACACAGGATTGGCAAGTTTTGACAACAGGAAGGATGGAGAGAAGTTCATCGAGACCCCAGAGAGTGTGGGGAGGGAGAAGTTCTCCAAAATTCAGGAGACTGGCATTCTCCATCGGGTTTGATTGCTAAAGAATGCTGGGGTTGGGGCAGGTCGCGTCACCTGTCTGGGCCCAGTTTCATCTACAAAATGGGGTGAGAGCAGGTGAGGGCTCTCCCAGCTTCCATGCCCGCAATTCCAAGTATGCATACTTCTTAAAGGCTGACATGGTATCTCTGCTCTTTGTCCCTCCGTGTCCACCTGAGTCAGGATTTTTGGGGGGAACAGGGAGGTGGGGAGGTTGAGGATGATTTGGAGGGTTAGGCCATGTCTCACCAGTTGGACCCCTCTGCCTGTCTTTCCCACCCAGGACAGTCCCATCCGTCCGCTGTCCTTCACAAATGCTGTGTTGGCTTGAGGTCATGTTACCATCATCATTATTAATACCAGAACTACTTTAGGTCCTTTTATCACCAAGTATTCAGTAGTTCTTTTTATACCATTTAAAGGGTTTCTCAAAAGTTCTTCTCAAAGCAGCCAGCTTGCTGAAAAACCCCTTCTAGCCCTTCCGAAATGGTGTTGGTTGAGATTTTAGAGGGACAGACCTGTATAATTTCACAGCAGAGCAGGTAAAGTTTAGTTCAAGAGTTCACCCACTGAGTGGCAATCGGGGGATGACCAGAAGGCCGTTAAAATCCAGCTAGCTGGGCCTCACCCCTGAGTTTGATTCAGTACAGCTGGGGAAAGGCTCAAAGGCTGGATTTCTAAGTTCCCTTTATTTAGCAGATGAGGAGACTATGGCTGGGAAAATTAAACACAAGGAAAACTAGAACCCACATATTCTCATTCATAGTCCAATGGCTTTCACTCAAAAGGAACTTGTATTTATTTTATTTTTAAAAAATAATGATAGGGGCTTAATCACAAGGAACAACAACAGCCTGTAATTATTG
This sequence comes from Plecotus auritus, assembly GCF_963455305.1. NCBI lineage: Eukaryota > Metazoa > Chordata > Mammalia > Chiroptera > Vespertilionidae > Plecotus > Plecotus auritus. Next base: position 43,322,071 of record NC_137775.1, read on the forward strand.
GAATCGAGAGTCTAGCCCAGTGGTCGGCAAACTCATTCGTCAACAGAGCGGCAAACTCATTATCAACAGAGTGGCATGTGGCTCACGAGCCGCAGTTTGCCGACCACTGCCCTAGACCAGTAGTTCTCAAATCCTATATACTAGTAATAAAAGGCTAATATGCAAATCGACTGAATGGTGGAACAACTGGTCGGTTGTGCACTGACCAGCCCGGACACACACTGACCACCAGGGGGCAGATGCTCAATGCAGGAGCTGCCCCCTGGTGGTCAGTGCACTCCCACAGGGGGAGCCCTGCTCAGCCAGAAGCCAGGCTCATGGCTGGCTAAGGATGTCTGACTGCCTGCCAAGGCCCGCTCCCGGACTGTGAGAGGGTGCAGGTCAGGCTGAGGGGACACCCGCCCGCCCCGCCAAGTGCATGAATTTTGTGCACCAGGCCTCTAGTTTTTAATAAAAGAGTCACATTGGGAACTAGTTAAAATCTGGCTCCATGAACTCAGTATACCTGTAACAGTGATTCACAGCACATTGGAGCCAGCAATTCATTTGGCATCCAGATTCTTAAAAGCTCCCAGATGATTCAGGTGTGTTAAATCTGAGACTCTCTAGTCTGGAGGAAGGTCAGAAACTTACACTTGAGCAGGCACCCCAGGTGATCTGTGCATAGTTGTGGCTGGTACAGACCATGCAGGAATGCTTTCCTGGCCTTGCTTCCTGCTTTGGGAAACATAAGGAAGCAGGAGGAGTGTTAGTGTGGGGTTGGAAGAGTGCATAGTGGGTGGCATAGATGGAAACATTCAGGTTAAAGCAAGAGTAGACAGTTTTGTTGGTGTGTGATTTTCTTCAGCATGTATCATATTTATGTGAGGAACATTTATTTTTTATCAATATATAATCTACACTAATAAAAGAGAAATATGCAAATTGACCGCACCTCCGTGACACCCACCAGCCAATCAGGAGTGAGTATGCAAATTAACCTAACAAAGATGGAGGGTTAATTTGCATATGCAGGAGTGGAGTGAAGACTGAAGGCTCCGGCCCGAGTGAAGACTGAAGACTGAAGACTGAAGACTGAAGATGACTGAAGACAACTGGAGACTGAAGACTGAAGGAGGCTTGGCTTCTCTGCTGCGGCTGGAGAGGAGACTCCTCGCTGCGGCCACAGCGGAGAAACCTAGCCTCGAGGTTTGGCTTCTCCGCTGTGGCCGGAGCGAAGGCCTGGGTCCTGGGTGCCAGAGGAAAACCGGTGCCGGCAGCCAGGGAAAGGAAGGCCTATTGCATGAATCTCCGTGCATACTAGAGGCCCAGTGCACAAATTTGTGCATGGGTGAGGTCCCTCTGGGTGGCCTGCAGGGATTGGACCGAAACCCGCAGTCCAATGCCGCCTGCAGCTCCTACCTGCCGCTCCCACTCATCCCGGCCCCACTGTGCCTGCCGCAGGTTCACGCCCAATCAGTCCTGATGGGAAGAGGCTGGTGCTGTCACAGCAGCGCTTGCCAGCCATGAGCCTGGCATCTTGCGCCCTCCCAAGAGGAGTGGCCTGCGGGATGGGGTAAAACCGGCTCTCTGACATCCCCCGAGTGATCCTGGATTTTGAGAGGGCGCAGGCCAGGCTAAGGGACCCCACTGGTGCACGATTGGGCCATGGAGGGACCGCAGGAGGGCTCCAGGGCGTGGCCGGCCCATCTCGATCAGTCCCGATTGGCCAGACCCCAGCAGCAAGCTAACCTACCAGTCAGAGCATCTACCCCCTGGTGGTCAGTTCATGTCATAGCAAGCGGCTAAGCAGTCTTAGCATATAATTAGCATATTACGCTTTGATTTATTGTTTGGTTGTTCTGTCGTTCTGTCTATTTGCATATTACCCTTTTATTATATCGGATTGTATTACTTCCAATTGGACAACATACTGATTTGATATATGTATACATTGAGAAGTGATCATCAAAATAAGGCCAGTTAACATCCATCACCACACATGATTACCATTTTTTTTCTTGTAATGAGAACATTTAAGATCTACTCCCTTAGTAATTTTCAAATATGCAGCACAGTATTCTTAACTATAGTCACCATGGTGGACATTAGATCCCAGGGCTTAATTTTATAACTGGAAGCTTGAAGCTTGTACCTTTTTTTAAAATTCTCACCCAAGGATGTGTTTATTGCTTTTAGAGAGAGAGGAAGGGAGAGAGATAGAGAGAGAGACGGGGATCTGCTGCCTCCCCTAGAGGCACTGACGGGGATCGAACCTGAAACCTTTATATGTATAGGACTGAGCCACACCAGCCAGGGCTGGAAGCTTGTGCCTTTTGACCACTGCTGGTGTGTGATTTTGATCAACTCCCCTTAGTCACTTTCTCTGGCTCCCTGTGCCTTCTTAAGTAACAGAGACAGAAAGAAGCTTGCAAGCGGGCTCTGGCGTTTGGGAGAAGAGAATAATAAGAATCAGAACCCTGAGGAGTCCTTCCTGGCCCCGAGACGCGTTCTGTGACCTGCACAGTTAATATCATCTCCCCAGCAGCTGCATCTTCCTTAGTAATGCAGGACTATTTATACCTGCCATCTTTACCTTAAAAGAGTTTTGTGAGAACCAATTTCCAAAGCCCATATAAAACTATAAAGCACTATAAAAGTGAAAGCTTAATATAACTGTATTAACCAGTGACACATAAATGGAAGCTTAAGGTAAAAGAAATATCTCTTCACTAAATTATACTTTGAATTTCTCTTGGAACTTGTGGCTAATTTGCCCTCACTTCTAGGTGTACACGTTCAAATCGCAAACCCAGAACACCTGGGCACGATAGGGTGCGCATTTTAACAAGAGAACGTTTCTTCCCAGATAATGCGAGTGTGGGCAGACCTACTAAGATGTCTAGGTGAGAAGAACAACCTCAAAGTTTTGAGTAATAAAAATCTCACGTGAAAATTTGAAATCTGGATGAGAAACTTATGGGACAATAATACAATATGAGTATTTAATGCACTATGGGTGCTTACAGGTTTGAAGTTTCTTATTACAAGAAGACCTAGAAATACTCAGATAAAATACTTTGTCCTAGACACGTTACCAATATCAATATACCTTCGGCACCACGAACTCCACGTTGACATCCTCTGTCTTCTGCATCAGAGCCCATAAAGTCATTTCTTAGACTTACACATTTTTCCAGGCAGAGAATCTCCTAGGTAAGTTTATCAGACATGAAATATTCTGCATTTCAAATAGTAGCTGAAGCGACGTGAAGTATTCATTTCAGAGAGTGAGTGAAGAGCGCCCTCTGGTGGTATTGTATAGCAACTGAAATGCAGTGCACTTTTCATCTTCACCAAAAGGGTTTTTCACGCTTCCAAAGACACACTGTACAATGCACCACATTAGGACATGCTATTTAGGTTGTTATGTTATGTAGGCTATCTTAGGAAAAATCTTAGTTGGGACAGTGTCCCATTAAGAAATAATTTTTATTTAAAAAGAATCACTGTGGGTTGTGACTATGGCCCTTCCAAATGGGATCGCTTTCAGGGGTCCTCAAACTTTTTAAACTGTCCCTCAGACCGTTGGAGGGCCGGACTATAGTTTAAAAAAAAAAAGCTATGAACAAATTCCTATGCGCACTGGGGGCCCGGGACGAGTCGGCTGCTAAGCAGGACAGGCAGCGGCACCCGGCGGGCCGGATAAATGTCCTCGGCGGGCTGCATGTGGCCCGTGGGCCGTAGTTTGAAGACCCCTGGAATAATCTGATCTTGGCTTACAATTCTTTTCATTGCTGATTTGTTTTGTTTTGTGAGGGGGTGGGGGTGGGGCTTGTGCTGTAACATTTAGACATTGGTTGGGATGGGGTTCTAATGGAACTTGTTAAATCTTCTCCAGCAGGCTTTGGGAATAAGCATCTGAGATGATCAGGCGTGATCCTATACGAAGACAGAATATTGGACCAAATGACATTCCAGGGCTCCTTCCATTTTGTTCTCTGTTAACATTTCCTGGGCAATCTGATCTGTCTCCCCATTAATGCTGTTCAGTACTAACAAACAAAAGAAAAATACCAACCTTAGAGAAACAGTGAGCAGTGGACATCTCCAGAATGCTTCAATGATGATGTCATACATTTCAGCCCCTTCTTTGCATTTTCCAAATTCTCTACCATGAGAAAGTTTATGATGGCTGGAATTAGAATTTATTATGATTGTTTTAAATAGATTGCTTTGGGTGAGCGGCAGAGGCAAGTTTAACACAGAGCTAGCTAAAGTAATATCTGGACTAGCTAATGAAGATACGTTGTACAGAGTTAATTTCATGAAGAAATATGAGAATTTGCAGGGCCAATGTGGAGGTAACTATAATCGCTTGAATATGTGACCTGACCATCTAAATGAAAGAAGTGATCAATAAAACCTGACAAAGAAATATATATGACATGCCAGCCGTGAGGCCATGTTTCTAAAGAACGTGTGGAAACCAGTAAGAAAAGACCACGTGTCAATAATACGTGTATTGGAACCAAGTCAAATGTAAATATGGTTTGCTTTCGTTACTCTCTGCATTTGCAGCATTGTTGCCACTAGAGTACTTAGGTATGGGTCCAGTTTTCTTGATAAAAATGCAAAACAAACCATGGCATTTGGGGTGTAAGTAAGGACCCCAAGGTTGGAGTGTGCATTAAAAAGAATTTATATAGCCTGGAGCCGGCAGATAGCCATAGATGCCAAGCAGCTCAGGAACTGAGGCCCTTGACCTTCAGAAAACAGCTCACGTCTTCAAGAAATGTTGATTAATTTTAGAAGCAAAGTATATACTTAAAGACAAGAAACGTTTAAGTGGAAATGGTGTTAAGTAACATCCCTGATAGGCAGCCTCAGAAATATTTACCATTTTCTAGGGAACCTAAAACCACTTCAGAAAGCGTGTGTGTGTGTGTGTGTGTGTGTGTGTGTGCGCGTGCACGTGTGTGTTTGAAAGGGAAGGAGAGAGAGAGAGAGAGAGAGAGAGAGAGAGAGAGAGAGAGAGAGAGAGAATTTGGAAGGGTAACATATGCTGATTTCTAAACTGAGGATGACAGAAATTATATTTACCAGCAAAACCATTCTTTTAAATTTCAATTGTTTCTAGAAAGCAAAGCAGACAGGAGAACCTCATAGAGTTTGTGTGAGGAAAAAAAATTAATTTCATGAAAATAACAGGAAAACAGGGGCAGGACCTATCACAAAATGATAAATTGTCACATGAGCAATTTTTTGATTTAGTAGCCTAGCAGGCCAAAGCTTCATATAAGGCTCTTATCAAAAGCTTATGCAAGTGGCACAAACAGAGGCCTGGTGCAAACGCAGGGCTCCGTGTACCGGATTCTGGGGCTTCCTATTATCCTGATGGGATTTACATTTGCTCTTTATTAGGAAAAAGAAACGCTAATTCTTACAAAAGCATATTGGACTGCCTATGTTTAAGCTGTCAGGTTTTCCTGTCATTTAAACACTAAAACCTCTTTTCCCCAGTGTAGCTCTTCGGAGAGGACAAACATGGTGAACTGTTTCTCTACATCAGCATGCGGCTTCGCCAGCAAAACATGCTGGTGTATTTCTCAGCATTTAAAGGGAGTTTCGTTAAAATACCAAAATTGAGTATCCCCACCCTAATGCCACTAAGAAAGCACCCAAAAGAAGTGGTGAGAAGGCCTTTCCCCCATGTTCTTTCATGAAAGTAGGAAGTTTCCCACTTAGGCCATCTTCCAGAACCTTCTCTCTCTCCACTGATTCTATTCCCTCTGCCTTCAAATGCATGCTTTGTATCCTTAAAAAGTAAATAATAAGGTCATAAGAAGACACTATTATAGACCCAAAGAGCTGCTTTTTCCTGGTATTAGGAGCAAATTTATCTTGTCTGATTGCCTATCTGTCTATTTTATTATCAGATCCACCTTCGGGAGCAGGAGTCCAACAGGGCTACTATTCTAGCAAGCAAGTTGGGAAGCAAGACCAATCGCATTGCAGTAACTTTGTGAAGGAAGCAACTTTAAAATAATTGTAGTAACTTTGCTAACCCCTATAGCTTTTCTACATTTCTGTCATTTTATGTATTTTCCCCATAATGAAATAAAAAAATAGTAAACAAAAAACAATTTTTTTATCTTGAAAAATTCTGAACTCTTACTTTTTCTAATTGCTGCAATGATTGCATTTATCCTCCCTTTCACTCCATTTCAAACAAGTAGTATAGGCTATGTTGCCTTTTTTCTTTTTTTTTTAACCTCTGCAATTTGGTTGCACCTATATTGCTCCATTAAAAATTTTCTGTCCATAATTCTGGAAACTTTTTATTGACCTGTCTTCCTGTTTATTAATATTCTGTTGCTTTTCTGTCCCGCCCCCCTTTTTCCTGTTCTCTCAGCAGTTAACTTGTTGTTAAGCCCATCTGTTGAATTCTTACTTTGAGATATTATAATTTTTGGCGCTACAGTTTCTGACTTCTATACCTTCTCTGTTTGCCATAGTTATTGTTAACATCATTGTATAATGATTGCAGTATCTGAATCACCTGTTTTCCTTTGTTCCCAGTGAATTGGCTGTTTATTAGCATGCTTCATTCTATTTGTTGGGTGTTGGACATTGTAGGTAAAAATTTGTAGGGGCTTTGGGTAATGTTGTCTTCCTCCAAAGAGAGCTGTTTTATTTTGGTAGATAGGTATTGTACCAGCTGGTCACCTTGTCCCATCCACGGTTAATTTCCGGTTTTGTTTTGTTTTTTTAATTTCAGGTTTTGTTAGGGCTGGTCTATTTCACTTTTGCCCCTTTCCTGGTGTATGGCCAGTACTCTTAGGGCACACACTTATTCCTAGATTTAGTCTTCTGGGATCCAGACAAAAACCGAGGTGTTTACCAAGACCCATCTAACTCTCTTTCTAATTCCATCTCTGTCAGCACTAGACGGCTGAGGAAATCTGTTAACTCTTTTAGCCTCTCAGCCAGGGGCGTAGAGTGGGATGAGACAGGAAGGTGCATAGAGCAAGGGACCACCCTGAAAGTCAGCACCTTTTACATTTTACACCTTAGGCACCTCTCTTGCCTCACCCTAGTTCTGGCCCCGCTCTCAGCTGCTTTCTGCTGAGTCTTAACATTCAATGACTTTAAATGAATCTATATGAAGATGGTGGGGGCTTCATTCTCTGTCTTTCACCCTGTGGCACGTCAGGGAACTGGCAAGGGCCCTTAGGGGAAAAGCTGGGGGTAAATGTGCTTCTCAATTGTGCTTTCCCCTTCTTTCAAAGTCAGTAGCCCCCCAAGTTCCTGGTTGCACTACTTGCCCTCCAGTGAATTCAAAATGCTTTTTATGCAAAATGTTTTTTGCCTCACCAAGTTAGTCTCTGCTGATTGAATTGTGCACTGCTCACGCTCAACTCTGACCTTTTGTTTATGCTGTTTCTTCGCCCATCTTTTTCACTTCACCTGAATCTCACTTCCTCAAACTGCATGTGCATTTATCAGAAATGTTGTTTTGAACAATTTTTATTGATGACAAAACATTATATGATATAGCCGAAACCGGTTTGGCTCAGTGGATAGAGCGTCGGCCTGCGGACTGAAGGGTCTCAGGTTTGATTCTGGTCAAGGGCACGTACCTTGGTTGCGGGCACATCCCCAGTGGGGGGTGTGCAGGAGGCAGCTGATGGATGTTTCTCTCTCATCGATGTTTCTAGCTCTCTATCCCTCTCCCTTCCTCTCTGTAAAAAAATCAATAAAATAGCCGAAACCGGTTTGGCTCAGTGGATAGAGCGTCGGCCTGCGGACTCAAGGGTCCCGGGTTCGATTCCGGTCAAGGGCATGTACCTGGGTTGCGGGCACATCCCCAGTGGGAGGTGTGCAGGAGGCAGCTGATCGATGTTTCTAGCTCTCTATCCTTCTCCCTTCCTCTCTGTAAAATATCAATAAAGTATATTTAAAAAAAAATCAATAAAATATATTTAAAAAAAACATTATATGATATAGGAGGAAAAGTGTAAAGTTCCAAACTATATATAATTTAATCTAATTTTATTTTTTAAATATCTAATTTATATAATCAAAAAAAGGTTAATGGTTATTTCTATGTGATGGGATTAAGTACTTTTAAAAAAGGGTTTCCATATTTAAAATTAATAAAAAATATTATTTCTGGGTGGTGGGGTTATGTATGAATTTTATTTTTTTAAGCTTCTTCCTATTCTCCACAGTAAAGTACAATGTTACTTTTATAACAAAAAGCCACTCTTTTAATTGTCAAAGAAAATAAACACAGTTGAAATGTTTATGTAATCACACCCTCATGAGCATTCAGGGTAGAGACCTTCAAATCCTACAAGTGAATCATTCAATGTTGCACAACAATGTGAATATACTGGTGTGCTTAAAAAATGGGTAGGATGGAAAATTATGTTTTTGGGGTTTTTTTTACCACAATTAACAACAACAGAAGAAGTACGAATCATAGTAGCGCTCCCCCGCCCCCCCCCCCCCCACACCCACACAATCATCCAGGTATAGAGCTGAAATGAAAATTAGTTTAATTGTGGGACTGGCCAACTTATAAAACTCAAGTTTCATTAAATTGTTTCAGCAGCATATCAGCACTGCATACACCGTTTGACAAATCTACATTCACATATTAGATATTTGGTACTAGAGTATTCTGGCTTTGATTGTTCTTTTCAGAAACTTTTATTTTTAAACTAGAGGTCCGGTGCACAAAATTTGTGCACTTTGGGGGTCCCTCAGCCTGGCCTGTGCCCTCTTGCAGTTCGTGAGCCCTGGGGGGATGTCCGACTGACGGCTTAGGCCCACTAAGCCGTCAGTCAGACATCCTTAGCATTGCCACGGAGGCGGGAGAGGCTCCCACCACTCCCACTGTGCTCGCCAGCCGTGAGCCCGGCTTCTGGCTGAGCTGCACTCCCCCTGTGGGAGCACACTGACCATCAGGAGGCTCCTGTGTTGAGTGTCTGCCCCCTGGTGGTCAGTGCACATCATAGTGACTGGTCATTCCACCATTCGGTCATTTGCATATTAGCCTTTTATTATGTAGGATACACTGTAGATGAGGCCCCCTAGAACCATAAGAAATGCAAAAAATTCACTGTTAACTCATTTTCAAATTGCCTGCACTTAAAATCAAATTTTTCCCCTGTGGGGCATGTGCTGCACCCTGGGAACCACTGGGCTTGACACTTTTCCTCTCTGAGCTTCATTTCTGAATACATACACACATACCATGGGAATTGCAATCTCTGCTTTGCCCACATCACTGGGTTGTCATGAGGAGGTTCTGAGCTAATAAACCTAGAAATGTTTCATCAAGTAAGTGATGTCTAAATGGGAAAGGATTGTTATTTTTAGGCTCACGGGTACCCTCGCAGGTAGCAGGTGCTGATTAGGGGAGGAGGGCATGATTGTTTCCTGGACTGTAGCTATGGAAACTTTGCAGAGGGTTCCGCAGGCCTCAGAGGGGCGGGCTCTGGCCAGCAGCCTTATAGCGGTGGTCGTCCCTGGAGGCACTGGCCAGGAGAGTGGTAGGGGGGGCACTAGAGGGGCGGCGAGGCCAAAGGGAGAGTAACTGTCAAACCTTCCCGCTTGGCGCCATTCTTTAAATTGTACTGGCTCTTTCGCAGCTGTATGTGCTCAGGGTGGGGCTCCAATCTCCTGGGGCAGGGCAGGGGCTGGGCCAGGGTGGGGCCAGGCGGGCTAGGAGGGCGAATTTAGCCGCGGCCTCCAGCGAGGTTCAGTGCACTTCCGCTGCAGAGACAGCGCTGCTGCTGTTGGGGGGGGGGGGGGGAGGGGGGGGGAGGGTCTGACCCTGGGGGGGGCCGCTCGGGCCTGCCTCCACCTGGGTCTGGAGTTGTAGAGAGGAGAGGCGTGCCCAGCCCCAGCGGAGGGGGCCTGGCAGCGGTGGGCCATGGGCCCCAGGTGCCTGGGGGGCACTGACGGGTCGTCGCCTGCGTGCTATTGTTGTGGGCGCCCCTGGCAGGGGTGGCAGGGGAAGAGATCGGGAGTTGGAGGTGCAGGCTGCAGCTAACCCTGAGGCTGGGTCTTCTCCCTGTCCAGTCAGCCTCCCCATCCCCCTGGGGGTGCAGGAGCTAGGGTAGGGTGTCCGTGCAGGGGGATTGGAAGAGCTCCCCGTGGCCGCTTCCTCTTCCTTCTTTGCAGTCCTGGCTCCTGTCAGGCCCTCTCCTCAGACCCCCGGGAACTTGGCTCCAGCCACTCTGCCCCTCCGTGGCTCCCTGCCACCCCCGCTCCACTCGGCTCTCCCTGACCACCCGCCTGTCAGGAGGCTGCCGGGGTGCCCTGCTGCAGTCAGCGCAGTCCTGGGGCAGGGGTGGGGGTGTGGGGAGCAGCTCCAGTAAAGTTTAGTAAACCCTGGGTCCACGTTGGGATTTGGCTGCGGGGCTGCGGGGGAGTCTGCCTGGGGGGGACAAAATGGCGCGAGACCTGGAGTCCCGCCCTGCTGCCCCACAGCCCCGCCCACCCTGCTGAACGGTCGTGATGTGAGGGCACCCAGGATAATTTGCATATTCCTCTATTATTAGTATGGATCCTCACCCGAAGACATTTTTCCTATTGATGTTTAGAGAGAGTGAAAGGGAGGGAGGGAGGAGGAGAGAAACATGCATTGGTTGCCTCACACACACCCCAACTGAGGCTCAGGATCGAACATGCATCCCAGGTACATACCCTTGACTGGGAATTGAACCTGTGTCCCTTCAGTGCAAGGGCGGATGCTCTAATCACTGAACCACACCAGGTAGGACTTGTTCCAACTAATTTCCAATTAATAAGAATTATAAAATGGTTCCTCCAAAAGGGCTTGAACACTTTTGTTTCAGGGGACTTTTCCTGAACACATGCAGTGTGTAATCTGATTTAGAAGCTCACACACAATCCATGCCTGCGAATCCTGGGCGATTCCTGATGCTGACAAAACCTACCTTTCCTTCTTCGTTCATTCATTCGTTCATTAGACTAAATTTACTTGCCATCTGTATTGACATAAATTTGGCCCATATTTAAATCACCTGTATTTGAAGATGTTAAAACTACTTAATATACGTGTAAATGGTCTTTTATGCATTCATTTAACTGAGCAATCATACAAATAATGAAAAATCTTCAAAACTCATCATAAATGCCAACATTATATTTTTATTTTTAATCAAGTAATTTTTTTAGACCTCAAAATATCCATAGTTGACAGAATAAGACATTAGGCATGAAATGAGATATAAAACCCACAGTCTGCAGAAAGGCAAGCAGTATGTTAGCCCATCAGAATGACTGTACATGAGTGAAGGCCATGCGAAACATCTCCTTTTTTGTCCTTTAAAAATATACAGTTCACGTGTTTTGTTTAGTTTCACTTGTAAACATGAGTCAAAATGGACAACGAGGCAATCTAAAGGCTACACAGGATAATTTAAAAACACTAGATAAAACACCGTAGTAAAGAGATATAGAAATCAGTGTTCACTTTGGTCTCTAGTATGGTTAGGGTGGTTAATACCAAAATAAAAAAAAATAAAAACACAAGAAACCCAGTACATATAATTAAAGCCAGCTTGGTGGTGGGTGCCAGTGGTTGGTAGATGTAATTAAAGAGGTAGTCAACACCATCATGTTCAAGCTGGTAACTCTCACAAGTGTTAAGCCACAGATGTATTACATATCGCAATAGTTTCTCACAGTACAGTACTTTGCCATAACTTTGCAGCTTTGTTCCATATAAAAAATTTAAAAACGACTCATTGGTCAACTTCTCACTCTAATTGAACTATGACACAGATCACATAACCACCACATCTTAAAGAGGCTGATGACAGCTATGTAAGACAGAATTAGATACTTTTAACAAGTTGTTCTTTTCTAAAACAAATAAATCTAGGAAATTAACATCAAGGCAGCTGCACTTGTACATACTTTCCCAAATTTTATAACCAAAGGGGAAACACACATATATATTTTATGATAAACATTTCTTAGAGAAAACAGATAAATTAATTTAAATTAACTTTAAGACTTAGTGAGATTTCCCATGTCCTGTATAATTCATCTTACAGTGAATGTTACAAAGTCTATTAACACTTATGGGCTTCTATTCACAAACTAAATACAACTAGCATTAACTTGGGGCCACATTGGTGCAAAACAAAACTGGGCCAGACTAACTGAAAAGAAATCGGCAATAAAAACATTCTGTTTTTGTAGGTGGATCGATGCTAATAACATGATGTTTACTGATCTTTTTTCTTACATTGCACACCAAACTTGCAAGTTATAAGCAGGTAAAAATCTTTCTACATCTTTCCATTGTAAAAATACATCCAAAGTCTTCTAGTAAAGACTAGAAATGCAAGTATAAAAATGTTTCCACTATAATCTGCCGTGTAACAAATGAATAGTTCACAGGGCTGAGAGACTGGTAGAGCATCTTTCTTAGGAATTACATTTGTGTTGACATGGGGGTGAGGTCAAGGAGCCACTAACTCACAGACCTCCTGCCAATCCCTGGGTAACCCCTGTAAACGGATGCTTCACACAGCCACCACCCCTCAGTAGCTGGAAATGGCATTGCACATCACTCCATGTCTACTCCTTGGCAAGCCAGTGCTAGTTAGCTGTGTGCCTAGGGCAATAATGCTGCAACATGCTTGGCCTCAGGGCAGCACAGACATAAATGCAGGAGATTGGCATCTTTTATACTGTTTGCCCAGCATGAATGCACTCAGACACCAGCCTCTCCTCTTGCCACCCCTTCCTGCCTCAACCTCTGGGCAAAGCAGCTGTTTCCAAGATTGCTTCTGTGTGCTGCGTTGCTTAAGTGGAAGAGTGACCATAATTCTTTCATCTAAGTACATGATCGGTTCAAGGAAATGCTTGGAGACTTTGCTAACTAAATGAGATGCTTGATGCTTCATTATTCACAAGTGTTTGTCAGAAACATGCAGTTTGTGAATTGCTATCTATACTACAGAAAGGTTCTGTACCAGAGAATGATCAGCCACTGGAAGGCTGGAGCAGCATAAAGGTGTGCTATGCATCAACGATGAGGTAGCCTTTTGTTGTAAACAGAATTACATTTCACCCATGAAAATGGACACTGTGCTCACATCTGTGATATTCACATATACAAGGAGTTCAGGAATTCTACTGTCGAGTACTTTTCACATGAAATAGAAATAGGAGAACTGATATCTTAAATTCAGAAATTTTGATCTATGTCAAACAGAGGTAGTTATTACTAACATCAGTATATAATACTTATATAAAGGTTCAAAGTTATTTGGTTTGTTTTGAGTAAGCAGGACTGTAGACTATTCTGTAAAGAAACAACAACAACATCATCATATGGTATGTTCCCTGAGCAAAGTTCTTTGTCCTGAGTATGTTATGCAATAGTGATAATATTCTTATATAAAAAATAAACCCAACTTTTAATCATAAGATAGGTTTGGTATGTGCTCTTAGTTCAGTCTGGTAAAATGCTTAAAATGATTTCAAATTGCACCCATAGGTCCACAGTTATACTCTTTTTTTAAAAAAACATGATCTCAGCTCTGCACTTTTTAATATGGAAACAGGGAATGCCCAATTCTCAAGTCCGTAACTTCTCTAAGTCCATAGTTCTCTAAGGTCAAGAAACTTTGGTTTGGATTTTCAAAGTGACTTGTCACGGTTTGCATTTTTACTGTTCACCTGCTTATTATACCTGCTAAAAATTAAGCAATGCCACTTTGATTTGTCTACATAATTTAAATACGCTTACAATCCTCACGTAAGGCAAGGACGGACTTCTCTACAGCTATATCACATTCAATATCGTCAAAGGTAAGCGTTACTCACAGCACACTGATATTTCAGTACCTACTGTGGAGAGTCTCACAAACACTGTCGTGGCGTTCAGGCTGAGCTGTGGAGCACTGGCAGCCCAGCCCCGGCATTTCTCCTTATGCCCGGCTGGCTGACAGCAGCAACGGCACAGGTCTACATGGAAGGACAAGTGGGCGAGGGAGCGGACACTGTTCGGTAGAATACATCACATTTGAACTATGCCTCTTTCTTTCTTTCTTTCTTTCTTTCTTTCTTTCTTTCTTTCTTTCTTTCTTTCTTTCATTCTTCTTTTTTTTTTTTTTTTGATTATCTGAGCTTATACCAACAGGCTCATCATACAAAACTATATTTATTGCCAATGTTAAGCATTATAATTGGTACCTTCTTGGAGATGTTTCAGTGAAGTACCCATAACAACTATAACCAGGATGACACCAAAGTGACTGAAACCCACAAGGGACCAACACTATGATTGTTCCCCAGCCAATCTAGTAACATAACCGAGGACCAAGCTGAGAAGCCTCTCCATCACCATCACTGCGTGTTCATCCTGAATCCACCATGCGGGCTCCTTCAGCACGGTAACAGAGGGAACACCCGTAAGATCAATCTTATTGTATAAAATCCTTCCAGCTCTCTGCAAGGAGAGGTTCTGGTACCTCTGGCCCAGCTCGTCACTCTAGTTGCCTGCCACCAAACACTGCACTTTTTAATATATTCAAGGTCATACATATTGGGCAATTGTGAGCATCAATAATGTCTACTCTCAACCCTGGCATTCTATTCATATCTCTGCTGTTTTGTTTGTTTTAAAAACAAGTTAGATAACTCTCCAGGGGGAATAAAAATCGTCACCAAAATATATACCAAACTATTGGAGTTTTTCTCCAAGGTCTTCAGTAGTAAACAGGGAGGGCCCCTGCTCGAAGTGATGGTCAAAAGGACTGACTTAGTCAAGGGAAGCTGCTGTTGCCAGAACCCCTTACAAAACCTCACAACACGTAAAAGATTATGAGCTGGTATCAAAATACCACTGAAAACAATCAAGTCACTACATTTTTACATTGCCCTCCCCCCTTCCTTTCTCTTAATATGTATCTAATTTACAATCAAAATATATGAATTAAAAACATTGAAATATCGGCACAGAAATTACACATTCATTGTCTTTTCTGGAAATACGTATCCCAGATTCAAAAAGCTTATGGCAGTCAGAGGCATGTGGAGTTAAGGTACTGCCTTCAAAAGGGGTGGGAGCACTCTGTGGGTATCAAGAAAAAAGGCAATCCCAAACTTGGGAGAAACTGATGATTTAAAAACCTTTAGTACCACGTGTTTGGCAGCTCTGAGATCTGCAGTATCCTTTGGCTCACACAAAAGTAACAACCGTGTTTTTATTTGTATGTACAAGTAAAAGGTAAAGTGAATGGTATTTCAAGAAAAACTCCTCCAGGGGCTATTTTTGAAACCATCTAAATAAAATGCTTCCCATGAGTTTTCAATTGTTGGGGATGTCAAATCCTGTGAGGGAGGGTGTGTGCTTATATCTATACACACATATATAAAGACAAACTCTCTTTACATATGTATGTCTCCATTGCTATATAAATCCTCCTACACACACAGACTCAGGCTCTCTCCCTCTCACACATGCACATATAGGTATACATAGTATCTCATTCTCTGAATTACATCAAACATGACACCCTGCTCCAATGTAATTTGCTTAGAGTGATTTGTCTGTTTAGAAAAATTCACAGTTCCTCAACAGTAGTTAAAAATCCCAGGTCAGCTGCTGTTTGTGAAATACTGTTCCCCTATCCTTGCATGAGGTAGACTTCCCAACCGGGGAAAGAAAACGATACATTAAGAAGAAGGGTTATGTCTTTTTCCTTTTTTGGATAGAAGGCCCCTTTTTGCTTTGTTCTTCAGGGGCTGCCGATGACTTCGTGGAGGAAGCTTCCTGAGGGGACCTGCCTGGCCACTCTGCGATCTCGGACCTCGCCTCCTGAGGAAATGGGGGTGATGTACAGCCGTGCCCTCCCCCCACCTCCCGTGGGAAAGCCGCAGTGCATGGCTGTGAATCCGCTTCCTGTCTTCCCTGAGAACTGACGGGCGGCTGCACAACAGTTTTATGCGGGCAGTTGGCCACCATGTGTGTGATGCTCTGACAGTAATGGCACTTCTTTGGCTGAGGAGGTAGACTACATTCCTTAGCATGATGATCAAGACCACCACAGTTGTAGCATCTGCAACAAGAATAATGAAAACATCTTAGAAGTAGGGATTATGTGTCATAAGATGTTATTTATGTAGGTAAAGAGATACCCAAATACACAAACTGTCAATGAGATTAGCTCGTTTTCATGTGCCTTCTTTAGTACGTATGTGATGCTATTTATCAGACCATGTGTTTCAAAGGCCATCATCACCCAAACGCTCCAGCAAAGTTATAAAGCCAGTTGTGCTTGACACACCAGTCAATGTAAAACACAAAAGGCTATGTAATCACGTCCATATAGAAATCACTCCTTTTCAAGATCTGACAGGTTATTTTAAAAAACACAGCTTAGCCCACTAGAGGGCAGCCAACACTCAACAAAAGAGCAAACAGCTAGCTTTAAAAGGATAAAACAAAATCAACTGATGAACAAAATCGATCCAGAGACATAGAAACATTGAACAGACTGAGGAATCTCGGACGGAAGGCGGAGGTGGGTTGGGGTGGGAAGAGATTAACCAAAGAACTTATATGCATATATGCATAACCCATGGACACAGACAATAGGGTGGTGAAGGCATGGGATGGGGGCAGGCTAGAAGGGGTCAAAGGGGGGGGGGAGGGGAGGAAGGGGACATCTGTAATTCTTTCAACAATAAAGATAAATTAAAACAAACAAACAAATATAGTTTAAAAAAATACAGCTCTTGACATAATATGCACTGGCAATGCACCCAGCAATTGGGAAAATTATAGAGCAAATTCTATTTTATCAGCTTAAACTTTCTTTGGGTATTAATTATTTTGACTATGGAAACCAGTTGACTGGAAGAATTTTGTTCCTTTATACAAATTAAGCAATGCAGGGAAATCTGATATGTAGGAAAATCAGATGTCTATGGTGAATGGTATCTGGCAAATTACCAAATAATTTTAGAGTAGTACAGTAAGTGTCTGATCAGAATGCTGTAAAAGAAAGCTCCTAACTACTTAGACTGGATTTTAAAAGGTTAATGATAGGTCAGTGATGGAAAGAATTTACTTTATTTTCTACTGTAAGAAATTAGTTTTCCTCTAGAGTAATTATTGTAAATTGAAATAAACATAAATCCATCCTTAATTAGTGTTTAAATACACATTGGGTGCATAACTTTATATTAAATGTTTGAAAATTTGACTTAGCGTCTAAAAACTGAGCAATTATTTTGAAGATATATTTGCTTAATTCCAGTCAGACTTTCTTTTAAAATTTAATATAAAAAAACAACAAAACAGCATAAAGTGGAGAAAATAAAACTTCATAATTACAAAGATTTTTAATCTACTTGTTGAGTATAGAATTTCCTTATTAATTTGTCCCCAAATGAAATGTCTTAAGGACTCTCTATTTCAAAATACATTTATGACTCCATAATTCTCATTAGGAAGCACAAACAGATCACAAAGTTGTGTTTTTTTTAAATGGCAAAATAAGTGGTAACTGTGAGAGTCAGCTTAAGACTATTGACAAAAAAATAATTAATTGTAATTAGATTTGTCTGTGTGAGAATAGCAAGCTCAATGTTATTTTTACTATGTATTTCAAAGACAAACTACTAAGCTACTACTAATCTACTGAGCAATATATGTAGAATACTTAGTATTTTATTTTCTGGGATAAGTTATAAAGAGTGATTTTTACTTGGCAAAAACTAGGATAACTATGGCTTGCTTCTCATCAATACTACCTTATAGATGTTAGAATAATGAATTCACAAGATGGGCTTTTATTATTTGCAATATTAATAAGTATTTATCTAGGGGAAAAAGACATCACATTTTCAAAAATTAAGGGGAAAACCAATGAAGTACTTTTTTTCTGGTTAAATTATTTATTGTGTAATTACATACCTTAATATAATAAATAAAATTTTGTAATTAATACTACAATAAAGATTCACTATTGTTTCAGCCATGTGTTTAAAAAGATAGTGCAAATTGAAAGAATAAAAATTGCTAATGCTTGAAAATCAGGTCCCCCAAATAACACACTAAAAAATGGCATCTTTCAGAAATGTAACCATATTACTTATAATAATGTTTTCCCATATTCTATAATAGATAAGTGGATCTTTAAATTAAATTTGCCCATCTATAAAATATCTCCTTTTGAATTAAATTCAGTTTCTTGGGGAGAACATCCAGTTAGGAGCTCATTTTTGAAGAAGAAGAAAATAGGTTAAAGGCTTCCGTGATAGAGCAGGCTCTCCTGCAGACACATCCATTTCATCAGTCACTGTGGTATGCACTATGCTATCCAATTTAGAGAACCATTTGCCCACTCATTTACCAAGGGCCTGATGTCAAGATTCCACTTTCACAAATGCGGTCTTCCATCATATTCTATATGTGCATTTACCATTACATTTGGGGTTTAAAAGTTATTTTGAAGGATACTATATAATTCTGGTTTCCTTACAATTTGACCTGCCTGGTTAATTCAACCCTATCCCCCAGCTTCTCAGATATATGCTATCCCTGAGCCAGACTGCTTTCCACACGGGGAAGATTTGCATTTAGTGTATATATGCTTAGCCTTTAAAGTGGAGGAGTGGTATTTATTCTCCTATTCTACTTAATCATTCAGTGTCAATCACTCTTACAAAGAGTGCAGATCACACTCCATTATAAAACCTTTTTCCTTCCCAAGGGACTGACACCAAAATGGAAATGTTCAGTTACCTTTCAGCCCACTAATGATACCAGACCACATACCCCACAGAAGCTCTACAAGGCACTGGTCTCCTTTGTTCCCTCTCCACACCTCCAAATCCGGCTTTTGTTAATGTGAATGAATTACAGTGTGATGTGAGCATAAAAACGCCACGCGTGCACATCTATACTTACATACTTAAGAAATACAGGGCTTGGCAAAAGTAAGTTTATAGCTGTGAGTATGAGAAATGGTTTATTCTTGTTTTATTATTCATTGTATTATTTATTTGTATTACAACTGCAAACCTACTTTTGCTCACCCCTGTATAAGGATAGACTCTCAAGCGAAAGGCTACGTAGAAGGAACCATAATCTGAGTATTTCCATAGCCCAACTAGTGTTAAGTATTTTACAAAATGATCAACTAATGTCACAAAGGATATTTTCTTACATATTAAAGATAAAAATAAACTAGAATGTTCAGATTAATCTTAGAACTTTATCAAATTCTTCATAAAATTCCTTTATACTTTAATTATATAGAGCTAGCATAGGACATTCTTATTAAGTTACTTCTCATAAGATACTTAAAATGGAAACTAGATTAACAAATTAAAGTCAATTTTTAAAAGACTATCAAAATAATTCAATGAAATTTCTCAACAGGATGCTAAAGGGCTAAAGAAAAGCCATATTGGAAAGAACTTCAGAAACTAATTCGAGGAAAAGGTAACTGACTCTGAAGCGATTGTTTACCATTTTTAATCTTGACAGTCCAACTAAAATCCAGAAATAATACTAATAACATTCCTTAAGTCTATAGCTTTCTATTCTAATATGTCTGAACACCTGTCATCTAATTCAACTGTGTGTCAATCAACCAAACACAGGAGTGTTGGATCCCAGTCTGGTGGTAGGAGCGAGGTGGATGGGCAGAGATGCTGTTGGACGACCCAAGAAAGATGAGGAAAAGGAAAGATCCAGAGTGGAGCTTCTTTTAGAAGCAATCTGCCCACTCTGATCTCTTAAGGGTAAGAAAGACAGATCCTCAGACCAACCTTCCAGGTGAACTCCCCATTTTGTTCTGATGGCTCCCAACCATCTAAATTTACACTTGCATATAGTTTGTCCACACAACAGAATCTGCTCCAACAGACCAAGAGGAGAGTCAGAATTCACTCTGGTGAATCACACAGCTGGAAATGCCTTTCAACAGCACACACGTTTTCTGACCTTTCTCAAAGCAACCTATTCTTTTATGTGAAGTTCTGTTTCTTTTATTTCATTCTTCTTACACCCAAACTCCGAGGACGGTAAGCCAATTAAACAATAAAACATTTAAATAAAATTTTATATATTCTTCCTAAGTATAGTGGTAAAAAATATTGCGTTTTCAAAAATATTAGTTAGCGGTGATTTATGTTCTTTTAAAATGGTTCGTATGGAACAAATACATATTTAACATCAGAAAGAATTTTATTTGTATTTTTTGAAATATAGAAGTCAATATCCCCCTCAATTACCTTAATGCTAAAAATAAAATGATCTATACACAGCAGGGCTGAACATACTATTAACAGAATTAAAATAATAATAATAGAAATGATAACAGGTTCAATTTATTGAGATCTTATTATGTCCCAGATACTGTGCAAAAGGTTTTTTTTGTTTGTTTGTTTGTTTTTTAAATATATTTTATTGATTTTTTACAGAGAGGAAGGGAGAGGGATAGAGAGTTAGAAACATCGATGAGAGAGAAACATCGATCAGCTGCCTCCTGCACACCCCCCACTGGGGATGTGCCCGCAACCAAGGTACATGCCCTTGACCAGAATTGAACCTGGGACCTTTCAGTCCGCAGGCCGATGCTCTATCCACTTAGCCAAACCGGTTAGGGCTGTGCAAAAGGTTTTTAATGTAAGATATAATTAGTCCTCCCCCAAAACCTATGAAGTAGGTATTGTATTGATGAGAAAACATTAAGACTCAGAGGGTTTATGTAGAAGGGAATTTTAACTGAAATAATAAATTTCATTTGTATTTTAATTGCATAAAGACATTACACCCAACAACATTGATGTAAATTTATTATATGTAACTCTAAAAACATATAGGAACCTGAATTCAAAGCAACACACACACACACACACACACAGAGAGAGAGAGAGAGAGAGAGAGAGAGAGAGAGAGAGAGAGAGAGAGAGAGACTGGAAGTAGATTGTTCTTCAGATGTGGCTTGCTGCTCTGTTACAATGCTGTGGGGAAGTGAGATTCTCTCTTTGAGATGAAAGGTTGAAACTAGTCCAGTCCAGACTTTTCACTATCAATGGCCAGTTTTATTTCTACCCTTCTGGTACTTTCTATGTGGAAAATTTTGTCTCAAGAATCATTCAATAATTTTCCATTCCCCTTAACCACATGACGCTCAACCCCTGAGCCACGTCAGCAGTGGGGGCCACCAGTACTTTTTAAAGGCGTCCCAGGAGACAGGAGTGTGATGCTTCTTGAGAACCACAGCCGTGTACCAACCCGAGTTTAGCACTGACAGCGTTTCCAAGGGATTACTCTATAATCTCACCCATAAGGACTGTGGTTCAAACAGAATAAATATCCCAAAATACTGTTTCAATAGGTCATTGATGCCCCAGAAAAGAAGAAAAAAAGGAAGGGAAGGACAGAGGGAGAGAGGGAGGGAGAGAGGGAGAGAGGGAGGGAATGGGGAAAAGAGGAAAGGTTTGTATATATCTTATTTCCTTACTGGGAACGAAACTTTAGACTTTGACAGCATAAAAGCCCACAACCTTTTATCATCAGCAAACCCTGCTTATTGTGGGGGGAGGGAAAGGAGGGAGCAGAACATCGCAAATCTACTGCGTTTAGCTTCAGAAGTGGTTTCTCTTTTTCTTAGGCCATTATTCAATTCTTAGTTCATCAATCAAGGATGGGTTCAATGTAGGCACCCATGTGATCAGAATGGGTGATAATTTACAGCTCTTGAATCGATTGATGCTTTCTCTAAACTTCGACCATCATTACCAATGAGCATTCATTGATTTCCCATAACAACTCTTAATTCTCTATCTGCTGTTGCCTGCATCTAAAATAGCTCTCAAAAGGATATACACTTGTTTAGCATGCAAAACCTGAGTTTAGCACTGACATAGCCACATTCTGTTGGTTCTTAAGTAGAAAATTACTTTGTTATGGATATAAATATAATAACAAGATCACTGCTTTTAATAAAATCTATTAGCCATAGGATTTTTAAAAGCTCTACTATTTAAACTACATATTGCTTAAAAGAGTGCCACTGATCAAGTAACTACTGTGCACTTTTTCCTATACTTAGAGAGGAAGAAAGTCCATGATAGATGTCTACAACCCTAGGTTTACAATATTATCTTTAAAAACCAAATTTGACCACTACAATTGCCACTCAGTTCTTTCTGGTGCAAGATAAACTGGTAGATGTTTGGATGGTTCTGTATTGCCTAGTTCTACTCATAGTACTAGTAAGCAAGGGCCAGTCTGTGTTGACATGGAAACGAACGTGCTTTCAAACTCTAGAACTGCTGGCAGTGGAAATGAATACTCTATGTCTCCTCCAAACCTCAATTTTCAGATCATTTACTAAATGACTTGAGATCTATACTGAGTTCAAAAGGTGCTTTTTCTTTTTTAAATATGCTTTTATTAATTTTAGAGATAGAGAAAGGGAGAGGAGAGAGATATAAAAACATCGATGAGAAACATTGATTGGCTGTCTCCTGCACGCCCCTCCTGGGGATGGAGCCCACAACCTGGGCATGTACCCTGACCAGGAATGGAACCAATGACAGTTTGGTGTATGGGATGATGCTCAACCAACTGAGTCACACCAGCTAGGGCCAAAGGGTGCTTTTTCTTAACTTACCATTGTTCTAACCTTATTTATTATCTGGTTCTATGATGAGAACTTATCTAAATATCTTGTCTGTTAGTGGATTCAAGTACTTATAATACCCATGCAATCGTTTTTGTAAGTTCAAATGAAAAACAGAAAAATACAAGCATGTAATATGTAGTAGATCCTAATGAAATCAATGTGACTCGTTAGCTGATTAGTAAGATATATACAGTTACATATTTTATCTTGTTTGATGTCTTCACTTTACTGCTCTTTGGATTATCTAGTGTTTTTAGTTTTTGGACACTTCCTGATTAATGCCAATGTCATCTATATGGTAATGCCAGCTAAAAATGCACCCCAAAGTATCTTGGAAACTAGCTAAAGTATAGCAATAGCTCTAATCACAAACCTTTCATCATCTCATAGAAACAAGATAAGATGGACAATGTGGGGGACAGATATGTGATGAATGGCAGTGCATCGTATCAAGAGAGGTACGGATGGAACACGTAGCAGTTTTAAGAGATATAAGAGGACATGGAATGGGAGAGAAATTGTTGGAGAAATGGGGCAAAAGGGAGTCTTTTTCATGTAAGGACATTTCAATCAGGTATAATTAATGATAAGCCGGACATTTTTGTATTTCATTCCATCATATTTAAAAGTAGTTGGAGGACTTTGTGACAAACCATGAAACAAAAACCATTTATTGAGAGGTTGCTATTTTGTACCATAATTTAAGAAAGAGCTTAATAATGAATTTTGGGTCACAAGTTAAAGCTGTATTTGAAACAAAAATGTTATCTCTCGTCCAAATGATAAAAAAACATCCCAGACGGGTAATCTGTTCTGCCTAATGGAAAAGTTGAAAAAACAAGGAGAAAAATGTACTAACACAGATAGCTTAATGCTTTCCAATTTCTTGGGAGTAAAAAGTTTGTTATGATATAAAACCCAATCTCACAGGCAGTGGGCACTCTGTCAGCATGGCTTTGATGATCCCAACAGAACCAAGGAGGAATGTCCAGGTCGGGGCATCACACACACACACTACATAAAAGCCACGTGCATTTTTGAAGTGGTAGTGTTGTGACTATCCAAACTTTAGATTTAAATTAATCCTGGCTGAAACCTAGGCCAGTTTATCTACCATATTTGGTCATGCTGACCTTCAAGGTATAGCGTATTTTTAGAAGGTTGGTGCTGGTATCAAATATGAAAGAAAGGAAAGACATTTCATATTTATCTTGAAATGGTCACAATTAGGTGTTCGTATAGATGAAAGACTCAGTTCACATATGCGATCTGAAAACGTTGGCTCATTTATCCATGACAGCAGCTACGCTGAAAACTTAAAACCCCCAGAGCTGCTTGCTTTTCACCAGAACATTTCACACCCGCCAGTGTCAGAGGTGTGACATCTGCTGTAAATAAGCACTGGTTCGGCCTGAAGAAATACAATTCTACGGCTGCCTTTCTGTCAACTTTTATAAATGTTTCTTTCTTGGTCATCACATGATTTGTTTTAGGCTTCGGCTCTGTAAAACAGCCTTATTTTTATGGTTGGCATTACTTCACAAGTCATTCTAAGATGATATCTTTTTCTTTGTATGCACATTAAATTTTTTTTTTTAACTAATAGTAAACATTTGGCCAGAAGCACAAGAAAGTTTAAAAGAGGAATGTCATCATGATTACTTGATAGGTGAAGCAATAATTTATCTAGAGAAGTGAATGTAAACATCAAAAGAGTATATGGAAGAATTTAAAATACATAATAAAACTACCTTAAGTATTAAAAAAAAAACCCTTAGGTATAAATATAAGGACTACAAAACAAAAAAAGTGACTAGCTCGTATTTTATCACACAGAAGGAAGAGACAGCATGAGAAATTTTGAAGAAAATAAAGAGGTATACAGATAAAGAATCAATTTCAGTGGTGTGATGGAGGAACTGTATAGAAGAAGGTTAGATAACATTCCAGGTGTGCAAACTGGTTGTTTGCAAGCTGGATGCAAAAGAGGGCTAGATTAAAAGATGTTTTAATTATCATTATTACCCTAGTTTTATTATTACTATTATCATTATTATTTAGCCAAATGGCTTATTCAAAGCTTTGAAGCTACCATGACTGAGTTATCTTTAATGCAAGTAATAATATTGGTAGAATTAGTTTCTATGAAGATAGAGTATCAAAATACCTCCCTATTGCCCTGACTGGTTTGGCTCAGTGGGTAGAGCGTCAGTCTGCAGACTGAAGGGTCCCAGTTCGATTCCGGTCAAGGGCATGTACCTTGGTTGCGGGCACATCCCCAGTGGGAGGTGTGCGGGAGGCAGCTGATCAATGTGTCTCTCATTGATGTTTTTAACTCTCTATCCCTCTCCCTTCCTCTCTGTAAAAAATCAATAAAATATATTTAGCCATGGCTGGTTTGGCTCAATGGATAGAGCATCAGCCTGCAGACTGGAAGGTCCCAGGTTTGATTCTGGCCGGGGGCACATGCCTGGGTTGCAGGCTCGATCCCCAGTAGGGGGCGTGCAAGAGGCAGCCAATCAATGATTCTCTCTCATCATTGATGTTTCTCTCTCCCTTCCTCTCTAAAATCAATAAAATATATTTAAAATATATATATTTTTTTTAAAAAAACACAAAATACCTCCTTATTGTATTACTAAATTAATATTGCTACTGTATTGTTGCTAGATCACTGAATTAATAAGAACTATATGTACACTTTCCATATACAGAAAGTTTATGCGAATAGCATACAAATTTGTATAGAGACCTGTTGTCCTGGAGCAAGTTGCTATCTAAAATGTACCCTCAGTATTAACTCATGTGCAAGAGGCAAAAGGAGATTGTGCCAAACCAACTCTATAGCTACTCAGGAATCGGATGGAGTTAAAACGATTGCGCTGAAATCACCAAGGAGAGGCTTCTAATGATCGATAAATTTGATCTGTTCCAGCACCAGCTACTGCTGAAGAAAATGATGAAGTGCAGACGAGAAGTAAATGACCTCTGTCCACTTCCCCTTCTAGACCAATTGGTCTTCCTGTGACTCACTATATATTGCCGTTTACCAAGAATCAGCATTTCTTAAATTGTTCACCATGTGGGTAGGTAGGTGAAAATTGAACAAGGAAAATTACCACTAAGTTCAGATAACCTCTGTAAACCGTGATATTATCTCTTCTCCATGTAGGTCTGATTTTGAAAATTAAAGTTTAAGGTCTCATGACTACTTTCCCTTCCTCCTTATAGGTTGTAGTGCCCTTCATGTCACCCAGCCTTTTATATGACGAAAGCCTGGTAGGCTGCTGGGAGTTCCTACAGATCTTTTCGCTGGCCACTGTTCCCTTAAGGAGAGCTTGTTTCCCTATTTGAACATGTTAAGGCTGTGACCCTGTTAACACATGACCACTGATATAAAACTCGACAGCTCTCAAACCAAGGCCAGAGGGAAAAACTGAAGGTGTAGGTATGAGAAGAGCAGATGGGTCCCGGGACAGGGACAGGATGATTTTCACATGCCCAAATTATCTTAATGTTACCTGTTAGGACTAGAGCCTACACATTAACCAATTTATGTGTGCATAGACTATAAGCCAAAATTGGCTTGTGTTGAAGACAATTCCTTGAGTATTTGAACCATAGAGTTTTCAACTCCTTTGGTCATCCTTTGAATTTGACTGGTAGAAATTTACATGAAGACTTTATTATCTTAGTAAGACAAAAGAAACAAATTCACTGAATAATTTTTCTATTGTTTTTTTTCTAACAACAAAAAAATCTTGAATAATATCCTGGCAGGTGTAGTGAAAGGAGGTAAACTTGTTTGGATAATACTATTTCATCATCTTTCAGTTTCCATATTGCATTGCTCAGTATTGTCTGATTTTCCTAGAAGGTATAAAAGATACCAGGAGCCCTAGCTGGTTTGGCTCAGTGGACAGAGCATCGGCCTGCCAACACAAGGGTCCCCGGATTGATTCCAGTCAAGGGAATGCACCTTGGTTGCCAGGCTCCATCCTGGCCTGGGCCCTGGTCAGGGTGCGTGCAGGAGGCAACCAATCGATATGTTTCTCTCACATCGATATTTCTCTGTCTTTCCCTTTCTCTACAAATCAATGGAAAAATATCCTGGGGTGAGGATTTAAAAAAATAAATAAAACGTACCAGGAGATAGTACTTATTTGTAGTCTTTTTTCTTTTTAGACTTTCATTGAACACAGTTGAGAATTTGGAATTTTTCATTTTCTGTCTATAATGGCAAAGAGAAGAAAACTGACAAGATCTTTCATAATTGTTAGAAGAATAAGCATACAAATACAAAGACACTCTTAACAATGATGGTGAAATTAATTATATAAACTATTTCAGATTATGTCTTTACATAAAATAATATCCAAGATATACTAGTAGTTTATCAAATGTAAGAATCGAAGAGTGAACAATCTATTTTTAAGACCAAAAGGACATTTGTTATCCAGTGAGGGAGGATGTCATCATAGAATATATTTGTGGCTGATTACAAAGTTACACAAAATCAACCCTATTTAGGAAAAAAAATCAAAAAAATAAAAGAAGAAACACACTACACCCCAGGATGGATTTTAGACATGTGTTTAGATTTGCTAAACGTTTATTTTATGCTAACAGTGTGTAGTTTTCATTTTCTCCATTTAGGTTCCACGTATCTCTTATTAAGCTTTATTCCCAAGTGTTTTATTTATTTTTCTTTTCCATTTGGTAAATGGAATATATCTTCACTGAGCAGGAAAGATACAGAGAGGTTCTTTTCCCAGCCATCCATCCTCCTTCTGCCTATCTCCCCTAGCAGAAGGGTCATGGTTTGATAGTTTGTTTACTGCCAGCTCAAAAGGGCAGAAACTATACATTCCAGAGCTCAGATATCTGCCTCTGCTCAAGAAATGCTAAAAGCCAGCTCTATTTTCTTGTTAAGGGAAGAAAAACCACAATTGGAGATTTTAAAAAACATACACACAAAAAAACAGGGACAATGTAACCTAAGGAAGAAAGATGCACTTTTAGAAAATGGGGAAAGGCCCTCTGGAACTACAAACACAGTTTCAAATTTTAAAACTGAATAGAAAAAAAAAAAGTAAGAAGAGATAGCCACACCTGAGAACGCAATATTTTGTAAGTTTAAGAAAAACAATCTTATAACAAAAAGCAAGACAGGAGATTGGAAATGCTGAGAGAAAGGTATGAAACTTTAAAGTCCAATTTAGGAGCACTATCAGTTGACTAACAGGAATTCCAGAAGGAGAAAAGGAAATAAGTAAGGTAAACAAATAACAAAAGAAAATTTCTAAACACATAAAGAAATGAATATTTACAAGAGGTGACATTGTTCTGCAACAAGACTTTTTCAATGAAGGAAGTGATTTGTTGATTTACGTGATCGCACAAGCTCCTGTGTTGTTGGAAAACGGAAACAAACAGTGTGCAGACTAGCTACTTTAAATAGCACTGTTTTATGGACATCAGTTGTTTTTGCCTAACTTCATCCAGTATCTCTTTTTATAACAGCACCTTGATTTTCTTTTGGGAGAGGCCTCCTTCCCCTATTTTAATCCTTGTGGTTTGGATAGGGCTTACCTCACTCCTCAGCTCAAGGGGTGGGCAAATGACTCAAGTCTATGGAATCAGTGTCACACTGTGTTAGATCAATAAAATCAATCTAAGCTTTTGTCAGAACTGCTGGCAATTCTAGCCTTCCTGGCACTTGAATTGAGCACTCAAATCCAGATGTATCTGAAACAATTTTAATTCCTGGAGTTACAAGTTAGGTGAGTCAATAAATTTCATTTTTTTTCCTTCTTGTGCAATAGTTCTCAGACTTCAGGGTGCATCAAAATTACCTGCAGCATGTTAAAAACAACAACAACAACAAAACAAAACAACAGATTGCTGGAATCCATACCCTGGGGTAAGTCTGGATGAAGCCTCAGAACTTTTATTTCTAAAAAGATCCCAGGTGATGCTGATGCTGGTTTAGTGACTACACTTGAGAATAAACTGACTTAAGCCATTATGAATTGGTTCATATTACTTATACCTGAAAGACTAGTGACTCCTATATCTCCAATTAAAGCAAATTGAAAATTAAAATTTTAAGTTATCTAAGAAATAACAAAAAGTTAGAAATTCATACCAAACAGGATAGGTATATCCAAATAAATAGGATATTATTTATTTCTTAAAATAATATCCTATCTAATAAAAGAGTAATATGCAAATTGACCATCACTCCAACACACAAGATGGCTGTCCCCATGTGGTCAAAGATGGCTGCCCCCATGTGGACACAAGATGGGCACCACAAGATTGCCAGCAGGGGAGGGCAATTGGGAGGGACCAGGCCTGCAAGGGGGGGCAGTTGTGGGCAATCCTCGCCAGGAGGGGAGAGCAGTTGGGGGGGACCAGGCCTGCAAGGGAGGGCAGTTGGGGGCGATCAAGCCTGCAGGGAAGGGCAGTTGAGGGGGACCCAGGCCTGCAGGGGAGAGCAGTTGGGAGGGACCAGGCCGGCAGGGGAGGACAGTTAGGGGCGATCAGGCTGGCAAGGGAACAGTTAGGCATCAATCAGGCTGGCAGGGGAGTGGTTAGAAGGTGATCAGGCTGGCAGACAGAAGCAGTTAGGGGCAATCAGGAAGGCAGGCAGGTGAGCAGTTGGGAGCCAATAGTCCTGGATTGTGAGAGGGATGTCCGACTGCCTGTTTAAACGGGCAGTCAGACATCCCTCGAGGGGTCCCAGATTGGAGAGGGTGCAGGCTGGGCTGAGGGACAACCCCCCATGCACAAATTTCATGCACCGGGCCTCTAGACTATATATATAAAAGCCTAAGCAACTGAATGACCGGTCACTATGAAGCGCACTGACCACCAGGGGACAGACACTCAATGCACAGGATTGGGCTCCCTCCTGTCTGGATTGGGTCTGTGGGGATCAGGCTGAAACTGGCTATCCAACATTCGAGGAGGGGTCCTGGATTGCGAGAGGGCACAGGCCAGACCGAGGGACCCCACCGGTGCACGAATCTGTGCACTGGGCCTCTAGTTATTTATACAAATAAAGCCTGATAATTACTCCATTTAAAAAATTGATTGTATCTCTAAAGGCTAAGGAACATCTTTCTTTTTCAAAAAAATATTTTTATTTATTTCAGAGAGGAAGGGAGAGGGAGGAGAGAGAATCTTTGATCAGCTGCCTCTTACAGGCCCCACACTGGGGATTGAGCCCACAACCCAGGCATGTGCCCTGACCAGGAATCAAACTGGGACCTCCTGGATCATAGGTTGACATTCAACCAATAAGTCAGATGATCACAAGTCCATTTATTCCTTTTACAAAATATTTTCTAAATTTAAAATCTGTTGTCTGATTATATCCAAAGCACCTACATTTAAAAACAGCCTTTCATTATATGAAAATACATGTTAACAATATTACTTTATAGGGAAACTTATTGATTATGAATCTGATTTTACAAAAATGAGGGCTGCTTTTATTAAATTACTACTTTGTATTGTTAAGTGCAGATTGTAATTTATATAATATTACATATATTATAAATTATAATGTAAGTAAGGCAATCCTATTTACACCAATAAAAAGAAAAATCTTTTTATGAGAATAATTCAAGTCCTAGTTCTTTTTTTTTTTTTTTAATATATTTTATTGATTTTTTACAGAGAGGAAGAGAGAGGGACAGAAAGTTAGAAACATCGATGAGAGAGAGACATCGATCAGCTGCCTCCTGCATGCCCCCCACCGGGGATGTGCCCGCAACCCAGGTACATGCCCTTGACCGGAATCGAACCTGGGACCCTTCAAGTCCACAGGCCGACGCTCTATCCACTGAGCCAAACCAGTTAGGGCTCAAGTCCTAGTTCTTAATCTGTTTATTTTTAACTAAATTTCAAAATATTAAAATTCCAGTGTACATTTACAAGAATCACTACATAGGCTCTTCAGATTCATCAGAACAGAACTGACTTGTGCATCTTAATTAATGGAGAATAGAAAAAGGTTAGCCAGAGGATGCTAACAACTTTGTAACTCCTCGGATTATTACTTGGGTTTGGGGTACAGCACTCATATATTAGTGGAGGGATTTAAGGAAATTTTCTCTTGATTATTTTTCATTTTGATTAGCCCTTATTCTATTCACACAGGAACAGATTGGACATTACAGCAGATATAAACATGAGAATTTGTTTTTAGAGTTTTAAAGTGACACTCCAAACAATGTCAGATGCTCATTAAAAATATATATACTTAATATTAAAGGATAAATTAATTTCCTTTTTTTAAAGCAACTCAAAAATTTTAAATATTACCCAATTCTCATAATCCCTTGTATGGAAACTATCCAATAAATATTTGATCTCATTTTCACCAAGACCAGAGTCTGAAGGAAGAAAGCTATGTAAAGTTTTTTTTTAAACACACAATTTCTGCTTGAAATATTATTAGAGTTTTTTCCTGAGTTTCTGCAGGCATTACTTTACTATTTATTATGCTTAGAATAAAACAGCAATCAGAAAATCAACCTAAAATTGTGATAATTTGCCACTTGGCTTCTGACTATTCCCATCAGGCACCTTGGGAGACCTAGGCAGTGCCCAATGAAGCTCGGCCCCACACAATGTCTTGCAGAGAGAGGGTGATGAGAATGGCACATTGTCTGCTGGTCTGAACAGAGGTCACAGCAGGGAGAGCATCTGCTAAGATAATGTGAATGAAGGAAACAACTATAATTGCCTCATTAGGAGATCTCTGGCCAAATAATCACAAGAAGAAAGGACTTGGAAAACCACCCTAAAATTAAGTCTATAATAAGGTAAATGTGATGAGACAGAGTAAAAAATGTAGAAGAATGAAGGAGACTTGGGTATTCTATTGGTTTTATTATTTTCCTTGGTCACTGTATGAATGAATGGAAAGTTGGATGCAACAGTTCAGTTATTCAGCTCCAGCCCTTTCCAGTCATTAGTAGGAAGCAGAAGATGCAAATTCACAGCTGTCCAGGATACAAACAAATGTAAAATAAAGGGTGCTGGGGAACTACTTACAAGGGACCAAAAATAGGAATTAAGAAGGGATATCTACTGGTCTATATTGTGAAATTACAATGAAAAGCATATAATCAAAGGCATGAGAAGCAGTTTAAGAGGGAAAGAAGTAAAATTAAAAGAGCAAAGCAGCAGAAAAACAAAAGAAAAAAAAGAACAAGCTGTCCCTGCCTGATCAATTTACTTTCTTCTATTTTCTACCTCTAACTTTTAAAACCAGACTTTCCTTAAAAGTCAACAGCATAGAATTACAACTAAACCCTGAGTCACCTGAAATTACCAGCTGATATAGGTGTATGTGTTTTATTTAACATTGTTGATAAATTAAAATTTCATACCAAAAGCTAAGGTAAATGTTTTCCTAATTTAAATTTAAATTAAGTACCCAAACTAGTCACAAGACTGAAATGTATTGACACTGTGACAAATTATTTTTGCATTTCCTGATATTCTGAAGTTAAACTTTATGAACTTAATTCATATTATACAGTCAAAACATATTATTATATAAATAGGTTCTTGAAGTGAATTAAAATTACTAAATTTTTCTGATTCCAACAAACACAATAAAATTAGCTTGTTACACCCATAAGCCAGGTTTAAAATAAGCAAACTATTTGATGACTTTGATGTTTTGCACCCAAAATGTGCTGGCTAATTTTTCCATTCCATTTACCATTCCGGTCTTTAAACTGCCTTAATCTCCTGCCCTCAGATGTTGACCTTGTAAGAATAGGGGTCATAGGTCAGAATAGACAGACCTCAAAGGATCTGGACTATCAATCCATGCCTGAGAGATTTCTCTTCCACAATAGGAACCTACGAAACAGCAAATTCCTAAGTCTAATCACACAAGTATCAGGGTGAAACTGTTATTTATTGGAATTTGTTGACTGACATTTTTAAATATCTCTACCACTTAAAGAGCATTTTTCTTTTTCTTTTGGGAGCAGGTTCTCACATATAATAAATATGAAAATAAAATAATTGAAAGAACTTTTCAGGTAAAACAGATATCCTTAATATGATTGTATCATACACCTAAGTATAGATTTATTACTTGAAGGCATTCTATGTAGATTTTAAATATCCTGAATTCCTAGCCATAAAGAATCTGAAAAACTTTAAATTATACCACAGAGATAATGTCTAAAAGAGGTTATCCTGCTGTAGAGGTGTGGGTGCGAGTGTGTGTGTGTGTGTGTGTGTGTGTGTGTGTGTGTGGGGAGGGGGTTGTTAGAGAAGGGTTACCACAAGTTTTGAGTGTACTTAAGGTAAATGGACATTCAAAAAATATTTTTAAATAAACAAATCAAATATACAGTCCTTCAATAAAGAAGATTATCTTATGGCTTCCAAACCTTCCTGCAAATTAAAAGAATTTGAAACACAAAATTATTGTCCTGTAAAAGTAATCATACACCTTCACTTTTATTTTTAAAAAGGGCAAGTTAGCTCTTCTGAGCTAAGAATAAATTATATATATATATATATATACATATATATATATATATATATATACACACACACATAATGAGTTTCTGTTCATGTTCACCTTGGTCTTTCTGACCATAAACAGTAAATATATCATAATATGTCATTCTCATATCATTTTAATAGTGGACTAAAAGAAATGCCACATTTCATAATCAATTTTAAGTCTAAAGGAACAAGCATCTTAAAAATGCTAAATGAACAAGACTTTCTAATATGATCAAATGAAACTTATTTCCTATGCTTACAAGCCAAAAACATTACTACTGAACTATAGAACAATTACCCTTCTTTCTAAAAAAAAAAACCCAAAAAACATTAAAATTCCAACTCATATAGAAAATGAAAAAGCTTACTCATGTACTAATGCAGTGATGCAAATAAAATATTGCCTGAAATGGAATGAAAGCAGTAGAACAATGGTATTCTTTTCTAAGTTATTTTATAAATCTCAAGTCAACATTGTTGAAAAGAAACTTGCATTATAAATAGCACTTCTTGGACTATGTGGTTGGGTCAAAAGATGTGGAAGGTTAAAGAGAACAAAGAAGATAGTCACTACCCAAGAAAAAAAACAGAATAAAAAAAGAGGTAAAAAACCCCCACAAACAATTAAAAAATATGAAGCTATATGTATATACCCAATATATATATCTACCATGTATGCATGCATGCACTTCAACTGATTTTAAAAATTACATGTATTTTTATTCTTTAATTATTAAGAATTAAAATAATTTAACCTACATAGGAAGATTTCCAAACGAGTTATTTTAGTATACATGCT
Source organism: Plecotus auritus (assembly GCF_963455305.1). Classification (NCBI taxonomy): domain Eukaryota; kingdom Metazoa; phylum Chordata; class Mammalia; order Chiroptera; family Vespertilionidae; genus Plecotus; species Plecotus auritus. The sequence continues at coordinate 43,356,112 of NC_137775.1, forward strand.
GTTTATAAATATAACATATTTGTTAATATAAACTAAAATTTTATTATATAAAATATTTAATTATATGTTATAGGCTGACATGATTATTTCATGTAAATACTAAACATCAACAGTGGCAAACACATAAATAATCATTCTTCCCCCATAATTTCTTCCTGTTAAAAAATACTTATTTTTCTCATAGTAAATTGTGGTTTATTAAAGAATAAAACCATAAGTGTAGGCCAGTTTGTAAGAAGAAATATAGAGTTTTAAAATATTTTTTCTTTACAGCCTTCATTTTACTATAAAGAGAGCATTGTAAGGGTTAGTCAATCTCTACTCTTTGATAATGAGCATAAGAAAAACTAAACAGCAAAAATAAATCTAAAATTATTTCATTTGAAACTTTAAGAAAACATTTTAAATGTGGAGGATTTAAAATAAAACAAGATAATACTGCTGCTGGGTAACTGGACACTAGTAACTGAACACTAAATTCAGAACAATTTTAAGACAGAATGAAAAAATAACCCCACTTACTTTTGTAACCAGTTTACTCAAAACTAAGGCAAAAATCTTTAAAATTATTTTATGTTTCTTGCCATAAATCTTCACAAAATGTGTTTTTATCATATATGTATTAGAATTGAATTTATATATTAGAATTGAACAAATTATATATATAACAAATTTGATATATATAATATAGATTAGAATTGAACAAGTAAGTTCTTTTGAGTGATGGAACCAAATTTTGAATTTGTTAAATATTTTAATGGCCTGTAATAAAAACTTTAAGATTTAATATTTTAACCTGAAATGATAGAAAGTAGATTAAACTTTCTAATTTAAAAACGTTTCAAGAGAAAAGGTATTTGTTCAACAGATAGCACTTGAACAATTCATATTAAAAACAAACAAACCTCAACCTAACCCAAACACCTTATATGCAAAAGTATACTCTAGAAAGATTATAGATGTAAAACTACAAAGCTACAAGAAGAAAACATGGGGGGGAAAATCTCTGCGATCTAGGGTTAAGCAAAGATTTCTTAAATAAGACATCACATAAATATAACATAAAAGATTGATAAATGTCTTTATCAAAATTTAAAACTTTTCCTCTGTGAGAGATGTTTAAGAGATTGGAAAGACAACCCATAAATTCAGAAAAAAAGATTTGCAAACCGTATGTCTGACAAAGGACTTTTATTTACAATTATGTAAAGAGCTCTCAAAATGCAATAATAAGAAAACACACAATCCAGTAATGGGCAAAAGGTATAAACCAAAGAAAATAAAAGGATGACACACACACAAAAAAAGAAGCTCAATATCAGCAGCCATTAGGGAAATGAAAATTAAATCCATAATGACATATCTACCTACTATAATAGTTAAAGTAAAAAATACTGTCAATACCAAATGCTGGCAAAGATGCAGAGCAGTTGGAACTCTCATATATTGTTGGTGGGGCTTTAAAACAGTATAATCGCTCAGGAAAAAATGTTGGCAGCTTCTTATAAAGTTAAATATATAGCTGTGACCATATTATCCATCAATCCTACTCTGAGATAAATGAAAAACTTATGTTTCTTGAACAGTGGTACCCAAATGTTTGTAGCGACTCTATCTATGACTGCCAAACTGGAACTGCCCAAAGACTAATTCACACTGTGGGAAGCTATCTATGTAGGTGCTAATAATTGACATGAAATGTTCCGTGACATATTGTTAAGTAAAAAACAAATGCAAGTTTCAAAAAATTGCTTAATATTATAATTCCCATCTCAGTTTGTATTTCAAGTGATTTTTTTCCCCTAACTTCTTTTTTTTAATATTATTTGAATTTCCTGTATATGAGTTATCCATTAAAAACAGACAAAACAATAGGTATATTTCCTTTTGAAAAAAGAGGTGAGGTGTTGGGATATACAGACAGGCATTTCTGTCTGTTGAAAACTCCAACCTCATTTGTGGTCTCAGAACAGCCTAATGAAAATGGTGGCAGGGGACCGACTAGTCAGTGCGCAATGCTGAGCGCTCAGTTCAGTATGCGCTGCAGGTAGCTCAAATTGCAAGAGAGCCCGTATTACTGAAAAATTCCATTCAGCTACACAGTGGTGGCATGTTATTTTTATTAGACTATATGAAGTCCAATAACATAAAAATATAAATAAATTTTCAAAAGTCTTTCCTAAATACCATAAGCTCATCACCTAACAAATTAAAATGATAACCTACCTATCTCCCTTTGGTCTTCTTTTTTGTAGTGTCTTCCCTTTGGGTCTTCTTTCACTTCCTAAACAGGGGCTTCCGCCAGGTCCTGTTACCCGTATTGATTCAAGGCCTTTGGAAGATTTTTTAAATGTGAATTCCACTGGTTCTCCTTCTTTTAGGCTTCTAAATCCTTCCATGAATAATTTGCTCTGTAAAGAGCAGGGGAGGAAGGGGGAAAGAAAGAGAGATCATGATTATCAATGCTTTATAAATTATCTCTATAATTGTAAAATTAATATAGCAAAATATTCTTTGTTACTCATTACTAAGTATAAAGTCTTTTTTGTTTAAGTTCAGTGATGGTTATATGCCATTTTAAAGTTTACTGTTGCAATGCTGGCAGTGAGAGAATAAACTAATACCATTTTTTAAAGGCAATTTGGCAATACTTACAAAAATTTAAATGTGTATATTCTTTGACCCAGCAGTTCCATTTCAAGGTCTTTCCTACAGACATACTCACACAAAGATTCAAAAAAAAGGACCTATATCAAAATTTACCACAGCACTGTCTGGTAAGAAAATAACTATCCTAATGTCCATCATTGGTAAACTGATTAAATAAATTGTAGTAGAGCTATAGAATGTAGTGTCATTGAGCCATTTAAAGAAGATCTGCATGTATTAATGTAGGAAGATAAACATGTAATATTGTTGATTTAAAAAATTAAGATTAAAGAAGTCTTTAAAAGTTACATGTTTATGTATGTAGAGATGGAATCTGGAACAACAAAGTCATTTTCCAGTCCTTTTCTGGGGAAGGGGAACCTTTTAGATAATACACATGATTGTACTGTGTGAACTTTTTATAACTTGAAAGGAAATACATTTTTATAGCAAGAAAGATGGTTGATTTTTGGGGAAAAAAAGGAAAAAAGTTTTCTGATTACAAAAGTGTAACCTTGGTTACAAATGTGAACTGGCTCTTTGGATCTTACTCTTTTTGTCAAAGTAAATGTGCCAATTCAAAATATACTTTAAAAAGTTTGAAAATCATTAGTTTATTTCTTCAAACCCCTTTGTGTATATTTTACAGATCTAATTTGAAATATCATGTAGTCTTAAAAGATTTTTTTCTGAATTTAGGGGCAAAAGGGTGCAAAACGAAATATGGTAGAAGACGTTGGTCCAAGTGTGCAGCTGTTAATGAGTCATTTTTATCTCTTCTCTATGTATCTGTAAATTTAAGGGATTTGAGTTTCCCCACATGTATTCTGAGGAACAGTGGTTCCAAAAAAGACTCCATGAAGAAGGGATTTTGTGGTCAATAAGTTTGTGAAACACTATACAATACATTGTTTCTCCTTAGTCATCGTACTAAAGTTTCTGAGATGCCCTCCCCTCTGCCCCACACCGAAATAAGAATCTTATCTAACTGTGTTTAACCTAGCAATTTCCTGACATAATTGATGCCAGAGCCCTTGCTTTATAAGTACAGATGACTAGCACACTTAGGGAAACACTGAACCAGAAAATCTCTGCCCCTCACAAGTCAAAAGGCAGTTCAATAATTACAAATAACCAAATGATTATATGGAACAAATAGAAACAATACTTCAAAGTTCAATGCAAAAGGAGTTTATTCATTGTGAAAGTAATATGATACATGAAAACAGGGTTTTTAACTGGTTTTAGGTCCCCTGAAACTGCAAAACCCTTCCAGGGGAAGTCTGCAACTGGCAGCACCTTTTCTGCTGTCTGATGGGATGTAGAAATCCGAAAAACAAAACAAAACAAAAAAACACAACTGCCTACACCCTTTAAAATAAAAACAATTATTGTTTTTAAAGCTTTTTTTTTTTTTTAACAATCCCAAATCTTCTCATTTCCCCTAAGCTTTCCCTCACGAATTATAAAGAGTTCTTTTGCTTTCATTCCCTTGCTTACTCCTCACTCAGGAAAGTACAGATTATCAAATCAGGCGAAGTGGAGTATAGGTCAACTACTGCAATTAAGAGAATGGACACAGGTTGTTCATATGTTTTGTTTCTGCAGTAAAAATTCCATTACTTATTTATTTACTCCTCATTTATAGTGTCCATAGGCACTATCACCATTTTGATTTGATTTCACTTTCCATTATTACAATTTTTGACAGGTATCAAAAATTATAAGTAAACTTATAATTGATCATTTAGATTGGGCCTTCCAAATCTAAACTTCCATCCCTTATGGATCACTAAGTTCTGTAAATTATTCATAATATTATGAAAGAATAGTTCTTTAAATTCTATCATATACTCAACCTTCTGTAAATTACTGCGTTAAGGTAATTTAGATTTATAATACTTCACACAAAAATAAGAACATCTCTAAGAAACTACAATGGCATTGCAAGGAAAAGATGATTCACATAGAATAGTCTATCTTTGCTATTATATAAAAAATTAGAGGCCCAGTACACAAAATTCATGCACGGGTGTGTGTGTGTGTGTGTGTGTGTGTGTGTGTGTCCCTCAGCCCAGCCTGCACCCTCTCCAATATGGGACCAGGACTGCTGGCTCCTAAATGCTCACCTGCCTGCCTTCCTGATTGCCCCTAACCACTTCTGCCTGCCAGCCTGATCACCCCCTATCCACTCCCCTGAGCCTGACTGATGCCTCACTGCTCCCCTGTCAGCCTGATTGCCCCTAACTGCCCACCCCTGCAGGCCTGGTCACCCCTAACTGCCCTCCCCTGCAGGCCTAGTCCTCCCCAACTGCCCTCCCCTGCAGGCCTAGTCCTCCCCAACTGCCCTCCCCTGCAGGCCTGGTCCTCCCCAACTGCCCTCCCCTGCAGGCCTGGGCCACCCCCCCCAACTGCTCTCCCCTGCAGGCCTGGGTCCCCCCAACTGCCCTTCCTTGCAGGCCTGGTCCCTCCCAACTGCCCTCCCCTGCTGGCCATCTTGTGTCCACATGGAGGCAGGATCTTTGACCACATGGGGGCAGCCATCTTGTGTGTTGGAGTGATGGTCAATCTGCATATTACTATTTTATTAGATAGGATAGAGGCCTGGTGCACGGGTGGGGTCCGGCTGGTTTGCCCTGAAGGGTGTCCTGGATCAGGGTGGGGGTTCCCTTGGGGAGTGGGGTGGTCTGGGCAAGGGAACTATGGTGGTTTTCAGGCCGGCCACACCCCCCGGTGACCCAAGCAGAGGCCCTGGGATCTGGGATTTATTTATTTTCTATAATTGAAACTTTGTAGCCTTGAGCAGAGCCAAGCCTCCTGCTCGTTCCGTGGCCGCATCCATTTTTGTTGGGATTTATTTATCATCTATAATTGAAACTTTGTAGCCTTCAGCAGAGCCAAGCCTCCTGCTTGCTTCTGGCTGCAGCCATTTTTGTTGGGATTTATTTATCTTCTATAATTGAAACTTTGTAGCCTTGAGTGGAGGCCTGGGCCCGCCAGGGTGTGCGGAAAGCTTGGCTTCCTCCATTGCCAGGGAAACCCAAGCCTCCTGCTCGCTCTGTGGCCGCATCCATCTTGGTTGGGTTAATTTGCATACTTGCTCCTGATTGGCTGGCGGGCGTGGCTTATGGGTGTAGCGGAGTGATGATTAATTTGTATATTATTCTTTTATCAGATAGGAATTGCTACTACATAGATGGGAAAGATTTGTTGAAATAGGGGGAGAAATTAGCTCATTATATTGCTTCACAAAAATCAACTTCTCTCCTTGACTTGATAATTTTTATTAAAGGTGCCTCCATTTTTCTAGTCACACTGGTTTCAATCCTTAGTTTTACCCAAACTATTTATTGAAACATACCATTTTATCTTCATAATTTCTTTCATCTGCCCCAATCATTTCATTGGGTTACTAATGCCCTACTTCAGGTCCTAACTATCTCCTTCTAGGATAAGTGTAACAGTTTCTTCATTAACTTTTCCAGTCTCCCTATTCTAGTGTCTTCCACACCAGCATATTCTCTGAATTAATCTTACCCTGTTAGTTTCCTGTCTCAAAAATCTACAATATATCTCTTTAGGTTGTAGGTGAGACTATTCATAGTCTAAGGCAAATAATGTGAGGTCTTTCTCTAAAGAGACTGAAGGAAATATCAGGGCAACTGGTGAAATATTGGATCCGACACACAAATCCCTATTCATTCTAACAATTAGGAGGCCACTGGTGCAAGAGTTGGCTCCCTAACCATTCACCCTTAAATCTTTCCTATTCCTCATTCTAACCTCTCATTCATACATCTGAAGGGTCAACCAAGAATCACAAAACATGAAGCATAATGAAGAAAGGTCAAGATAAATGAGGGAACAGAAGAAATTTCATATACCATCCAATTAGTATCTCCGCAAATATGAGACAATATGACATCAATAAAACAAGAACAAAAACAACCAGAGGATTTGAAAAATACTCCCAAAAAGTTAAAAATGATTGTTGAAATTAAATGGGATGGAAGTAAAAGGTTAGAAAATCTCTCAGGACATAGATAAACAGACCCCCACCCCCACCCCACAATGAAATATATGATAGCCCAGCCAGCATGGCTCAGTGGTTGAGCATAGACCTATGAACCAAGAGGTCATGGTTCGATTCCTGGTCAGGGCACATGCCCAGGTTGTGGGCTTGACCCCCAATGTGGGGAGTGCAGAAGGCAGCTGATCAATGATTCCCTCTCATCATTGATGTTTCTCTCTCTCTCTCTCTCTCTCTCTCTCTCTCTCTCTCCCCTTCTCCCTTTCTCTCTGAAATCAATAAAAATATATTTTTTAAAAAATATATATATATGATAGAAAAGACATGAAGTACAGAAGAAATATAAAAAATCCATAAATATCCAACTTGAACCAGTGTTCCTGGAAGAATACAGAAGATGGAGGAAGAGAAATTATGAAATCAATATTATAAGAAAACTTCCCAGAGCTAATGGGAATACCAAGAACTCTATACTGGGCAGAAGGCTGTATGGAAGCTTTTCCAGGAGGTACAATTTTGAGTGCAAGAAGTGTGAGATTTTGCCTTAACTGGTTTGGCTCAGTGGATAGAGCGTTGGTCGACCTGTGGACTCAAGGGTCCCAGGTTCGATTCCGATCAAGGGCATGTACCTTGGTTGTGGGCACATCCCCAGTAGGGCGTGTGCAGGAGGCAGCTGATGGATGTTTCTCTCTCATCAGTGTTTCTAACTCTCTATCCCTCTCCCTTCCTCTCTGTAAAAAAATCAATTAAAAAATATATATATAAAGAAGTGTGAGATTTTAATGGAGATTGAAATTAGTAATCCATACTAAGCTGATGGTTTAACCATATGCTTGTGAAGCAGAATAACTGCATTGGGGACGGCAAGTAGCTTAACTACATGTATTACTGTGAAGGGAGTAACCACAATGAGGCTGAAAATTGCAAATTAGAGCCAGACGATGGATATTGTTGATGAACATCATGTTTTTATTCTGTCTAACATAAAGATCTAATGATATTTTTTTATTTTTAGAAGTAGTAATATCAAATCTGTTTTTAAATATATAGTTTCCTTGGCAATAATGTGTGTATGTGTGGAGAGGAATGTATGTGGGCATACCTGTGACAAGGTAACTGTCATAGGTTTAGCAAGAGAGTATTATAACAACACTAAAAAAAATGAAAGGAGGAATTGGTTTTGCAAAGCACTTCAGGAGTCATTCTTATCACCTGCTATAAATTATTATCCGCCCCATGTAACAACTTATTGTTAAAATGGATAGTGATGTAAAAGTAACACAAACATCTTTGCAAGACTGCGCCAAGTGCTTTGTCACAGAAAGGATCACCTAACACAGTCAGCTGGAAAACAGCACTCTAAACATCACAACTTCGCTTTTTTCCCCACTACTTCTTGAACAAGTTAATACCTTGATAGATGACTTTCTCTAACTATAACAGCAATAAATTTAAGTGTTTCGTTCCATTATTAGTAAGTATATTGAAAATATAATTAAAAGTTAAATTGTATTGGAATTTCAGTCCAATAAAGCTGGGTGATACAGGTATGCTGGAAAAAAAAATATTTTGGGAGTAATAGATAATTTTAGTAGACTGAAAAACCAATGCAAACTCATTTTTTAAAATTTTTTTATGAGGCAAAGACTAATTTTTTTCTAAAAGAGTCAGTTAAAAATATACGATTAATGAAGGGCCATTAATTATTACACAATAATAATATGCAGTAGTAGAGATATCACACAATATGCATGAGTAATGACCAACACTCTTAAGGACTATATGCTTTTAACCTGCATGCCAAGATACTCCAGGAATCATTAAGCCCAAGGCACACACACACACAATAGAAAGATCACTGTACTACATGTCAGGAGACCTGGGATCTAGCCTTGTCTGCACAATTAATGTGTTGTACAAGCATGGAAAATTGCTAACCATGGAGTGAGTCACCCTCTCTCCTTTTTTGTTACAGAACACAGAACTTTATCCTTTGTTATAACACTTTTAAGAAGAAATTCTATGACTTCACCCTGTCTATGTGGACATAGATGGGAATAAATGAGTAACTTTTTTGCCAATGCTAAAATAAAATGTAAGGGGATTTCTCTCTGCACATTTTTAATGTTTCCCAATCTACTGAAGAGAAGCAAGATTTTAGTTCTTACTTAATATAAGTCCTTTAAGAAAATAGAAACTTAAAGAAATGTGGTGGCATTGTAGAAGTCGATGTTTATCAAATTTTACTTAAATAGTTAAAATCCAGTTTAACCCTCATCAAATCATTAAATTTCACATAAAAAGATAGAAAAGAATGAGATAATTTTAGCTTTCTTGAAATATTTTCCTTGAAATTAAAGAAAGCCTTAAATAAACCTTTCCTGTGGCCTGTACTTCAAAACTGGGAAGGACACACTAAAATGGGCAAAAGTATTGGAATGGCATTGAAAAAGGCATAATGGAAAGCACAAAATTCAAAGCTGGATTTGCATCCTGATCCCACTCCTGAAAACCTAAATTACATTATCATAGACATGTTTGAAAAACCCTGAACCCCAGTTTCCTTATCTATCAGCTGGGGATGACATCTTCTAAGAGTTGAAAATATCAAAGTACAGTTACTATTAGATTCCAAATAATTAATGTAAAATGCCAAGAACAGTGTTTAGCACACTGAATCAATCAACAGTTACTACTATTTTTATAAGTATCCATCTGCTCCTCTACCTGCTGGCACAGTATGGGAGAGGAGGAGCAAACAAACAGGTGTCAAGAGCCTATTCAGGCCCAGCTGGTGTGGCTCGGTTGTTGCCTTGATCTCCACCACCCTGACTCTCTCCCTCTGTCTCAAATATATATTGAGCACCCTGCTACGTTTCAAGGATGGATTTAGGCATGGAGATGTATATGAAAAATTATGACATTTCTTTTCAGGAGGTTTGTAGCCTTATAAGAAAATAGATACATTATGATGCAATATGGTAAGTTTTATATGCCATGTATATTGGAACACTGGAAAAGAAGTACCTATATTTGCTCTAGAATATCATAAAAGGCTTTGAAGATGAGAAAATGTTTAAACTGAAACCCAGGATGGACAGAAAGGGGTAGAGAGTAGGGTAGTTGGATCAAATGAAATAACAGTGAAAGCATTCAGCACAGTGTCTGTTAATGAAGAGGTTCTTTAAAAATATTTTTAAATGTTTTTATTGATTTTAGAGAGGAAGGGAGTGGGAGAGGGAGATAGAAACATCAATGATAAGAGAGAATCATGGATAGGCTGCCTCCTACATGCCCATCACTGGGGATCCAGCCCACAATCCAGGCATTGCCCTGACCGGGAATTGAACCATGACCTCCACGTTCATGGGTCGATGCTGAACCACACTGGCTGGGCAGGACAAAAGATCTTAAAAAACTCTTATCAAGCCCTGGATGTTGTGGCTTAGTTGGTTGGGCATCATCCTGTGCACTGAAAGGTTGCTGGGTCAGAGCACATGCCAGGGCTACAGGCTGTTTCTCCTCTCTCTAAAATCAATAAAAAACATATTTTAAAAAAGTTTTCTATTTCTTTAATAAAAGAAGAGCATAAAATAAAATGTGTCAAGTTATTAGACTCAGGGTAGAACAAGTTACATTAGTCTAACAACAAATTCTTCAATTGTTTCACTATATAAACAGTGCACAAAACTTTCATATAAAATCATCACTCAAAGGCAAGCAGGTACTGTGACATTATTTGTTGTTGAGGTACTCCTTGTGGAAAATGAAAATTGTCCAAACATACATGAGCTTCAAATAATAAAATTTAGCAAAGTGTTGATATGGTTGCTCTCAAGAGACAATGTCTTTTTCAAATATAGAATGAAAATAAGGCTGTTAATTTATTTTTAGTGTAAATTGACTTACTTAGAGGTTTGGAAAAGAAAATTATGTCATTTAAAATAACCTACTAAATTTATTATGAGGAAAAAACAAGTATTGACAAGGGAAAAGTCTTATTTATTTAGCAAAAGTGGTGCTACAATGTTACTAGGCTTATGAAATGTCAGTAGTAACATTTTTAAAAGTTTGAACATAAAACTTTGAACTAAAATTTTATAAATAGAACTAAAATAAAATAAATATATGCCCTAACTGGTTTGGCTCAGTGGATAGAGCGTCGGCCTGCGAACTCAAGGGTCCCGGGTTCGATTCCGGTCAAGGGCATGTATCTTGGTTTCGGGCACATACCCGGTAGGGAGTGTGCAGGAGGCAGCTGATCGATGTTTCTCTCTCATCGATGTTTTTAACTCTCTGTCCCTCTCCCTTCCTCTCTGTAAAAAATCAATAAAATCTATTAAAAAAAGAAATATAAAATTTTATCTAACATAAAGGTCCTGACATATTTTTTAAATGATATCATAAAGTAATATGATTTATAAACTTAAAAATATACTTTTTTTTCAACCAAGAAAGAACACTTAAGTCAGCTGAATAATCTGGTCATTTTAGATCTTGAAATTGCACATTTATAATTCAAGGTACAAGCGATTGTTAAATGTTGTCAGCAACTCAACACAATAAAAAATGACCTACAATTCTTTCAAGATTCTGAATCAGTATCTTTCTTTCTTTAAAGAAATTGCTATTGAGGAAAATAGCTCCCATATTTTATGGAATATTAATGTCTTTATTTTCACTACATTTATTGAACATAGTAATTTTTAACAAGTTGTCAAGGGTGAGGAGCAGTTCTTAAATCATAAAGCCGGAGAAGTTGAAGCTGGAAGGGAGCTTAGACATCTCACTCTTGGAAGACACATATACTGTAAAATTCATTAAGATAGCAAGAGCATAACAAAATTATAGGCCCTGTGTGGCTCAGCTGGTTGGAACATCATCCTCTACATCGAAGGGTTTCAGGTTCGATTCCAGGTCAGGGCACATACCCAGTCTGCTGCTGGTTTGAACCCTGGTAGGGGTGCATACAGGAGGCAACTGATAGATCTCTCTCTCTGTCTCTGTCTCCTTCTCCCTCCCCTCCCTTCCTTGAAAAATCAATAAAATAAATAAATTAATTAAATAAAAATTAAAAAAGAAATTGCCAAACATGCATAAGTGGAATACCATTATGGTAGCCATTACAGCTGTTACACATATTCTAGTTACCCTGTTCAGGACAAATGGCAAGTAGTACTTCACTGTTGTATCTTAAATTAGGCATGAACACATGACTTGCTTTGGTCATGGAATGTGAGTGGAAGTGGCTTGGGTACTTTGGGGTAGAAGCTTTAAGAGCTAGTGCACAATCTGCCTTATTCTCCTTTCCTTCTCAGCAATCACGGAAGTATGTTGCATGATGAAGCTTCAGTTAGATTGAGTCCTGAAGTGAGGTCATGAGTAGAAGGCCCTGCAGACCACACATGTAGTGTGAGGGAGACAGAACTTTCATTGTGTAGCCACTGAAAACTTGAAACTGTTAGCAAAACCTAACCTAGACTGACCTGAGTATTACAGAAATAGGAATCTAGAACTGAGTTGTGGCCATAAAAAAAGCCTAAAATATTTGGCATTAAGGTTGGTGAGTGGGAGGAAAGAAAATTATACGGATGGCAATCCATGCATGTGATATCAAAGCATTTGTAAAACTGTCACATAACAAAATGGCCTGGTCACTCTTAAAAGTGGACAGCTAATCATCACCAGACATTTCAATGTGAAAGGACGGAAGCAAAAGAAGCAAACAAAAAAAGCCTGGAGGAAACAAGACAATGTTGGGAAAAGAAATCTTAAAAATTTACAATTAACATTCTCAAACAGAGATTACGTTGCATCCATAAAACACTCGTGGGCAGTGGTTTAGTGGTTCCTACAGCTAACTGATCCGTCTTAAAATAATTGTGAATAAGGGCAGGATTCTCTTATCAGCTTCATCAACACCTTCTCCTTCTCTTTGGATTACCTCTTTCACTCAAAACTACAGGTCCTTTATAATAGTTGTATCTAAGGGAATAAAAATACCCAAAGTTAACTATTATAACAATAGATGTCTAAATTTTTTTGAACCTACAATTTAGAGATGAAGAAATTAAATCCCAAATTAACTACGAAAAATTAAATGCCCCAAGTCTTATAACTAGAAAATAGCAAAGCTGGGACAAGAGCACGTTTCCTGTCTTCAAAGTTAATGTTCTTTTTTTTCAGTACCTACAAAATACTGTTTCCCACAAGCCCAACTTTATAGTATTTTACAGTTTAACACAGGAAATCTCTATTACTGATTAACTTGAATGATTACCAATAGAATGTGATGCAATGACAGAAATGTTCTGTATTGGTGCTGTCCAAGATGGTAGCTACTAACAGGCCACATGTGGCTACTGAGCACCTGAAATACTGTTAGTGCAATGGGAGAACCAAATATTTTATTAATTTAAGTTTAAATAGTCACACAGGCTAGTGACTACCATTTTGGACAGCGTAGTCTTGGAGTTATGCCCTAAAGATCTGAGAGGTACTTTGCAAAGGAGGTTTGAAAACAGATCACACTGTATATATTGCTCAGTCTACTAAAGCAAGAGAATTAACATAGGTAATAACTATGAGACATATTATTTTGAAATGTTTTTATTAACTGCATGACTACCTGACAACCTTCATCTTCCAATCTTTGTATCAGACAGCAGGATATTGTATGCCATGGGAGGAAAATCTCTATGGCTGGTGCAAGGTTGGGCAAAGAATGAACAAACTCTCCTGAAAATTCAGAGGATCTCTTCAAGTGCTCAGCCTGCTCCAGTGATCACAGAAGGTCACAAAACCAAGGGATCTTCCCAGGCATGAAATAAGTTCCACAACTCTGCGCTAAGTCTTTCATTGGATAAATCATTGGTTACATGTAAGGCAATGCCTCAGGTATGCCACATTACAATGTTTACATTATTACAACTGTTTCAAATAACCAGACAAAAAGAAAAAGATCTAATATTAAGCAAGGGCTTCATTCACTTAAGATTGTGTCATGCATTTTTCTCTTCTTCTCTTTCTCTAATATTTAAATACTTGCTAAGAAATCTAACTTTCAGCTAGGGATATGGATTTTTAATATCAAGAAAAACTTGGAAGGGGCTCATTTTATTCATAGGAATGTCATAGCATTTCCTTAATCAGCTCATCATCTTTCAGTAATACTGTTTTAATACCTATGATATTTTCATTAGCACAGTCCCCAACACTTATTTTCTCCTGTCTTATCTTCCCATTCATTCAGCACACTTCATTACCCTTGTTAATAACTTTCGCTTTATCTTACACATGCCCCTCTCCCCTTAGAGTCCTGACAAATTTTTTTATGACACTCACAAACCCTAAACAGTATTTTGGAAATGAGTTATTATCTTCTGTTGAAAAAAAGCATATACATAGGGATTACTGGTGTCTAAAATGCACTCACACCTCTCCCAGCTTTTTCATCTAGCTCTGAGAAGGCCCACAGTCATGGATAAGAGAATATGGGAGGCCCTGGCCAGGTAGCTCAGTTGGTTAGAGAATTGTCCCCATACGTCAAGGTTGCAGGTTCATTCTCCTCTCAGGGCACATATAAGGAGCAACCCATGAATGCATAAATAAGTGGAACAACAAACTGCTCTTTCTTTCTCCCCCTCTTCCTCTCTCTCTCTCTCTAAAATCAATCAATAAAATATTTTTTAAAACAGCATTATTTTAAAAAAGAGAGAATATGGGACTCATATTCTCAAAATCTGTTACTACTATAAGTCAAGCATAAATCTTACTGATAGTAGGAAATCTAGATCAGGAAATAATACCCAAAGAAATGCCATCTCTCCCTACCTGGTTTGGCTCAGTGGATAGAGCATCTTCCCTGGGAATGAAGGGTCCTGGGTTCAATTCTGGTCAAGGGCACATACCTAGGTTGCAGGCTTGATCCCCGGCCCTCGTTGGGGCAGAAGGCAACCAATCGATGTATCTCTCTCACATTGATGTCTATCTCTCTCTCCTCCTCCTTTCCACTCTAAAAAAAAAAAAAATCAATGGAAAAATATCCTCAGGGGAAGATTAACAAAAAAATAACTACAAAAGAAAGACATGCCATCTTCAAGAATAAAGAAACCATGATTTCTGTATGCTCCAAGGGCAAATGATTTATCATATGAGTTCTAGAGGCACAGCATGGAGACACTGCATATCCCAATAAGTGTGGTGCTCATCTTGCTTAAAAGCTAACATAGTAACTCAGGGCCAGGGCTACCACTGACAGGCTTCTGCAATGTTTTAATAAGAATGGGCATCTGATTAACTTAGAAGATCCTCTTTCCTATCAGCATATGACAGTGGCAATGGATGAAGCAACAGCAGCAGTAGGCGAAGACTTCTATCTAGCAGGATTAGATAAAAAACTGAAAATACAAACAAAATATAAAACATTCATCCATGTCAACAACTTATATGTTTTCACAACTACCATCTATAAACTATTTCTGAAATTTGAGGGAATTAGTAATATGAATTGGGGTTCAAGGAGATGGATTTTTTTTTTTTTTTTGAACAAGAGGCAATGTATCAAGGTAGTTTGATTCAGCCATGTGACCTTGGTCACATTACTTAAGCTCTTTGTATATAATACAGTTGACCCTTGAACAATTTGGGGGTTAGGAGGGCCAACCCCCTGCATATTCAAAAATCCACATATAACTTTTTATTTTTTTAACGTAAATGGTGGAATTTAATCTTTATTTACAGGAGACTGCAAGATATGAAATTCCACATAGACGTAAGAAACTCACTGAGAATGGAAGCTTCATACAATATGTACAGTTTGGAACTGTTCAAGTATAGATTTGTTGTGAAAAGTGCCACAATAACAAACCACATTTAAAAAGAGTTCTTAGTAGAGAAACAGTAAAACATACTTATATCAAACATAGTACACAACAAACAACTTTATGCTTCAGTTGTACAGTCTAAAAGTTAAAGGTCCCAGAAGTGCCATCCTGAACTTGGAATGTATAACCTTCAGAGGTAGTTTTGATCTTCCTCTTCCTCTACAGAGAAATATTTCTCAATCAAGTTTAGTGAAGCTTTGTACACAGACTCATTTTCATGGTTTTGTAGAGCTTCAATTTTGTCCAAACCTCCACATTCTTCAATCATTATACTTAGTTTCTCAGTTTCACCTAGTTTCTCAGCAGCCTGAAAGATATTTGAAATGGCATCCAGAATAACCAGAATAATCTTGGTATCTTTCACAGTTAAGAGGTTCATCAGTGGTTCTATTATGCCACAATGAACGAGGTATACAATTTGTTCAACTGTTCCACCACTTGTATAGTTGGTCACAGCCCATACAGCTTCCTTTTGTGTCTTAAAGTCTGCCTTCGAAAGAACAACAATGAGGAATGGGACTAATCCATGATTCACAGCTTGCTGTATCTGGTCCTGGCGGCCAGCTGTGATGTTTGACATTGTCCATGTAGCTTCCTTCTGAATATTAGTTTTGGAGTTCATTAGCAGGCTGGGAAAGACAGCAAGTGCTCCTGCATCTATTACAACCTGCATCTGTTCATCTGTTCCAGTGACAATATTTCCTATGGCTCTTAGTGCAGGAGTCATAATTGGCAATTCAGTAGTTCCTAAGAGCTTCACAAGTTGGGGCACAACTCCTGTTTTCACAAGCATTTCAATCCGTTCATTTGGACCATCAGTAAGGTAGGAAATAGCCCAGCAGCTATCTGCTAATACTTCTGGATCATCATGATGCAGGAGACGAACTAAAGTAGGAAGAATCTGCTCAACAGCATCTAACGGGGGTACAGGATTCTTGTTGCGACAAAGGTTTGAAAGTGTCCAGGTCAGATTATGTAAGTAACCACATGCTAAAGATGACATATCAGGAACTGCAAGAAGAGCCAACAGTGGGTCAACTGCACCATACTTGATAACCAAGTCTCAGAAAACTGAACCATCACCTGCAATGTTTCCTAGAGCCCATACGGCTTGTTCACTGATGTGAGCGTGGGGAGATGCCAACAGAGAAATGAATGCTGGGATAGCACCTCCATCTACTACAGCCTTGGTCTGTTCCGAAGTCCCAGAAGCAATGTTAGTGAGGGCCCAAGCAGATTCAAACTGGATGGGACTACAATCAGTTCTGCCCAAGAAGGACACAAATTTTGGGATCAAACCAGCCCGGATTATGTTGTCTATGGGTGGCTGTTTTTCCCTAGAAAGCAGTTTCCTTGCAGCCTGAGTAGCTTGGAGCTGGCTTCCCAAATTGTTGCTGTTTATGCCTTTGACAATGTCCTCAACAGACCAATTTACAGTGCCCTGGTTGTTGCGGTTTTCCTGCAGTGGAGAAGTAGCATCATCAGGAAATGAGCTCACATTTCTCTTCTTCAGCATCTGGTCATCCTTCTTAGCTTTCCTCAGCTCCACATTAATTTCTATTCGGCACCGCCTCATTTCTGTACTGTCTTTCCCCTTGTTCTTGAATCTGTTAAGGCGGGCAGCTGGCGAATTAGCATTCTCGTTGGTGGACATGGTTATGAGACAAAGGAAGAAGCTCTACACAGCTGGCTCAGGCTTTCACAGGAGACCGTGAGCGGAGGACGGGCTGCGGTTCGGTTGCACATATAACTTTTAACTCCCCCCAAAACTTAACTAACTGTTGACCTTGAAGCCTTACTGAAACTATAAATATTTTATTAAAACATATTTTGTATGTTATATGAATATTTTATTCTATTGTTACAATAAAGTAGGCTAGAGAAAAGAAAATATTAACAAAACCATAACAAATGTTAACAAAAACATATCAGTATTTATTGAAAAAACGGACCCACACAGTTCAAACCTATGTTGTTCAAGGGTCAACTGTAATACTAACTATACAGGGGTGTTATTAGAAATAGGTGAGTTAATATATGCCAGCCACTTAGAACAGTACCTGGCATGTAGTAAATTCTATAAAATATTAAAAGGTCATTTTGTATGTAAATGTGATAGCATTTTTAAAGTATCTATAAGTGACTGCTATTGCTTTCTCCCCTTGTCACAAATAGTACCTATTCATTTATTAAAATAAAGATTAATAAAAAACAAAAGAGGCCCTGGCCGGGTTTGCTCAGTGGTTGGAGCGTCAGCCTGCAGAATGAAGGGTCCCGGGTTCGATTCTGGTCTAGGGCACATGCCTAGGCTGTGGGCTCAATCCCCAGTGGGAAGGCGTGCGGGAGGCAGCCAATCAATGATTCTCTCTCATCACTGATGTTTCTGTCTCTCTCTCCCTCTCCCTTCCTCTCTGAAATCAATAAAAATTACATGTTTTTTTAAAAAAGAGGGTAAAAACCACATGAAATCCCATCATACTCCTGTTAATCATTTTTAAACCATTTTTTACCATTACCCATAAACTTTTTATTTTTTATTTTTTAAAAATATATTTTATTGATTTTTTACAGAGAGGAAGGGAAAGGGATAGAGAGCTAGAAACATCAATGAGAGAGAAACATCGATCAGCTTCCTCCTGCACACCTCCTACTGGGGCTGTGCCCACAACCAAGGTACATGCCCTTGACCAGAATCAAACCCGGGATCTTTCAGTCCGCAGGCCGACGCTCTATCCACTGAGCCCAACCAGTTAGGGCTAAACTTTTTATTTTTCATATGCATAGAGACAGATGTAGATAGAACTTTTTAAAAACATCTATTTAAACACTAAGACCCTACTACTGAGATGTACCAATGTTTTTTTATACTCCACTATTTTTCATTCAGCGAGATAACACAAATATCTTTCCATTGTACTGAACACTCTTAAGGATGTGTTTTTATCCATCTCCTCCCCTTCCTCCAAACTCTTATATGAAACTTCTGTATAAAATACAAATACAGCAGGGCCTTGAATAGTGTTGTTTCAGAATAACATCAGTGAGAAGAAACAATAAAATCGATTCCTGACCAGAGACACTTCTGTTTGCACATTCTCCCCATGTCTACATGGGTTTTCTCTAGGTGCTCTGATTTCCTCCCACATCCCAAGGATGTACATGTAAGGGGAACTGGTGTGTCTACACTGTTCTAGTCTGAGTGAGTGTGCCCTGCGATGGAAGGGCATCTCGTGCAGGGTTGGGTCCCACCTTGTACACTGAGCTGCCAAGATAGGCTTGGGCCACCCATGACCCTAAACTGGAATAAGCAGGTTGGAAAATAATCACCTCACTTGTTTTTATTAGTTCTTTTCAAAGGTGGGCATAGCTCACATTTATTTCAATGCATTTTTAAAAGTGTTTTGGGGGAGAAACCAAGATGGCGGCATAGGTGAACACCTAAACTGCTGCCTCGCACAACAATTTCAAAACTACAACTAAAAGACAGAATGGACATCATCCAGAACCACAGGAAAGCTGGCTGAGTGGAAATTCTACAACTAGAAGGAAAGAGAGGGGCACACGGAGACTCAGAGGAGCTGCAAAAGGCTGAGGTACGGAGACACGCGTGCAGAGCGGCTGAGTGCCTGGCTAGCTTTCTCAAATGGGAGAGAGATAGGAGCTCCCGACTGCACTGAACCCCAGTTCCAACTGCACTGAACCCCAGTTCCGGACGAGACCCCAGGGTCCCAGACTCATAGGGGGGAGTCTGGACTTTCGGGAAAAGAGAGGAACGCACAGAAACTCGGGGGAGCCGCGAAAGGCAGAGATCTGGAGGCGCGCGCACGAGTGTGCGCAGAGAGGGCTGACTGCTGAGTGTGCTGCTGGCTTTCTCTAGCGGGAGGAAGGCAGAAGCTCCCGACTGCGCTGAACCCCAGTTCTGGGCAAGTTTCTGGGAACACTGACTCATTCGGGGAGAAACTGGACTGTCTGGCAGCGGGCAAAACTCGAGGGCAGCTTTCTCTCAGAGGTGCTTCCAGCGATTACCAAGGGACACTGACACCCAGGGGCCTCATAGGGCAGAGCTGATGGGAAGCCAAGGCTGTCTGCTCAGCCCTGAGACTCCGCCCCATCCAAGCTGAGCACAGAGGCTTTTGCAATTTTGCATGTCTTGTCTCATAAGAGTGCCTCCAGAAGAGAAGTTCTCCCAGTGTAGACACAGCTGATCCTAACAGCCAAGTGGCCTGGAGGTCAATTCCTCCCAGTGATACCAACAACAATCAAGACTTAACTACAACAAGGCTGTACACACAGTCCACAAAGGGGTGCACCAAGAGTGTCCACCTCAGGTAACGGGGGAGGCTGAGCCACTGGGCCCTATAGGACACCTACCACACAAAGCTACTCTACCAACTCAGGGAAGCAACAAAAATGCGAAGACAAAGAAATAGATCACAAAGGAAAGAAAGGGAGGAAAGCAAACGACTGGATATAGAGTTATAAGGTTATAAGGTTTTTCAAGAATTTCCTAGAAAAGGCCGATAAATTTAGCGAGACCCTTGAGGATATGAAAAAGGACCAACTAGAAATTAAGCATACACTGACTGAAATAAAAAAATATTATACAGAGACCTAACAGCAGACTAGAGAAACACAAGAATCAAGTCAAAGAGTTGAAATACAAAGATGCAAAAAACACTCAACCAGAAAAGAAAAAAGAATCCAAAAATTTGAAATAGTGTAAGGAGCTTCTGGGACAACCTCAAGCATACCAACATCAGAATTATGGGGGTGCCAGAAGAAGAGAGAGAGCAAGATACTGGAAACCTATTTGAAGAAATAATGACAGAAAACTTCCCCCACCTGGTGAAAGAAATAGACTTACAAGTCCAGGAAGCGCACAGAACCCCAAACAAAAGGAATCCAAAGAGGACCACACCAAGACACATCATAATTAAAATGCCAAGAGCAAAAGACAAAGAGAGAATATTAAAAGCAGCAAGAGAAAAACAGTTCGTTACCTACAAGGAAGCACCCATATAATTGTCAGCTGATTTCTCAACAGAAACTATGCAGGCCAGACTGGAGTGGCAAGAAATATTCAAAGTGATGAACAGCAAGAACCTACAACCAAGATTACTCTACCCAGCAAAGCTATCATTCAGAATTCAAGGTCAGATAAAGAGCTTCACAGATAAGAAAATGCTAAAGGAGTTCACCACCACCAAACCAGTATTATATGAAATGCTGAAGGGTATTCTTTAAGAAGAGGAAGAAGAAGAAAAAGGTAAAGATAAAAATTATGAACAACAAATACATATCTATCAACCAGTGAATTTAAAAATCAAGTGAATAAAATAATCTGATGAACAGAATAAACTGGGGAATGTAATAGAATCAGGGGCATAGAAAGGGAGCGGACTGACCATCCTCAGGGGAAAGGGGTGTTGCGGGTATGGGAAGAGACTGGACAAAAATCGTACACCTATGGATGAGGACAGGGGGGGGGGTAAGGGCAGAGGGTGGGGTGGGAACCGGGTGGAGGGGAGCTATGGGGGGAAAAAAAGAATCAATTGTAATAATCTGAACAATAAAGATTTATTTAATTGAAAAAAAATCAAATAAAAGTGTTTTGGGTCTCTATTTAGACGTTTGATGATGTTTTCCTGACCAGAAATAAATAAATAGGAATTTAACTCTTTTTTATATCAATTAGCCTATGGTAAAATTGGTTTCATTATACATTGTTTCACAGTTTCCCAGAACCTATCTCCTGTAGAGAAAAAGCTGGTCTGCTTGAAGCAGAATGGAGTTTTGCTCCGCTGCCCCCTCTCAGAGTACTTCTAAAGAAATCAAGGTCACTTCTGAATACAGTTTGACATTTAAGTTTGAAAACATCATTTTAAAAAATTGGCTACACAGTCTTACATTACATGGATGTCCATAACTTAATTAATAACCTCATGATGACATTTATTTTTTTCAATTCTTTATTATAATAAAAAATGTTATGACAAAAATCTTATTTACAGGCCTTGAAATGCACTGCCAAATTATACTGTAGAAACTTGTATCAGAACACACCTCTGCCGGAGATATATGAGACCGCCCATTTCTCTGCAACTTCACCAACATCAGGTATTGTTAAAATGATAACCTTAACTTTGCCAAACGTTCATCTGTTAAGTGCCGTTTTAAAGTTAGATTTCTTTAATTTCTGTAGTTGCACTTTTGTGAATTTCTGCATTCCTGCCCTTTGCCCATTTCCTACAAGGATGCTTGCTTTTTTTCTTACTAATTCACAAGACTTCTTTATACTCCAAAGATTGTAACCCTTTCCTTTGTGTGTGTGTGTTATAATTTTCTTTGCATTTTTGCCTTTGAACTTTCCTAACAAGTTTCTACAAGCTATTTAAGTCTAATTAGTCATAGAAATACAGATCATAGAAAAAAAGATCCATGGCTATGCAAAATATTAAAAAATTCTAGTTTATTCTATTCTGCAGATGCATAAACATTTAATCTATACAAGTTACTCACTTTGCTTACATGTATAAGACTCCAATATGTAAACTGTACTCTATGAAGTTAAAATATATTTGGAATGAACGATTTTACTCATAAAACAAACAGGCATCTTTACTTTTATAAATAACTAGAGGCCCGATGCAGAAAGATTCGTGCAAGAATGGGCCTTCCTTCCCCCGGCTGCTCGGTGCCTGTGTATGCAAATTAACCCGCCATCTTTGTTGGGTTAGTTTGCATACTCACTCCTGATTGGCTGGTGGGCGTAGTGAAGGTATGGTCAATTTGCATCTTACTCTTTTATTAAATGTAGATGGGTAATTCAAATATAAAATTGACTTTAGGTGTCAACATAAGTGAGTGATTGATGATATTGGATTATAAGAGGAAATGCACAGGCAAGAAGAAATTAATTTTTTAGACATGCAGTTGTAACATGACACAGCTGACAAATTTGGAGAGAAACAAAGCAGTTAAATACAAATAGTGAAGGTCAAAATTTTTTTTTAAAATGTATTTTTATTAATTTTTTACAGAGAGGAAGAGAGAGGAGAGGGATAGAGAACTAGAAACATCGATGAGAGAGAAACATCGATCAGCTGCCTCCTGCACACCTCCCAATGGGGATGTGCCCGCAACCAAGGTACGTGCCCTTGACCGGAATCGAACCTGGGACCTTTCAGTCCGCAGGCCGACGCTCTATCCACTGAGCCAAACCGGTTTCGGCAAAATTTTTTAAATCACAAATAATAACTTGATTATTATTGTGTATAGGTGAACCAATAAATTAAACTACTATACTAAGAGTAAAATTAGATGAAGTAAATCATCTAATCCTGAATTATTTGGGGGTATGTTGTTAAATAAGCTCTCTATTAAAGCTTAACATTGAAAAATCTAAATAAAATGATAAAATATTAATGAATTTTACATCTCTCTTTTAGTTGAACTTTATGCTTTATGAATGAAATGTAGTCTCAGGACCTTAATTATATGATAGATAAAAATCTATTGCCATTGAACTTCAACCATTTCTAGCTTTTTCTTCATGGAGTTTTGTAACACTTAGCACTTAAAATTATGGGCCAGGGATTAGGCATGTTAATTTTAATATTCTCTTATAGTATGGTTTGATTTGCACTATATATTGTACCTAAAACTATTCTGTAGATGATAAACTCAAATTAGGTGGATAACAAAAGCACTCAAATTTTATAATATAAAAAGATTTAAAACAACCTTTCAATGATCAGTCTTCTCCAATAATGGAAACTTTCTCTCATTTTATTACCATATATAAATCATACAGGTTTTTTTAAAAGGCAACTAAAGAAGACAACCCTATCAAAAAGGCACATGGGAATAAATTAAGGATGCAAAGCTAGTGCTTCTTCCGATGAGTACCGCCAACCCTAATGGGATAGTAGGCATCTTAAACCCGGAAGTGTCAGCCTTTACTAATTTTTACGGGATATGAACTCAGCTACATGCAGATTATAAACTGAGCATGATCAATATGGGTATGAGCGTCTTACCACTAGTAAATTCTACCCTCATCATCATTTTCTATCATGGTCACTAAATATCAAAGCTTTCAACGAAAGCTTTCAAAATGAACACATCTTATCAGGTGTATTTTACAACTTTTAGAATATCTTGTAGAAATAGTAGTGGTGGTTATTACATACTTTTGTTAATACTGTATAATAATATTGTCCAACTGAGAAACTATGTACATAGATATAGTTCAATTTTATCACGGTCAAGGGTTCAGCTTTTTTCATTCTTCTTTTCCTTTACACCATCTTATCAATGTTAGAGGCTTGTTAATTCTTCCTCCCCAAAATTTCCCCTTTTCTTTATGTTACTGCCTTTTCCTTTCTGAGAAAATTGATAGACAAATATCAGATGATCCTCTTCCAACAAAGTAAAAATAGAACAAAGTGTATGATGGCACAATTAAGAAAAATTTTTTGAAGTTCAGAGTATAAAAAATAATGTAAAAAAGCATATGGATAAATACTTTAAGAAAAAATAGTTATTTTGAGTTATAGTAAGGTAATGTTCATTAAAATTAGTTTTAGATTTTAATAATTTTAAAAGGCAGTTGTATTGCCCACAAACACTAATTTCAGCCTACCATAACCTGGTTCAAGTATCTACGTGAACTATATTCAGAGTTGATCATTTAAAACCATTCACCATCTGGTCTCTACTCAGCTTTCTACCTCCCTTAAATACTATCCTTCCTGTATCCCAACCACACTTCCTAAGGACACCCAGCATGTGTTTCTGCCACCAGCTCTTTGCTGAGCCTCTTCCCTGTCAGCGTAAAGGAAGGTAAAAGTAGGGGTTGCAGTCAGAGGCTGGCCCTTCACTCTCCGTGAGGCCCTATGCTGCTGGAGTTGGGCTGGACTGGCACTCAGAGCTATGCAAGGGTGCTCACAACACTTCATTTTGAATGTGAACAATTTCAGAGAATATCATTATCAGAAAAGACCACTCTGTGACTTTATCTGAACAGAGACAAAAACAAGAACATTGTCCAAACCAAAAAATGGTCAAACACTCCCCCTTTCTGGCTAATATGTTGGTTTCCTTACCAATTCCAGTTTGGGCACCACTGTGTTCTTTCTGCCTTCTAGACAAGAGTTATTAAAACACCCAATCACAGAATTATTCCTGCTTATTGAGAGCATCCAATCCAGGGCAAACCCCTGCTTCCTTGATCTCCCCTTAAATCACCTAACATAAACCCAAATCCTATAAATCTCTTGTAACATCATCTCACTGAGACCCTCTAAGGTTCCACAGGATGTGCCCTGACCCTCACTGTCACAAGTTAGTAAATCCAATTTTGTTTGATTCAGGTGTGTTCCTGATGGCATTTATTTATATCGGTATTATCTATATACACTATATATTGTATATATATTTACATTTTTTATTTATTTTAAAACATATCTTAAAAAGTCTCTATTATCTAAAATCAGCCTTAGTTTCAGCGTATACTTTTACAGTTCATATTACATTCATGCATTTATTTATATGTTGCTTTTTTTCTATTGTAAGTGCATACACAGTTGCTCCTTAATTCCATAAAAAAGATGAGCTTCTTATGGATTCATATATTTATATCTCTATATCACTACAAAGAAAGCCATAGGATATGTCATTAATCTGTTTTATTTATCAGCACTTTCCAAAATTCTGTGCCTGGATCCTTCCCACTCTACATTTTCTTCTTTTATAACGCTTTCCACTTCACTTTCACTACTACCTAAATATGATGACTTCTAAACTTATAATTATAATCCATAAGATAGTTGTTAAACAAAGCAATTACTAAAAATTAAGTCATAAAAAGATACAATGAAATAAATTATATGAAAAATGGTAAAAAAAAATACTTGTCATAATTTTTTTTAATCCTCACCTGAGGATAAGTTTATTGATTTTTTAGAGAGAGGAATGGGGAGAGAGAAAGAAATATCAATCAGTTGCCTCCTGTAGGCACCCCAAAGGGGGATCGAACCTCAACCTAGGTATGTGCCCTGACCAGGAATCAGACCTGCAACCTTTTAGTGCACAGGATGAGCCACCTGGCCACAGATCAAGTAATTACTTCTTAATTTTACTGCAGTTCACTATTATCTGCACTCTTGAGGTTACATCTATTGAATCTGTTCAGTGGAATTACTACATAATAGTGTGTCACAGTCTATTTCTTCTCTAATACACATTCACTGATATCACATCGATCACTTGAAATTGGTCATGATAGAAGCATTTACACTATGGAGATTGGCAAATGCTATAAATCAAGGCTTTATTTATTCTTTTGTTGATTGTCAAGACCAGTGGTCGGCAAACTCATTAGTCAACAGAGCCAAATATCAACAGTACAACGATTGAAATTTCTTTTGAGAGCCAAATTTTTTAAACTTAAACTTCTTCTAACGCCACTTCTTCAAAATAGACTCGCCCAGGCCGTGGTATTTTGTGGAAGAGCCACACTCAAGGGGCCAAAGAGCCGCATGTGGCTCGCAAGCCACAGTTTGCCACTCTGTTGACTAATGAGTTTGCCGACCACTGGTCTAGACACTTAGGAAAGTAATGGTGAAAGTGTTAATAATGCAGATTATATTTCACAGCGTACCATTTCTATAATTATTACATTGTAAATATCACAAAAAATGAGGGATTATTACAGTATTCAAAAACTTAATTCAGCAAAGAAGTCACTCACAATAAAATTCTAACATACATCCTTGTCTTTTTTGTTTGACTTTTGTTACTCATTAGTATTAAAAATCATTTAACTATCATGTAAGAACTACGCTTGTTCATCAATATCAAACACGGTTTGGCTATAGATATGAGTTCAGAAAAAAATCAGCAAATGCAATATGTGAGAATCAACTGGCTACAAAGAATTTATAATAGAGTATTAGATATGTACTAGAGGCCCGATGCACAAAATTCGTGCAAGGGGCTCGGCCCTCACAGCTCCAGCTGCCTCGGCCCTCGCAGCCCCGGCGTCATCCAGAAGATCATCCGGACAGTCGTTCTGCTGTTCGGTCTAATTAGCATATTAGCTCTTTATTATGTAGGATTATTATTTGTAAATTGTGTTCCACATTCTTTAAAACAATGAAATTTATAACACACTTTTTTGAAAGTTAATTATTAAATACTAGAGGCCTGATGCACGAAATTCATGCAAAAGTAGGCCTTCCTTCCCCTGCTGCTGGCACCGGCTTCCCTCTGGCACCCAGAACTTGGATTTCCCTCTGGCTGCCAGCAGGCACCCAAGACCCAGGCTTCCCTTGCAGCCCCAGCTTCATCTGGAAGGTCATCCGGAAGGATGTCCAGTCTAATTAGCATATTATGCTTTTATTATTATAGATTTACCAAATCATCCCAGTTTTCTTTTTTTTAAGGTTTACTAGTCTATATATTACCAAAATTATAATCAGTGATGCAAATTTTATATTTTTAAATAATTTTCTTCTCTACTTGTGGAATAAAAAGCTTCGTTCCCAATAGGAAGAATTTTAGGCAGTTGTGAATGATGAGACATTTTCAAGTTGAGAGTAGGGTAGAAGTGGTGATATTTTCTCTAGTAACAGTGCCCGTGTGGTCTGAGGATCAATGTTGGTCACTAAGCTGTTTCTTACTGGACCATGACAAGTATACAAACTAAGAAAAGCATTTGTACAAAAGTATTTGGTCTGCAACAGATCAAAAATTTTACAAATTAAAAAAAAAATGCTTGGAATTACTGCTCTAGGACACTAAAATTTGCCAGAAGAGTATACCTCATATTGTCCTGTTGAATAACTGGGGTAGCTGCCTTAAAGCAAACTTTGCTGCTACTAAAAAAAAAAAAAAAGTAAAAGTAAAAGACAGCCAGGTGCTACAGGCCAGAGATCAGAAGCTGCTAGTGAAACACAAATATGTGTCACTTATCCTTGTTGTTTTTTAAAAAATATGCTTTTATTGATTTGAGAGGGGGGAGGAGAGAGAGAAAGAGGGAGGGGGGCAGAGAGACATCAATTGGCTTTTAAATTTTTTTTTTATCACCTGACAGAAACTACCATGGCCAAATTTCAGCTTCTCTATACCACCACCACCATTTACCAGTCCTGAGCAGTCTCCACTCTTCTTTTAAGATGTCCATGTGAATGGTTGATTTTAAGTTCATCTGTTAGGCTATTTTTATATGATGAACCACTCTACTCCCTGCTTTTCTGGATGTCTTGAATATTACTTATGTCCCTAGTAAAATAAAAATACACCACTAAAAATGTTTAAGTTACATTTTAAAGACCTTTAATTTCTTTTAACTTAATGATAAATTATGAGCTAAAGAGTAAAGATGTTAATATTGATTAATACACAGATTCCTGGCCATCAGCTAAGAACTTTAGTTCTTACCCCCATGGAACCATGTCCCATGAGTCAATTCTTTATGGAAAATACTACATACTATATATCCCAATCGTGAAGACTGATAGCATACTATCGTAAATAAGGCATTGGGAAGTCATATACTAAATGAAGAAACATACTGAATTTTATATAACCAAGAGTTTCCCAAACTTATTGAAAAGGGACTTTTTTTCCTTGCAGGGAACACTTACTAATATACCATATAAGTACCTGTTGCAAAACATGTTTGGCTTAGTGGATAGAGCGTCGGCCTGCGGACTGAGGGGTCCCAGGTTCGATTCCGGTCAAGGGCATGTACCTTGGTTGCGGGCACATCTCCAGTGGGAGGTGTGCAGGAGGCAGCTGATCAATGTTTCTCTCTCATCGATGTTTCTAGCTCTCTATCCCTCTCCCTTCCTCTCTGTAAAATATCAATAAAATATATTTAAAAAAACAAAAAAACATGCGTAAGAGCATTAGCTATCATTCAATCTCACCACTGAGCCTAAGGCCATTCAAATTAACTCCTTCCTATGATAATCATGTCTATATCTAATATCACTATGTGCAAACACCTTTATATAATGCCTAAGGGATATTCCAAATACATTTTGGCCATTTTGTAAATTTTTTCATCAGATCTTATAACCTTATTTGAGGCTAACTTGGCTGCTCAAACTTGTCCATGACCTAAAGACAAATTCCTTTAACTCTGTATCTAAGCATAACAGTACATGACATGTTTAAAGAAATATCTCTATAAAAAGAGCAATATAGTAAATCTCCCTGGTTTTTCTGGCTCTCGTTGCATTAGTTTCTATGACGGCATGATTTCCTTCTAAGGGCTTTGGAATTGCTTTGCTTTGGATTTTGTAGGAAAGTCAACAAGAATAAGGAAAGAAATGCCCTCATTTTAATCTGTAGTCCTTGTCTTCTGAGTAGGAAGCAGCTTTATAAATTAAATTGCACAAGTATTAGAATTAGCTGGAATCATGGAGGAGATATAAATTCATGAAATTGGCTCATCACTCTCCAGTACAAATAAGATAACTGAAAGCCAAGAATTAAAAGTTTATAATAAAAAGTAACGTGATAGGAACGGAAGAACAAATACAAGCTAGGCAGCAATGGGCAAATGATTGAAATTTCCAGCTACTTTTATTTTGTTAAAAGCAGCTTCTCCAGTAAAGGAAAATTGATTAATCAGAGAAACTGACAGGATCACAGGAACCTGGTCAATTTCTCTTAACAGTCAGCTCCATGTGTTAAAGACTTTGAAGCAGAAAGACACCCATTATCAATTTCCTACAGAAGCTCTTTACACCAGGAAGAGGGAGTGGGGGTGGAAATTGAGAAAGAGGAGAAAAACATACATACAAAGTGGTGAGAGGAGAAAAATGAGTGAAAGATTTAAAAATAGCAGTGTTTTAGAAAAGATGGGAAATAATAGCACAAAGGAAACAAAGGCTAAAGTGACTTTCTAGTGTTAAAGGATATGTCCTACATATTTTGTGATGTTATATTTTTGCTAGTTAAAATAAGATGTTTCAGAATCTATTGTGGTTTTCAACCTCAGTTCTGCTTAGCATTATATTAAGAATGGGTCAAGCGCCCAGGAGACAAGAGAAAATTTATAGCATGAAATATAGCAGAAAATGGTAACAATAGGCATACTTTTTAATATTTGGTAAGAATAAAATTAATAACTGATTAGGGATGGGCTGCTCCAACTCCTTTTGTTGAATGAATGAGGAGGATGGCCAACAACGTAAGTGGACATGATAGAAAAAGGCTAATTCAGTTTGAGTGCAGAAAGGGAATCTCAGTGAATAAACAAGATACATGGGTGAGAACTAATAAACATGTGGACAAGCAGATAATGAATCCATCACTATTGAGAAAGGAGCATTTAAAGAGAGTGTAGCCCTGGCTTGGTGGGTCGTTTGGTTAGAGCGTTGTCTCCTACAACAGAAGGTTGCAGATTTGATCCCCAGTCGGAACACTTACGGGAGGCAATGATCAATCGATGTTTCCCTCTCTCTTCCTCCCTCTCTCTCTAATATCAATAGACACATCCTCAGGTGAGCATAAAAAAATTAAAGATGCTGTCTCTTACACTGAATATTGTTAATCTTAGTCTATGTTCCCAATTTTTTCAGAGGAGACAGAAGATATAAAAGAGACAAGGGGAGTGGGAGCTGGTAATTGAGGGAAGGTATTTTCATTCATTTTATTTTGGTCATTTCTGTACCTCATATATTAGGTGTTCAATAATTATTTGTTGAATAAACCGGGGGAGCTAAGTCTGGATGGAGATTGCCTGCCACCAGATTCCTTTTAGAAAGTGATCCACCTGCAGAAGCTCACCCCAGGAAGACGCTAACATCAAATTATTATCATATGCCTGCCTTCAATTCCAAAGCTTCTTTATCTAATTGCCTAACTTTCAGGCCTCGATTCTATGTATGGACCCTAGGGTAGCCAGTCAAGACTCTGCTCTGATCATGAAGATCTCAAATACAGTAGATATTAGCAATTTATATGGCATTTTGAGATTTATATATAACTTAATTATTGACTGAACACGAGGGATAAAGAAGAGTCATGCGTCAGAAATGACACTAAGTAACCCAATTCAGTGGGAGGCCTGTGATGGGGACAGGCAAGAGGCAGGTAATCAGTACATATGAAAAAAGGAATGGTTATTGGTGGAAGTTCTAGTGAAGGAAATAAAGGCAGAGAGAAGGTAATAATCACAGAAGTAAAATAACAGTGAGTCTGTTAATACTAAAATGTAAATAACTGCCCCCTCAAGACTGAATAAGCCAAATTACATTAGCTGTCAGGGGAATGCCATGTGCTCAGACTGATAAGAAGTACTCCTTTTGTTAGAGATGGAGTCATCTTTCCCAGGGACATAGGGAGACAGAAGTGGGTTCATGAACAAAAGAATTGGGGTGATGATCAGAAGGAAGGAAGAAATGAATGCTGGGTGTGCAACCAACAGTGTCCACTATGAAAACCTTAGACCTTTTTCACACAAGTAGATATCCAGAAAGACTACCCCCATCCTACCCTTATGCTCTTGACCTTTGTTATTAACTAAGATGCAGCTTGCTATCTTTTTCTCCATTAAGTTTCATGTTGTGTGATGGGTCCCATGTATCGGCTAAGTCTTGGCCCTGTCATTCTTAGACTGCATATCCTTCTCTGCATCACAGTAACTGTGGCACACCTACATTTTTTAAAAATAAAGAAACACAAAAACAGAAAGGTGACAGCAAGGACACCCTTTATTCCCTTTTCAGGCACGAGGTTAGACACTAAAAATACATTAACTCCAATCCTCACAACCTTAAATAATTAGTATGGC
The DNA here is from genome assembly GCF_963455305.1 of Plecotus auritus. Classification (NCBI taxonomy): domain Eukaryota; kingdom Metazoa; phylum Chordata; class Mammalia; order Chiroptera; family Vespertilionidae; genus Plecotus; species Plecotus auritus. The sequence continues at coordinate 43,387,487 of NC_137775.1, forward strand.
TATCTAAGGTAATGTGGCGAAATTCAAACGGCTAGTAAGCAGTGGAGCTGAGATTCAAACCCAGGTGATCTCAATCCATGGTCTCCACTATTTACATTTACTACCATCTCATACTGGTATCCTTAATGATATTGCCATTTAAAAATGTTTATTGAACATTCATGTCACTGTTCTCTGAACTTAAAAAGAAAATTAGACAAATAAGTCCTTCCCCTCCAATAAACTGCAGACACTTTGGACTTAGCAGTAAACTGGTAATAAACATAGTACAGAAGCCACCATCTTTTCTGCTAACAAAATAAAACAAAAAGGCAGAAGCCTAAAAGTGTTGTAGGCGCACAAATGCAGTTCATCATATATAACTCAATTCATAATGAAGATGTAAGTGTAAAATTAAAAGGAAACTGAATATAAGTTGAACACTAGAGTTTTTTAAACAAGAATTCACATATGCTCTCTTGAACAACATAAGTCCAGCTAGTTCCCTATAATCCATATTTTTTAATCCTATGGCAGAAAGAGAAAAATGTTCCTAAAGTGTTATACTTTTATCATGGTTAAAAAAATGTTTGAGTAGATGCCCTGGCCCGGTGGCTCAGCTGTTTAGAGCTTTGACCTGTACACCAAAAGGTTATGGGTTTGATTACCGGTGAGGGCATATATATAGGTTGGGGGTTCAATGCCCAATCAGGGAATGTGCAAGAGGCAACCAATCTGTTTCTCTCTCTTTCTCTCTCCTTTTCTCTCTCTCTAAAACAAAACAACAACAAAAAACATATCTTCAGGTAAAGATTAAAAATAATAAGAATTTTAATGTTTTTAGGTAGAAATATATGAAAAGCCTGCATCTATATATTGTAGGGAATACAAAATTTGGTAAATTCCACTTAGAATTTACAATTTAGTAGGACAAACAAGAAAAAAAAATAAGAGATGACAAGTGATGCATTTAGAAAGAGTTTTGGAGTTTATAAGGAAGTAAGCAATTTCTAGCTAGAATGGTGAGGAAAGGCTTTTGGGAAAGAAGGACCTGAATTTGGGGCTAGATTGTGAAAGAGGGCAAGGATTTTCAAAAGTGAATTTAAGCCCTAGCTGGTTTGGCTCAGTGATAGAGCATCGGCCTGCGGACTAAAGGATCCCAGGTTCAATTCCAGTCAAGAGCACATGCCCAGGTTGCGGGCTCGGCGTGCAGGAGGCAGCCAATCAATAATTCTCTGTCATTATTAATGTTTCTATCTCCCTCTTGCTCTCCCTTCCTCTGAAATCAATAAAAAAATATTTTAAAAAAACTTAAATAGAAAAAGAGTGAATTTAAGGGAAAGACAGAATACTGTCTTTGCATAGCCTGGGTAGAGGAGAGTTTACACCAGGGTCTTTGAATGATGGGGAGGAAGATAGGACCAAAGGTGGCAAACTGGGGGTCTCTCTCCAGGGAAAGATAGTAGTAACAACCTAGCATTAGGCACAGCGCTAAAACAAAACAAATATAAATGGTCCTTGATCTGGTGAGGGGTTGGACCAATAGGAAGGACTATATGGTTGTATTCTAACTTGATTTTTAAAGCTATTCTATCAAAAGATTACTTACATTTACCATTCTTATATTCCCTTAAATATACTTGCTATTACATTTTTATATTTGCCCTTAACTTAAATAACATTAAAATTTTTCAAAATATATTTGGTTCATTCCATAAAACTTAAGTATTATGCAATATTCACTTTATTATTTTTCAGATTATAAATTATGACTTCTAAAATCCTCTTTAAGATAATTGCAAAATTCCATGACCATTCTGCCCCAGTTTTTTAAACTAGGGTCAACCAGTATAAGAGACTTGAATAAATGCACGTGGAGCTCAGTAAAGGGATTGCCCTGGAAGAAGAGGAAATGCTAGCAGAAATCCCTATAGCACAAGAGAAGAAACTTGGGCCCTTCAGTTTACAGTGTTTACACCCACTGAATCTGCATTTTCTTACTCATCCTGAAACCAAACAAAAAAAGCAGATTTCATGACAATCTCTCTCAGGAAGTAAATTATTAAAACATTTTTAAACCTATCAATATCATTTTCATTGTTAGCCTACTTTATGGGTCAGTTTGTAGTTTAAAAAGTCTCTACACAAAATTATATTAGACGCACAAACATTATCTTTTTAAAATATATATATTTTTATTGATTTCAGAGAGGAAGGGAGAGGGAGAGAGATAGAAACATCAATGATGAGGGAGAATCATTGATCACCTGCCTCCTGCACATCCCCTACTGGGGATCGAGCCGGAAACCCAGGCATGTGCCCTGACCAGGAGTGGAACAGTGACCTTCTGGTTCATAGGTCGATGCTCAATCACTGAGCACAGCGGCCAGGCACAAACATTATCTTTACAGAGATGACAAATGATGTAGAGGAAAACATTTCATAGATACTTTCTTTGGAAATTTAGGTAAATACTGCAAATATCAGTGAGTGCTTAGAAATGTTAAAAATTGCCCAGCTGTACATTGCTTTCGTTCAGAACACTCTCTGTCCTTCAATATTAGGAAAATCACTGGCAAGGGCCTTTAGAAACAGTATTAAAGACTTAACCAAAGCTAAGTAAAGAGAGAAAAGTGGTAAAGGACTGGATTTGACTTTGCTAACATCTAAACAAAGTAGACCTCTTTTTAACGACAACAATATTCAGCTATACAAAAACCAAATTCTAAATTAATTAAGAATAAATTTGAAAAACTCTGGTATCTTCATATATATTAATCTCTTCTTAACTACACTCTTTTCCAAAAGATGATACTTCTGCTAAAGACAGATACTTTCTGCTGAATGATTGCTTTTTCCTCTTATCTCTAGAGGTAGGGCCTCTGGCTTCCTTCCTGAATGGCAGTGGGGGAGGGGGAAAGAAGAGGAGAAAGAGACTAAAAGAGAGAGACCACTTAGGGCAGTAATAATTCCTGTTGGCAGATCAAATAATAATGTTAGGGCAGGGAATAATTTGGGGACAGCTTAATTCTTTAATAACATTGGTAATTTTTTTTCAATTTACAGTTAAAAATTGAATAATATAAATCGAAATAGTGAACTCTATATTTAGACAATATTATCTCTTGTCTTCTGAGATTATCCTAAAAATTGTTTGAATTTTGTAAATTTGGGTAATTAAATATATGTTGAACATTGAATCTCATATGAAATTATGGTTATCTTCAGGGATATTAAGGGTTTAATCGTAAGCAGATATTTTTAAAAGTAAAGGCAGAGTGAATGGAAAAGTGGTCAATACCTAATGAGACAATTTTCCAAACATTATTGGTTAAAAACTTTTTATATCATGATATCTTTAAAAAAATAAATACCCAACTCTAAACTAAATAAACAAATGTCCATATTTACTTGGTCCTTCATATATTTCGATTATTTGAAAGTGTACTTCCTATTATAAAGTTTATTATAGGAGAAAGAAAATCCAGAAAACAAATCATTAATTAACTGTATATTTACAATAAACAACATGAAAACAAGTAACAATATCCCAAATGGTGATACTTCCACAAATGAGGTTTGTACTCTTGACTAAACATGAAGACACTTAATGCCATATAAATACATTTTAAAAACAACTTTTATCTACACAATTTTAAGAAAACTTCTGCAGGAAGAAAAAACTTATAAAGTGAAAAACACTCAACTTTTCACTTTTCAATATCAAATTTTGTTAGGGGGAGAAAAAAATGTGGTACATTAAAAAACAAAACTGGTTCCAATTTTTAAACATCAGGTTCATGTTTCGTAATGACACTAAGATACTAAATGGATTATTTCAACCATATGGTCAGTACTAGATTCAAATACAATACTTAATAATAAATTGTTGATGCTTTATGAATACCTTGCTATCAAAATGGTAAATGGAGTATTACATATTTCAAAGATTTAGTATCCTAAAATTCTTTCTCCAAAGCAAAATTTTAGTGACAATATAAACATTAAATAAAATATCAATAAATATTTAAGTGAATCAATTAAACTGAAGTTGAAATGTTCAACTGTAAAGCGCATGCAAAATAAATCACTTACTATAAATTTTAATGTCAATGAAAGCATGAACAGCACATTATAGCCTTCATGACCAGATCCTGGTTATTGAAAAGCTGATAACCCACTATTATGAATAGAAACTTAAGGAATTTTCTATATATCTCAACAAATTTTTCATATTTACAAATCAAATTAACCAAGTCATCTTGGATTGATAGCAAAATCATAGGGTTAAATATCACTGCCCTTTAAGATCTCTAAGACTAAGAAAATGTAAGAAACAATGCTTTTTTATATAACAATAATCTGGAACATTTTATTGAAACAGTATTTTAAATAAAAATGCATACAAGACTTAAAAATAGTATTCTTCTTATAAGTCCTTTAAAAGTACTTATTTATATGAAAATGTGTGCTCCCAAAAAAACAGAAAAAAAAATAATTGAGAAGATACTTCTTTTAAAACTATCATTGTTTTAAATATTTTACTTATTAAATGTGGACAGCTATACTGTTTAAAAATAGAATTTAAATATTTGGAAAAATAGCTAAAGAGAAAATTATTATAATTTTAAAGATTAAATATTTAATAGTAAATTATAATATGTTTATATCACATATTAGGACTAAATATTATTTATCCTCATGTTATCTAACTTCATTATGAAATATTATTCTGATAGCATACACTGCTTATTATTAGAGAGATGACACAGAAGAGCAAAAAATATATCTTTTTACAAATAATTCCTTCTATATTTGAATAGTGCTATGTAAGTTTTTCTTTTTTCCATATAAGGAATTTTTCCTTTCTAAAATCATCCCAACTACCACCACTACTTTCTTTACACTGAGTTCTGAGAAGTAAGCTATGGTTCAGAAACCTCAGATGATGCTAAAAGATAACTGATAGAAAAATAAGTACACTAAGAAACTAACATGATGTAGGTAAAAAGATCTATATTGCTTAAAAAATCTATTTTGTAAAAAAAAATCTATTTAATAATTTTTTTTGTTTCTTAAAAAAACAGCAGTCTAGATGTAAAATAAGGTATAGTGTTTCAAACCAAATTATTTTAATGCATAAAAAGCATTAATTATGAGTCCGATTTCAATAAATATTTCATATAAACATAAAAGTTTGATAGCTTATTCATTTTGAGATTCACTTCGGTACTATCTGTAAACTAAAAGGGAAGTCACATGACTTACACAATAAAAGAGAAAGAACAGTTTTCTATCCTTTCCTTTCCTTTCTACAGGAAGAAACAAAAGCTTGGTATTAGCTATCCAAGGCCAATGGGTGGGGCCTGCAAGCCAAAAGCTATAATGGATTGGGGTTAATCTTAAAGGGAGGTCCACTTTAGCCTTCTGAAAGCATCAAAAATGTGAAAACTGCAACCAAGGCTTACAAAAAATAAGTATGTAATTGAAGTTAGGTTTTAGAACTAGAAAATTTTCCTGGAACATAATTCAGTTTATAAACAATGTTGCTGCTTTTGTTGGGATAAAATCACCTAACTATGATTTCCTACACAGATACACACACCATCCCCCACTGGCGCACAGATACTTCACAAGCTTCTTGAATAAATAGGAGTATCCAATGTCCAGGGTGATGGGTGGTCTTGAGGTCCTGAACAAGAGCTGTATACTTTTAAAAGATGCTAAGATAAGAACAAAGTGTTTTGTGTTTGTTTAAACCTGGGTTTGTATTTAAACTCTTTACACCATATTGATACAGTTCATAAACTTGTGGTATAATTGATTCAGACAAGTTTTAAGTGTCAGCATAAATGTTGGAAATTAACAACGTCAAAACAAAATACTTTGGGGCTTTTTATAGATCTGATTCAAATAGACTAATTCAATTTACTTAAAAGTAATCACTATATCTTGAAGGTGTAAAATCTCAACCTAAGATATTTCCATTACCAACAGGATGCTGTTATAATGTCTTATGAAATAACATGTATTTAAATAAAGTTGTATACATCAAACAAGCTGCGATGCAATAAAAAACTAAAAATTGTGAATTCAACCCATGTGGAGTCACAATCAAGTGTCAACCATTTTTTTTTAATAGTCCAGGCCTTTTTTTTTTTTTTATAGTCTAGGCTTTATTATAAGTATAATATAAAGAGTTTTGTTTTTTTTTTTTTTTTTTTTTTTCAGAGCAGAAAGGCAGGATTTACAAGTGGCTCAAGAAAAAGATAAGCGATGAATAGTTCTGACCCCAGCTTCTCAGGCTTGATCAAGTGGGTCTGCAACCTGAGCCAAAGGGCGTAAATTCCTCACCATTCAAATTTCTTCAATGGCATGGGGGAAGAAGCAGTGAAAGGGGCAAACACGCAAATCCAACTGTCCTTAGAGTTACTATGGAACTAAAAACTTTAATTAGAGAGCTAAAAAATGAGGTCAGGACTGTGACTAAATTTCTGGCTCACAGTTTAATCAATCCTAAAAAAAAGCTTTTTTCTTGGTAAAATTAAAAAAGATTCATTTATCTTTCTAAATATAATAACATTGAACTGTTACTATGTGTCTTTAATATCATTTAATCTATTTAGAGGAATTTCTGAAAAGTGCAATTATTTTCCAAGCACTAGTGTTTCCATATTAAGAGCAAAATGATGTATTATTAAAATCAAACCTTGAGTACAAAATTGGTGGAATTCATCCAAGTTTTAAAATGTATCAACAATCTATTAAACATGTAAGGTGATACAAATGGCCAGTGTTATCAGCCTTCTGTTAGTCTCATCTAAGGATAAAAATAATTCATTTGAATGAAAACTTTGTTAATATAATTTAGGTATTATAATATCTGGGAATATATCAGTAATCATCTTCTAGGGAATTACAAAAAAACCTTTAAGGAAAGAAATGGTCATAAACAAACATGGCCAAAGTAAAATTAATTTTAAATTTACATAACCTTTATATAATATAGCACAATAAAATGGAACAAAAATCTTAACATTATCAAATTAAACTTACAAGATTATGAAATAGAGGCCAACTTTAAGATTAACAAAAGTACTAAGTCTAAGTGGATTTTGATTTTTAAAAGTGAACTCAAGCAGCTGGTAAAAATTAAGTATATTGCTAATAACACAATAAAATTATATGATTCTAGGCACTGGTTAAGATGTTTTCTATGCATGAAATATGAAAAGTATGTATTTTAAGACTGATGAGGAATCATTGTATTTAGCTCAAATTTTAAAAATTAATGATTTTTTAAAAATCATAATTATTTCCAAACTAAGTGTGTAGGGGTTATATAAAAAATGAATAGTATCTTGTATGGAAAGAATGAGAATTGGAAACTTTTTATTAAAATGTTTGCTAGAAGGAACAGAAAAATATATAGCAACTGGAAAGCAAAACTCTTAAACCTATCATATAACAGTTCACACTTAATATGTGATCAATGAGAAGTTGAATAGATAAAAAGATAGCACTTTTAGCCCTAGCCAGTTTGGCTCAGTGGATAGAGCATCGACCTGTGGACTGAAGGGTCCCGGGTTCGAACCTGGCAAGGGCACATGCTCGGGCTGTGGGCTTGACCCCAGTAGGGGGCGTGCAGGAGGCAGCTGATCAATGGTTCTCTCTCATCATTGTTGTTTATATCTCTATCCCCTCTCGGTTCCTCTCTAAAATCAATAAATATATATTTTTTAAAAGATAGCATTTTTATGAAAATAAGTCCTCCTGTTCATTTACACCTCTAAAGATGTTTATACAAAAACTCAGTTAAGACCGAAATTCATTAGATTTCCCACAAAAAACATAAATATCAATAAAACGAAATCTTCCCTTTAGGTAAGCAGTGAGTTTATACTCTACTAGAGGCCCGGTGCATGAAATTCATGCACTTGGGATGGGGCAGGGGGGGGGGCGTGTCCCTCAGCCAGGCCTGCGCCCTCTTGCAGTCCAGTCAGACATCCTTAGCACTGCCGCAGAGGTGAGAGAGGCTCCCACCATCGCCACTACGCTCACCAGTCGTGAGCCCGGCTTCTGGATGAGTGGCGCTCCCCCTGTGGGAGCGCAATGACCACCAGGGGGCAGCTCCTGTATTGAACATCTGCCCCCTGGTGGTCAGTGCGTGTCATAGCGACCAGTCGTTTTGTCGTTTGGTCAATTTGCATATTAGCTTTTTATTATATAGGACTAGAGGTCTGGTGCTCAAATTCATGCACATCAAAAGGAAATTAATTAGAAGAAATATTTTAAAGGCGAGGGAGGGCTCCAGGGCATGTCCGGCACATCTTGCCCAGTCCCAATCAGGGCAATTGGGGCCCTCCGCAGTCCCTCCCCAGCTGGCTGGACCCGATGGCCCTGATCAGGGCCGGAGAGGGACCATGGGAAGGCTCCAGGGTGTGTTTGGCCTGTCTCACCCAGTCCCAATCGAGGCTGATCAGGGCCAGGGAGGGACCGCGAGAGGGCTCCAGGAGTGTCTGGCCCGTCTCGCCCAGTCCCAATCAGGGCCATCAGGGCCGGGGAAGGACCGAGGGAGGGCTCCAGGGCATGTCTAGCCTATCTCGCCCAGTCCTGATCGGGGCCTATCAAGACTGATTGGGGCTGATCGGAACCATCTTGCCCAGACCCAATCAAGGCTAATTGGGGCCATCTCGCCCAGTCCCAGTCGAGGCTGATAGGGGCCAGCTGGCCGTGGAGGGACCGCAGGAGGTTGGCCGGCTGGGGAGGGACTGCAGGAGGGCTCCAGGGCATGTCCAGTTGTCTCACCCAGTCCCGATTGGCCAGACCCCAGCAGCAAGCTAACCTACAGGTTGGAGCGTCTGCCCCCTGGTGGTCAGTGCACGTCATAGTGACTGGCCGAATAGTTTTAAGATTGAAGATTAGTGAAGTGTGTACTAATAATCTCACTTTCACAAGCACAGAAACTACTTGTGTAAAGATAATTTCCAAGCAGAAATAACTAAAGAGAAACAAACGAAACACATGAAAATAAATGTGAACTATATAAAGGTTACTAGATCATAGCCTATATCCAACAAGATGAAGTTAAAAGGAGCCAGGACAGTTAAGCAGTAATATAACACACCAATAACCATATAGGATAATTGAGCCTCTTCTCTTTAAGGATACAAGGGAACTTTCTGTGGTTCAATGTTCTATATCATGATTATGGTGGTGGATATACAACTTGTCAAATTCATCTAATTGTATACTTAAATTTTGTGAACTTGCCCTAGCCGGTTGTTCAGTGGTTAGAGTGTTGACCCACAGACTGAAGGACTGCAAGTTTGATTCCAGTCAAGGGCACACACCTCAGTTGCAGGCAAGACGCCACCAATCAATGTGTCTGTCGCACAACAATGTTTCTCTGTGTGTGTCTCTCCCCCTCCCTTCCACTCTCTCTGGAAAAAAAAAAAATCAGTGGAAAAGTATCCTCAGGTAAGGATAAAAAAAAAATTTCAATTTTATTCTATATTACTATACCTCAATAAATCTGACAAGGCAAAAATTAAAATAATTGACATGGGCTCACTATCTTAAAAATTCTGATAATGATTTACATTATAAAAGTACTAATAAAAATATAGTGCTCAAAATAAAGATTAAAACTAAAACCTGGGATTGTTACAATTTTAAAATTATTTTCACGCATCAATTTTACATCAATTGATACTTAACTATCACTCAAAAATAGTGAGGAAAAGTATTGAATTTCAGTGACTAGCCAAGTCACTAAAACACACCACACCCCGAGGAATGACTAGCCAATAGTGAGGAACCAACCAAGTGGCAGAGCCAAATCCAAACCTTAATTTCCAATGTTTTCTCCGTCACTCTACTACACTATTTCAGCTTTGTAATAACTATGTACAACAAACACTGTTGGGCCCTTACTATCTCCCAAGATCTGTGTTAAAGGTTTTACATTGTAATAACATTTAATCCTCATAACAACCCTCTACAAGGTGGATACGAATTCGTTCCTTCATTTATAGGACACTGTGATACTGAGAAAGTAACTTAAAATAACTTACTTCTCCATCAGACATATAATAAACTAGGATTTGAATACTGATCTATTTGACCAGATTCTATTCCATTATATAGTATCTCACAAGGGTTAAATAATTATTATTACAGCAATGGATATTAATTATCATAGCAGGTCCATTTAAAACAATATTTTTTCCTTAACTTATACTGAAGAATATATGAACAGAATATACAAAGGTACAACAATTAAAAATTTCTGCATAACAAAAATATTTCTAAGCCTCATTTTATATCCTGATACTTTAATATTACATACCACAACATTATAATAAAAAGCTTTGTAGTTCACTGCAATAGAAATTAAGGTATTAATATTATACTAGAGGCCCAGTGCACGAAATTCGTGCACTTGGGGGGGGGGGAGGTCCCTCAAGCCTGGCCTGTGCCCTCTCCCTAAGCCAGCAGTTGGACATCCTTAGTGCTGCCATGGAGGTAGGAGAAATTCCCGCCACCACCACTGCACTCACCAGCCATGAGCCCAGCTTCTGGATAAGTGGAGCTTCCCCTGTGGGAGCATACTGACCATCAGGGGGCAGCTCCTGCATTTAGCATCTTCCCCCTGGTGGTCATGCACGTCATAGTGACCAGTCATTCTGCTGTTCAGTCAATTTGCATATTAGCCTTTTATTATATAGGATAATTTACCCTATTTTAAAGAGAGCACATAAAAGAAGATACCAATTTAATTTTCCACCATGAATATATGCCATTGGATATAACTTAACCATGATTTTATTGTAGCAAAGACTAGTTTCCATTTTAGTTTATTTATTCAACACATACTTGCTAGGCAGTTTATGTAACAACTCTACTCTTCACAGCAACCTGAAAAGTTTGGTATGATTACTCCTTATTATCTCCCAATTTAGTGCTGGATACAAGATAAAAATAAAAGGAACATAAAACCTTTGTAATATGGACATTTGTATCCTCCATAAAGATCAAACTAGAGGTCAGAAATACAGAAATAGTGATATATCAAATTACAATGTAACACTTGTCACCTATTGGACAAAACACTCATTAAAAGATCATTTCTAAATGTACCCCACTAATCTGCAATGTATTTGCTTTAATATGTTACTGTTACCAACTTTTCTGATATTAAATGCCACAATAAAATTATTTTAGAAGAATAAAAATAATTTAGGTTTCTCATGAACTATATATGTTACAATGACATAACCTATACCAAATATATATTGAACAACTTAACTTCTTGTTATGTGAAATTTATTGAGAAATATCTCAGGGTATTTCATATTTAATTGTAAATCAAGTCTATAGAATATCATATCTAAAGTAATACATTTCCAGTTTAATTAATTAGAAATATGACTTTAATTGTTTAGGTTATACTTGGCACAAAATAAACCCACAAGATAATATATTTTAAACTAGTAACTAATCATGGTATCAAAATAACTACTCAGGCCGTAGCCAGTTTGGCTCAGTGGATAGAGCATCAGCCTGTGGACTAAAGGGTCCCAGGTTTGATTCCGGTCAAAGACACATGCCTGGGTTGTGGGCTAGATCCCCAGTCGGGGGCGTGCAGGAGGCAGCTGATCAATGATTATCTCTCGTCATTGATGTTTCTCTCTCCCTCTCCCTTCCTCTCTGAAATCAATCCTATGTAATAAAAGCCTAATATGCTAAGTGTCCAGTCATCCATTCAACCAATCAAAGCATAATATGCTAATGATGTGCTAAGGCCACTCAACCGCTCGCTATGATGAGCACTGTCCACCGGGGGCAGATGCTCTGACCAGTAGGTGAGCTTGCTGCTGGGGTCCAACCGATTGGGACTGAGTGAGATGGGCCTGACATGCCCTGGAGTCCTCCCACAGTCCCTCCCCAGCTGGCCAACCTCCCACATCCCTCTCTGGCCCCAATTGTGGGTGGGTGGGTGGGTGGGTGGGTAGGAGGTAATCAACCAAAGGCCATCTATAATAATAAAAGAGTAATATTCTAATTAGACTGGATGTCCTTCTGGATGAAGCCGGGGCTGCAGCGTGGTGGCTGTGAGGGAGGGATTGAGGCAGCCACCACAGCTGCAAAGGCCTACTCTTGCACGAATTTTGTGTATCGGGCCTCTAGTAAAAAATATATTAAAAAAAAATAACTACTCAGTTAAGATAATTAAAACTATTGCCCTGGCCAGTTTCTGCTCAGTGATTAGAGTGTGGGGTGGCAGACTGAAGGGTCTCCGGTTGGGTTCCTGGTCAAAACTATCCTCAATATTTATATAATTTCTGAACAGGAAGGATCCAACCAAATTCAAATAATAAGGGTTCCATTCCTGCTCCAAAGTAACAAAGGACACACTTTTTAATCCTCTATGTTGAGTGTAGGTAACAACGTTTTTAACTTCCTCTGAAACCCAAGAACTCTGAGATGAGTTATAGGTAAGTTTAAAATGTTATTCTGAATTGCCTTCATTTATTGTCAATGAACTTTAAAAAAAGAAGATGCACAAATAAAAAAGAGAAAAATATTTATAGTTACATCAATAATCTTTAAAAAGGGGAGGAGAGACTATGTCTTCAATATGTACCCAATTCATATTTCAGGTTAAAACTGAATGAGAATAAGAACATCATTTTATCCTATATAATAAAACCCTAATATGCAAATCAACCTAACGGCAGAATGACCAGTCCCTATGACGTGCGATGACCACCAGGGGGCAGACGCTCAATGCAGGAGCTGCCCCCTGGTGGTCAGTGTGCTCCCACAGGGGGAGTGCCACTCAGCCAGAAGCTGGGCTCACGGCTGGTAAGCACTGCGGCAGTGGCTGGAGCCTCTCCCGCTTTCGCGTCAGTGTTAAAAACCCCTCGGGGGATGTCTGCCAAGAGGTCCCAGACTTCGAGAGGGCACAGGCCGGGCTGAGGGACCACTACCCACAGTGCACGAATGTTGTGTACCAGGCCTCTAGTAAGTACATAAAAGGAGTCTTACAATAGATCAGCATTTGAAAATCAGAAGGAAAGTATCAAACATCTTTTATAAAACAATTAGTCTTATAAAACTTCGATTTAAATGCTTTTAAATGTGATTACATTAAAGGCATTTCATTTGGGATTCTTCCAAATTGGTCAACTGGGCAAATCATGAAAATGTGATAGGTTTAGGAAATATTTTGAAAGTATTAAAATGTATAATTTTCTAAGAAATGAGCTACAATTATCATATGTTCATCTTTTAAAATTTCTAAGATTTCTCTGTCTAAATAAACTTTTTGAAATTAAAATATTCAACACTCCTGAGAATAATAATAATTACATCTATTCTGTATGTGAAAAATTTTTTCATGCCTAACTATGACAAAAGTAGATATAGTAGATAAAATGCTATGAAAAGCCCTTAAGTATGAACATATTGGAGTAAATCTGTTTTCATAAGTTGTGTAATTAATTAATATTGAAAACATTTAAGATATGTACTTTATGATACGTCAACTGAATTGTGTATAATACTTGAAATTTTCATATATTTAAATTAGGCATGTCCACCCTGAGTGGGTAGCTCAGTTACTTAGAGCATTGTCCCCATATACAAAGGGTGTGGGCTCCATCCCAGGTACGGGCACATCCAAGAATCAACAAATGAATGCATACCAGTAAATAAGTACAACAACAAATTGATGTTTCTCTCTCTCTCAAATAAAATAAAAATTTAAAAAGTAATAAATTAGTCATCTGCAAATGTTTTCATATCTTATACTATTAATAAAATACTTAAATTTCTGTTACAATAATTTTTCTTATTTCTTCTATTTCCATTACACTTTGAGATGTTTTCTAAGCAAAGAAATAAAAGGAACATAAAATCTTTCTAATATGGACATTTGTGCCCTCCATAAAGATCAAACTACAGGTCAGAAATAAAGAGCATAGGAAGGAAACATCAATACTACAAAGGTAAGTGAAGAATTCCAAACCAAATTATTAAAAAATACTTAAGCCTACTGAGTAATACTAGCTAAATTGCTATCATTTTGAATTACTCTGTCTTTGAAAAAAATTCTTACATAAATTGTGAAAAAAAGAAATATATTTATGTTAAAAAATTTTGTACCATATTTGATGGCCAAGAATTCCAAATACAATGCAATAAGTGAAGAAATATTACTACGCAAATAAGCTTAAGAGAGGGCAATAAGGAGAATGGATTCTATTTTTCCCCTAAACAAAATAAATTTCAAATGATCATTTTATCTCATTAGAAGAGGAAATGACTGGACATAAATGTCAAAATATATGTAAGGAAAACTTACAGGATAACAAATATCAACTGGTAGTTATTGTGGAATATTGCTCTTCCCCAAAAAAGATCTAATATTAAAGTACCATGCAATTCATCTAAAGTACCATCATTATTTAAGCCTATTAAAAGCTTATAATATTTCAAAAAGTTGCCAGAAACCTTTCTAGATAATTTAAACATGTTAGCCCACAATCTAACTGTGGATGCACATTTAAAAAAAAACCTGTTAATAACAATAAACTGATAGGAGTATTAATTATTAGCACTTACGAAATAATCATATTCTAATTGATGAAATCACCTTAGCAGGAACCTAGGGGTACAAGTCTGTATTAACCATGTACACCCTTCCTTCAATTGAGAGACAAATCTGTTTTCCATTGGATTTTTAAGTAAGATAGTCCTACAAATTAATCTTATTGACAAATTAAATCATCAAAATTGTCAAATATTAAAATTTTAAGGAACACGTCAAAGACTGTGTGCTGCCAAAATTAACAAATATATTTACACAGTATTGTTAAGTTTGTAAAAAATAAAATATCCCTTATTGAATATCACCAATATTTCAGTATTGACATGTGTCAAAATACATTTGAATTTATTAATAGTCCACAAATATAGGATGATTTAAATCACAAGTTAACATTAGAAAGTCAAATGAATCTGTCATTTTAAACCACCAATGGTCACACACCATCTTCAGACAGCAGAATTTCACTGCATATATCAAAGAATCTAAAGATAGATAAAGTATATTACCTAAGTTATGTGTTTATTTTGGAGGATCTGGTAACATTAGAGAAATAGAACTTTGATTGTATTACTACCAACAAATTTTAACTAGATTTATGTAACAATGAACAATTTCCTAGCAATTTAATTGTTTTTGAAGTGCAGTTCTTTGCAGTCAATATTTTCAAAAGAAAAAAAATATATATCCTGGTGACTTAGCATGAATTTTAAAATATTATTTTAAAGAAAAGAAAATAATTTATTTTTATTTCCTCAAGTATATAGTATTAAAAACGTTTTCAAATATTTTTTTTTAAATCCAATGACACATACACTTCTGAACACTCAAAAAACACTCATGTCATATATTTAAAATAATGAGTAGATCTTGGTCCAGGAAAACATTTTAAAAATTCTTAAATACCCATGCCTATTCTTGCATAACAAAAGAATGTAGAGACATAATGGGGGAGGGAATCTAATTTATAATTATACATAAAACCTAGTATGCTTTCAAAATGCTCAGACAGTAAAATTGTCAGCATAAATAATTTAAAAGATTTAGAAGACATTTATAAAATTGTCCTAGATTGCAACCTGATTGTATAAGCAAAAGCAATGTTCACATGATACTACACATATCATTTATGACCATCAAATTGTTACTTGTAGTTGCTTGGCTAAAATCAGTAGGATTCCTGCCTTCTTCCAAACAATTATTCATATAATTTATATGTAATATACATTAAGTCACAATGTAAGACAAAAACCCAGGTATCAAAGATGCAAAAAAATAAGGTGATTGATACCCAACTAATTTTTTCCTAGATATATTTTTACCATAAAAAAGTTCCCTAAAATATCACTTTCTAATTTTAAAGTTAAAGATTATCACTGCCTGCCTTTTTACATCACAAAAAACACTAATACTTAGGTTTTATTGACTCTTTACATACTTCTTCCTAAGAATGTATCTAGATATATTCTTCTGAAGAATACAAATACACATATTTAAAGAGCATTTTTATCACATGTCATTTTAATATTGTTCTTTAGTAAACACATAATGTGTAACAGAAGATTAAAGCAAGTCTTTAATAATCAATTACTGTACACTGGAAATGGTTTGCTCTCTATAAAACTTTTTCAGCAATATAACATTTCTAAATTTAGTGGCTATAGTAATGTTTATCAATACGTAACCATTAAACAGCTTAAACTTGGATG
The DNA here is from genome assembly GCF_963455305.1 of Plecotus auritus. Taxonomy (NCBI): domain Eukaryota; kingdom Metazoa; phylum Chordata; class Mammalia; order Chiroptera; family Vespertilionidae; genus Plecotus; species Plecotus auritus. Next base: position 43,403,789 of record NC_137775.1, read on the forward strand.
TCTTATGGTTCTAAATATTTAATTAATAAGATGTCTAATATTTGAATATATTAAAGGTAAACACAGAAAACCAAATTATAACAAGGTGTGATCAAAGAAGAAAAGGGCTATTTTTTTCATTCATCTATAAAACAAATTTATGAGATCGTAAAGAACAATTTAACAACCTAAAGAAGGTTCAAAGGGGGGAAGGCCAGGGCCTGACAGAACTGGATCTGTCAGTGATTTTAGTCACTGCAGAAAATGTGGTTTCATTGTGCAATATAAAGTAGGAGGCATAAAATTCAGTAGCCTGTCTGTGCACTTCTATTTATGTATTTAAACCCTGTTTCAATTCACAGATTATGTCGATCCTTCCACATATAAACAGCCAATAATGATGGCCAGGCCTTTCGGAAAGGAAAACACACACCACACAGCAAGGTCAGGAAGCTACCAAGCACTACAGGACAACAGATCAAAACAGAATGGTTTCATGTGTTTCTATTGTTTATATACTTAATTTGGAGATGATATTCCTTAGGGAGAAAGGAGGCTGTAAATACTACCAGGAACATGCAACATAGTATCAAATAAAATATATACTTTTCACGCAAACAGACTATTTCCTGCATCTACTGTCAGTCAACCTGTAGTATATTGGTAGCCACTCATTGAATGCTTTGTAACTTAGATATCAAGACAAAGTAAACCTCTTTACTCTTAAATCCCTTTACACCTATCTAAGAATTACAGAGAATAGTTCTTTAACTTCCTTTAATGAAATGATCAAACTTGCGAACTGTAAATTATCTTTTTTACTATAAAGAGATTAAGTAATAGAGAGGAGTGGATTGAAAGGGGATGAGGTATTAATTTGTTTCTGCGTAAAAAATTTAAAATGAGAAGCAATAACATTCTGCTTGGTATTAAGCATCTTAAAAAATTACAACACACTATAAGGAATGGTGGAAATTTACCCCCAAGTAGCAGACTAGCACATTTTAAACATACAAGCTAGAGCCGCCTCTGGCCACATGTTTTTTTAGTTCAGTCTCTTAAAGAGACAGTATCCTTGGACATAAGTCCTACACGAAGCACATTTCTAAAATGTTTGCTTTCTAAGCATCAACTCTTTCATTTCTTCAAATCCATACTAGGCTAACAGTGTTCTACTTTATTTTAGCGTAAAATCAAATTATTTTAACTTACATGTATAAATGACTACCGGACAGGCAGAGATGAACAGGGAAAGCTATTGACTAGAGATGTCTAAAAATACAGGGACCTACAGATTTCAAGAGCAAACTACTGCTCGTGTGTTTTTAAAACTTAAAACGGCCGCCGTTTCTTCATTCATTTACCTATTCATTTACTAGGCGTAGGCGACAGAGTACATGGTAACGGATAACACCGGAAGCTACACCACTGCAATTTCACTGTCGAATGAAGAGAGGGAACTTGCTATTAAAGTCAACAAGCACCCAAGCAGTAAAATTTCAAAGATTTCATTTTCTGTTTAGGAAAAATACTCAGGAAGGGAGCCGTACATATAACCTAAAAACTGTATTAACTCGTGACTAGAAGGAAGATTTTTGTCTTTCAATACACCCAAGGACACATTATTGTATAGCCATTGACCAAACTACTTTATCAACTCCACGTGGAAAAAGGTGAAGGGCGGGGGGAGAGGGGGGCAGTTTGGCTTACTTGGTGTACGAATACATCGACTGGAATATCCAAGGGGCTTCCCTCTCGGTTTATCATGGAGATGAATCCAAATCCCATTCGCACATTGAACCACTTACAGTGGCCAGTTCCGTGCAAAACCTGGGATTCCTCCTCTGCCTGCTGCGGCAGCTTCCCAGGCTCTTCTCCACCACCTTTGCTTGCCCCGCCTGAGTAGAACAGGACAAAAAAGTCAGTTAGTCTGTATTGCCATACAGTTCATTGAAAGAGAGGGGGGAAAGGGGGGGGGGCTGGTTGGGGGCAGGGAGGGGAAGGAGAAGGAAATAAGAAAACGTGATTAAATGGTTGACTCCTGCTTTCCTTCTACAGAAAATATTTAAAATGAAAATAGTTAAAAAGGGAAGCGGGGGAGGGGAAGCCACACTGTTCTATCGATCACATCCCACTTGCACGGTTCTGTACATACGTGTCCTTTTACATTTAACTCCATTTTTTCAGGCACACATTACAGTACAGCATGAGATACTTTACTTGCATATTGCTGATTTAACACTGATCCCATTTACAAAGAGAAATTTTCAGCGAAACTCTTCTCTCGGGCGGGCACCAGGAGGAAAGAGAAATCGGGAAGATGGTTAGAACTAGTTTAAATGCACACGCGGCGGCAGCGAATCCGGGGTTATCTGCAATGTGCATTCCCCTCCCCCCATAACTTTCAATTAAAGTTGGGGTGGGATGGGGGAGGGGGCAGGTGTATAAAAGTTTTCTTGGGCTCACTAACTGAAACTGCGCTTAATCACACTCTAACAATTCAAACAATAGCCCACTGAAAGCTTTTCAAGTTGTGAATCAGTGTGGGCGGTACAAAACATTTTTGGAGATCTGTAACAATAGGTTGCAGAAAGCCCCCTTGCGCGATGGAGGGTGGGGGAAATGCCCAGTATTGGGGTATAACAAGGAAGGGGGGGACGGGCAAGAAGAGTGGGAGAGGGGGAGGGGGAGAGAAAGGAAGAGAGAAAATCACAGTAAAACAATAGAAAAGAAAATTAACCTTCGGCCATGTTGCCCCACGGGCCCTCTGCTCCAAACTCGTGAGATGAAAACTTTCCCTTTGCAACGGAGTGATCTTCTGCATCAATCTAACATCTTGATTTTGTGCGATCACAAATTTAGCTCGCATGGTCTAATGTGCTTTCCCTCTTTTGATTTTTTTCTCTTCTCTCTCCAGTTTCTGGCCCCCTGAGCACACGTGACTTTGTCAATTACATGCTTTCTTGCTACTAATTTCACCTCGGATCCTTAAGGGGCTGGCAAGAGGAAGAGATAACCAATCGCCATTTCATCTATGCTGACATCAAAATAATTTATGAATGAACACGAAAAACTCAAACACGTTACCTTAAAGGTAATTTGGGACGCTTCTTTACGATAAAACAGAATGCTGATTTCGTGCTTTTATTTAAACACAATGGAGGGTCCTTGTGAATAGTTTAGAAAAACGGCACAGTCATATATGTGCACACGCGTGCCTTACACATAAGCCTGTCCAATAATCTCATTTAGGGGGAAAAGAGCCATTTAAATAAAGCAACCGAGGTTACGCTTTTTTCCCCCTTAAGAATTCAGCAGCTCGACAGCAGTAAACCGGCTTTGGACGCAAATCTCCTATTTAATTCAGTCTTAGAGAATATATAGTTTACAAAATATCTAATTTAACCTAATTACATCCCCATGAAAGTTTAGATAATGATAATATACACCTACAATAAGACAAAAGCACACGATTACCTGAATGTGCCCTGAAATTTTTCAAATTCAAAATAAAATCCTACTGGAAAAATCACTATCACCTTCATGTAGTCAAATTGTGTTTAGGTTTATCAATTCGCAACATTTTGGAGGGGGTTGGTAAGAAACTGTACTTCACAGGTTTCTCCGCCATCTCTTTCCGGGGGAGGAGATGTGATTAATGACTTCCTAAATAACAGCCCAGTTTTCCAGCTTAACATAGAGTGAACCTCAATCACTGGCGATTGTTCCCCAAGAGCAAGACGAGGTAGGGCAGGGAGGGGGAGGGGTGCGCCAGGCAGGGAGGTGAAGAGGGGTGGCCAGTAGAGGCGGCTGCAGAGCTAAGAAAGAGGTGGGGGAGGAAAAAATCGGGCGCTGGTGGGGGGAAGGGTAAAGAAAGAGAGGCAAATGGGAGACAAAAAGGTAAATTCATAGAATATTGACTGGACCGTGACATTTTACCAGTGGATAGAAGAGTCGAATAAATGAAAATTTAATAATAGATTAGGCTCCTACCCCGTTTCGCCCGCCCCAGTTTCAAAATGCTTTCCCTTTACCTTTCAAATCGGTTCAAATGGATTGCAGATTACTAGATACTGACACCAATATTACCGCCCTCATCGAATACTACAGTATTATAGATCAAATAGAAATGACTTGTTTCCTTTAAAATATAAAGCATCACCCGTTTTTCAAACATTTTAAACGCACCACTACACTTTCCCCCTCCCCACCCCCCATTTTCTTAAACAAGCAGTTTACAGAGAAACTGTACAGATACTACTTCCCTTAGGCAACGCTACCGAGTTGACCCTCCCCCACCAAACCCGCAATCCCCTCGGGTGTCTCCAAACATGTCCACACTGCTAACTCTTAACACTCCTAACCAACACTGTTTCACACAAACTGAAATGCAGGGAGCCTGAATCCAAGACCTTTTGAAAATCCACATATGGCATCTATGCACACCTCCTCCTCGTACTGAACAAGTAAATATAAATGTATACTAATTGGTTCAGATCTGAAACAAGTGGATATATATAAGTAAATGCTATTTTCGGCAGTCTACGGTAAAAGGCTTCAATAAAGACAGATGAATTTGTAAAGTCTTTTTGTCTGTTTATTTTGTTGTTTCCCACGAAAGGGGGTATAAACCTTGGTAGGGAGGAAAGAAAAAGCGTGAAAATCCAAATGATTTAAAAGGAGTAACAAAAGCTCAAAGCTCTCAAAAAATTATTTGTTAACAAAACATTTACTAGGCATTATTTTAATAAAAAAGCAATTGATTACATTGACCTATAATGAAGTAACTTTAACAAGGGCATTCATTCCAGGTTAAACATTTCACATAATACAAAATAGAAAATACTAAAATAAGTTATGTTCCTTTTAAAAAGATTTTAAATGACAGATTTATTTTAAAAAACCAACATCTGGGAAACAGAAAATTAATCTGGAAAAGTATGCATGTAAATTGAGGGGGAAAGCTATTATTCATGTAAACCCAATTGTCATAAAATTCACAAGCCAGTACAGTTTAGTTGTCACTGACCTACATTTATAGTACATGATATTTTATCTGTAAGTTTGTCTTAATTAGAAAAGTTTAATAAAATCAGTAACTATAGGTGGATTCTGAATCCTTGTTTGTTAAATTTGATGAAATTCAAACCTACCAATATACAGTTTACAAGTGTGAAATACCATAACTGAACCACACAGTATGAGATGAGATTCAGTCTTGCCTGATTGGGGGCCTCCAGTATTAGTGGAATTAAGGTAGGGTTCACTGGACTGGTCACTGGTGTCAGAGGTTATCGACTCATTCATTTCCTGAGAGGGACATCAGCCTTTCAAGTTGTGTAGAAGGCTTTTTCCAACTGGGAACTCTGAGAAATCCTCTAATGTTCATTCACAAAGAATTTAAGGCAACTGCATTTACATACCTGGGGGGGTGGGTAAAAGAGAGGAGAGAAGGGAGGAAAGGGAGGAGGAGGAGGGAAGGAAATTGGGGAGAAAAGAGAACAGAGACTCTGAGAAAATATCACCATTTCAGGGATATGGCACTATCTTTTACATAGATTGGTCTTTTCATTCCCCCACCCTTGTCTTTTGAGCCTAAGACCCTTTTATAAAACTGAACATAATCTCTTTAAGCTCAGAGAAAGCGTCTTTCACATAAAATGGTCCTATGAATCTCCTTAGAATGCTTTCCAATTTGTCACCTTCCTGAAGTCTTCTGGTTTTAATTTTTTTCTCATTTCCTACTTGATTTTAGTGCCAGAAAGACCTGTGCTTGACTCAGAACGCATGTTTTATACTTGTGAAAGCCAAATGTTTCCGTAAGTTGATTTATCATAGTTCTTCCAAAATATCTTAAAAATGAGTTCAAATAGCTACATAGATTTTTAACGCACTGTGGTTAAAAATCAAGTAAATAACCTATCATGTGCCCATTGGGTACCACAATCTAAGGCTTCTACATTTAAAAAGCAAAGTACACATGTTCTTGGTCGTTTTATTGTTTAGTTTTGTTTTTAATTCCAACAGTGCAATGCCAGGAGCCAACAGAGGTGCCACAGCCCACCGTCGTTGTTTTCCCATAAGCAATGAGTAACTTTTATCAATGCAGAAACAATGCTTAGGTTCTTAAAACTAAGAGGAGGGGCTGTAACACTGCTGTGAGCGACTCCACCGGGGCTCTTCTCCCGGCAAATGAGCCGGGGTCTGCAGCCCCAGTGCTGTGTTCGCAGCTCAGTCATTTCACACGCAGTTCGCGCCCCAGGGTCGCCGAGACCCCCGGGCCAGCCGAGCAGCCCTCTCCCTCCACCTCCATCCTCCCCGACACTTCCTTTCCTTTTTCTCGTCACCTTCCCCTTTATTCAGCACATCACCACCTCCTCTTTAGAAGTGGAACCCTTCCGAAAAAGGCTAATGATTTCTCACTAATTAATGGATTTTTACATGTCCCCCCCCCCCGCCCCACTACGCCCCTACCCCAGAACACCGAACAAAGGAAACCATTGCCTTTACCACTATGGAAGGCAACCCTTGGAACAGTCTACTACTTTTACTGCATTTCCAGATATATCCTTTATAAAGTGATGCCTTTATCTGTGAGTTATCAGTCTCGGAAATCTAAGATAAGTGAAGTCTAAGGGGAAGGAATCAGGAGAACCCCAGAAAATGACCACTAACACCCTACTCTCCCCCCTCACCCCCGCCCCCCATTACCACCCCGGCATTGCCTAAAATGGAAAGGACTTCAGACTCCTGGCGCCGGTACTTTAGGGCAGCCACGAAAACAGCGCCCTGCACCTTTGCAGGGTCAGAAAAAGCCCTGGTCCGGCAAGGGGGTGGCCAGGGGCGATTTTAGGGAACCTGTTCTCTGGCCTCGACTATTGTGGTTTCCAGCTCAAAAGCTGCACGTCGGGCAAACTGTTCCCGATTCCTTCCCATTGAGGTTTCAGCAAACTACTAAGCAAATAACTTTCTTAAAATTCTTACAATACGGAATCAATGAAAGGAGTACTCCCCTGGGTGCCTTGATCTTATAATAAAGGCACTTCAGAATATGGGGGCATTATGTTTTCAAAAAGCAAAATTCCGTTTTATTTAATTTCCTAATCTGGAAGGAAAATTCTCTGGCTTTTAACACAATTCTTCCCACTTGAGAATTTTTACACAGTTGTAAATCTCTTCAAATTTTTTTCCTTAAATATCTTAACACATTTCCCCAGGTATAATTAAATAAAATTATGGAAATAAAGGAAACTATTAGCACATACTTTAAATTTTCCAAATTGCTTTCACACTTCAAAAAACAAACATTTGCAAATGTTTCCTTCGTTTTGACCAGGTATGTTTCAGCTAAGTATTTGTAGCAATAAGATTAATTCAGAAAAAGGACATTATTTTAGGAGCATCCATTTTGTAGAAAGTTTCCTTAAAATAACTGAAAAAGAAAAAAAAAATCCTGTTCCATTACCACACTCCCCCAATGAAAAGAAAAAATAAACATTTTTCTTAAATGATTTTAATGAGGACAGAAATAGGTTAGAAAAATCATTTTGTAATAAGCTCTCCATTATTTTGCCCAGAATAGCACAAAGGAAGCTTCATGTTTTATATGAAAAATGAGCCAGTATTTTTCATCTGTACCAGTTGAACCTGTATGCTTCATAATTTAAACATATTTTTGCAATAAATATTCTGTCTGTATAAATGACACTAAAGAATGTAAATATGTATCCTTTCCCCTCCAAGGCAATGAGTGAAAGTTGATTACAACTTAATGTCATCAAAAGAATAAATGAAATAAGAGAATGAACTGTTTTCCAGGTATTTATTTTAATATTTCCACTTTGGCTTTATTTGGGAGAAGGGGTCAGGTGTATGGAATATGGGAAGGAAAAGAACAGTAGGGGAATAAAAGATGAGGGAAGTGGGAAGAAATCAGGTTTTAAAGATGCCTGTGTGGGAAGCAAATCTGTGGAGAAAGAACATCCAGCCAGAAACTGGAAGCCAGAGTTCTGGTCCCACTTGCTGACTTTGCTAATCACTAATATTCTCTGGCCTCAGTTACTTCATTTGCAAAGTGAAGAGAGACTGGACCAGTTGATGTTCAAGTATTTCAGCTTAAATGTAATCCCTGGAAATAACCACTCTTTGGTGAAAGTCCAAACAACCCCTTTTTAATCACAAGGAAACACAGACATGAAACTTTATTGCAGTCACTTAACACATTGGTGTTAACATTATTTCCCAACAGAAAAGAAAAAGGTTATCTGGCCTGTCTCCAGTTTGTCCCCACAGAAAAATCACAATCTACAGTTATCAGAAACTAGTTGGTAAATTAAAATATTGTAGCAACTTTTCAGAATCTTCTTTTTCATGATACTCATTAGAGCATCATCTCCATGTCAAAGGATTCACTCTAGAAAAAAGGAAAGTGTTTGTCAAATGGCAATGCCTATCAGTGATTTCCTCATTAAACTTTTTGATCCCTACTATTTTCCTCTTGCTACCTACAATCTTAAATTTGATAAGCTATTTAATAACAGAATAACATCTTTTTACTTGTACTTATTTAATGATCAGAAACTTTGTTATATCATAGCTTTTAAATGTATTTTCATAGTAATATCAGTCAATAGAGCCAAGATATTAAATTCATCAGAGCCAAAAATAGTGTTATAAGTTTTAAGTGAATTTCAGTAATTTCAGAAAATAGTTATGTACCCAAAATCCAGGTTTATAGTACACCTAAATAAATGAAAAAATATATATCAAAATAAGTCCAGATTTAGTGTTAAAAGTTCAAATGCCTCATTCTTGCAGTATAATAAGGAACAAATATGATACAAGTTCATGAAAATCAAAATAAATGGAGGCTTTCCTAGGCTAGCGAAATTCCCTAATTCTCTGAAAAAATTTACTATCTATGTTATGGTAACTTATTTGAAAACAGTATTAACTCTCTATCTTTAAATTAATTCAGCCTATGGGTGTTTTGAAAATGAACAAGCTACAAATAATCTTCATTCAGCTACATAAGCATATAAATATCTATTTTGCCTGAGTTATGAAAAAAAAATCACAAAATCCAATGCTGCTAAAATCAGGAGGAAAAGGAGTTAATTAGGAGATTTCATCCATGCATTCTGGTGGGAATATCAGTTTCTAGGACAGAGCTAGCTGTAGAACAGTGGGATATGGTACCCATCTTGCCAAAGTGAGTTTCTGAAGGCTGTCAAGTTTCTTATATGCCTCTAGTGATCTTTTCAAACATAAATTAAATAAATTATTTATTTGAAAAAACAAATAGACTCACCTGGGGCTGATGAAAACTGGTTGAATGACCTCATCGTCTTCTGAAGAACCTAAAACCAGAAAGCTCAAGTTAGAACTACATTAATTGCCTATTCAATTGCCTCTTCATCAGCTTAATGGCTCATTAGAAAGCAATAAAATGCCTAGGTTTTGACTCTTGTGAAGTCAAACTTAAGACTCACCTAGCAATATTAGGTAGATAACCAATTGGCATAAACTTGCCTTTCATTACTATTAAAGGACACTGGTTTAAAAAACATTTTAAACAAGACCATTAAGATGTCAAATATCTCGATTTCATCAACAATGCAATTACACTTTAAAAATACTTCATATTACATTGTAATTCAAGAATCCCATTTAAAAAAATACATTTTTATTGATTTCAGAGAGAAAGGGAGAGAAGAGAGGGATAGAAACATCAATGATGAGAGAAAATCATTGATCCACTGCCTCCTGCACACCCGCTACTGTGGATCTAGCCTGCAACCCGGGCATGTACCCTGACCGGGAATCCAACCAAGAGCTCCTGGTTCATAGGTCAATGCTCAAATATTGAGCCACCGTGGCTGGGCAAGAATCCCATTTTTTTTATTAACAGTTAAGAATCAACCTAATCTACAATATTGTGCTTCTTGATGAACTTAATTTGTCTTTTCTCTTCAGATATGTTTTAGATAGAAGATAAATCATGAGAATCTAATTGTAGTACTACAACATTGATATTAGGTCTCACTGTTACATTCAAATATCCTTTGTGAAAAAAATTACTTTAGTAGTAAAGCATTTAATCATTAAGTATATTTAATTAAAGGTATCTAATACTCCTTAACCCAGATTTTAAAAAGCAACAGTTTTTTTTTGTGTTTTTTTTTTTTTTTACTATATTTTAATGATTTTTTACAGAGAGGAAGGAAGAGGGATAGAGAGCTAGAAACATCGATAAGAGGACACACCGATCAGCTGCCTCCTGCACACCCCCCACTGGAGATGTGCCCGCAACCAAGGTACATGCCCCTGACCGAAATTGAACCCGGGACCCTTCAGTACCCAGGCCGACACTCTATCCACTGAGCCAAACTGGTCAGGGCAAAAGCAACAGTTCTTGTTTAAAAAATATGAATACCTTCTGAAATATCGAATATTATCTGCTAGCATATGTCACAACACAATAAAACTTGCAATAAAGAGTTTACTCAGTAATGGAGTATAGCAATTGGAAGAGAAACTCCTGATAGCCATTGAATTATCATTTTTATCCTCAAGTTAGTTATTAAAGTTTGGAAAGTAGATCTGTTTGAACATGCATCCACTCACCTGCCACCACCCAGGGTTGTCTTTGTTCCCTTAACTAAGTTTTACATGTTATATCTACTATATCAATTCTCACAAAATAAGCCATTATGTGTAAGTTCTTTAAGTTGCAATTTAATTTTCTTCTCAAAACTAAATGGAGCCGAAACCGGTTTGGCTCAGTGGATAGAGCGTCGGCCTGCGGACTGAAAGGTCCCGGGTTCGATTCCGGTCAAGGGCATGTACCTTGGTTGCGGGCACATCCCCAGTGGGAGGTGTGCAGGAGGCAGCTGATCGATGTTTCTCTCTCATCGATGTTTCTAGCTTTCTATCCCTCTCCCTTCCTCTCTGCGAAATATCAATAAAATATGTATTTAAAAAAAAAAAAAGAAAAAACTAAATGGAGCCCTGGTAGGTGTGACTCGGTTTGGATGGAGCATCATCCCATGCACCAAAAAGTTGCAGGTTCGATCCCCAGTCAGGGCATGGACAGGAGGCAATCAATGGATGTTTCCTCTCTCACATCGATGTTTCTCTCCTTTCCTCTTTCTCTAAAGGCAATAAACATGTCCTCAGGTAAGGATTAAATTAAAAACAAAAACAAAAAAAACAACAAATGGAGGCTTTTCCAAGTTCAGAGTTATTCTGAATGTTGACCCAAGATTCTTATAAAGGATGACAATCCCACTGAGTAAAATTTGAATAGAGGAAGAATGTGAACAAAAGGACATGAAACTCTACATTAAATCCTGTGTTTACAACCAAAAGACAGAAGATGATGACAAACCCTAATGTTAACAAAATTCATTATAACATTTGAAATAGAGCTTTCCTTTACATAGAGGCTATATTAAGTTTTATTTTGCACACTATGTTTATGTAGGTCTTTATTTAAATATTACACATAATTTCTGCAAAACCATAGGTCATGTTTTTTCTATTCCAATAGCCCACGGCCCATGCTTAATTTTCTCTACTTATATTTACAGAAAAGTTCAAACCAACATGTTCTAAAGATATAGAAAAGCAATCAATGGAGTTTGATAAAATTTTTTAACTAATTCAGATAAATTATTATAAATTGTAGCTTTAAAAGTAAAAATCAAATGGCATAATGTTATTTAAGAACTCCATGAGCTTTCTGAGTTTAAAAAGAGGCAATCATTTGGAATGATAAAGATGTTCACATTTTTCACCGTCCAAACTTAGATATGATAGTGTTTTTTTGTTGTTTTTTATAGTTTGAATATCCCCTTTCACAGAAAAAGATGGAATTATATCATAGACATTAATTGATATATTTCACTGATGTTAATGGTATAACATTTTTCAAAAACAAAAGTTAGTAAAGAATTAAGTTTAAATATGAATATTATACTCCATCCAATATTTACTGAACAATTATAATAAGAATGAGATAGGTAAATGTTACATAAAGTATTTATAATATTAAATGTTCATATTCATATTATAGGTGACTATTAGAAATGAAATAATAATAAATTAAAATAATTCCTTAAATGGATGAATAATAAAAAAAACAGTTATTTGTAGTTTTATACATGCCTGTATTTATTTAATACTATACTTTGGAGTAAATATTAAAAAACAAAAATTTAATTAAAATTGTGATATGCTAGAATATACTTCTCTGACCCTTCACTAGAATAATACCTATTCATCATTTTTATCTCCACTTCGATCTATTTTTCTTATTGTTACACACTAAGTACATTGCTTTTACCATCTAATACTGTACTGCAATTGTCTATAATAAGCCCAGAAAATGTTGTCTCTTCCACATGGATTCTATGCTCTATGTTGGCAGGGGTTGTATAGATTTAGCACATCATTTTAATCCTGGCATTCTTTGGTGTTTAATACATTTTAAATGAATCAATAAGTAGTTACAGTGTTTTTGAACCTGGCTAAACCATCTGTAGAATAAATAGTTTACTATGAAATAAATGAATTTGTATACAACATTTTCTTAAAAATTATCTTTTAAAAAAAGAGAATGTGCTAGGTATTTAATCTTTTGACTATTATAAATACAAAACATTCGCATATGTGATTTCAATAATTTTATTTGAAGTATATGTACTTACTGTTGTAAAATTGCCTAACTGATGAACACTATTACAAACGCTCTTAGACTTCATACTTACTACTAAAATATATAACAATATTTTTCTCAAGTACTTGACATATTGTTAATCCGCTATTGTAACTATTCAATAAAAGGAAAATGGTTACTACTATACATTATACACTCCTTTTTTAAAAAAATTGCCAATTAAGCTGTTGAGCCCAGAGAATTGAGTAATAAGTAAAAACACTACTATAACGTATTACTCAGAACTTTATTTCAATTCCATTTACATCATGTTAATTTTCCTCTCTAATATTAATATGCAAGTTACTTTAAATTCTCAAAAAATTATTTAGTAATCAAGAATATTTACCAATATAAAAGGGAAATTATTTCATTACTTATTCTCATCACTATAATTTCTCAACATTTAAAAAATGCTATAGAAAACAAATTTTTTGTTTCTCATTATCAATATTTTCTAAAATAATGTAAGTATAAAATACATTATAGTTTACTACAAAAAACATTCACTTTATGGTTTATAACAAAAATTATAGACTATTTACAATATGACTTAATTATGATCCCTGAACCACGCGGGACGTGAAAAGGGGTTCCCACAATGACTGAAATAAATACATTATTTGAAAAGTAAAGTAAACACCAATGTAACTTTTCCTTCCTAGAAGAATAATTGGGGTAAAAGTTTTTGAATGACTCTACTTAAAATCATAGAGCAAACATCCTACACAAACACCAGATTGAAACCTAAAGCATAATACTTATTTAGATTACACAAATATAACATCAACATGGTAAATAAAATATTAAATGTTGAAGTTCAATATTGAAGTTGTGTTTTTTAAATCTTTGTTGAGAGTATTACAGATGTCTCCCTTTTTCCCCCCATTGTCCCCTTCCACCCTGTTCCTACCCCACCCCAGGCCTTCACATCCCTATTGTCTGTGTCCATAGATAATGCATATATGCATATAAGATCTTTGGTTAATCTCTCCCCCGACCCCCCTTATACTGTCCTCTAAAGAAATGTTTACTATGTATTAAAACCCTTCACTGTAATTACTTTTTGCAAATTAGTCAACAGACAATTCAAATGCTGCATAAGCAAAATCAGGATAAATTGTGTAATTCAACTGAACATTCTACTGTAATTTTACCTATAACTGAAAATACTGTACCTTTAAATATATACAGGTACAGACAATTTTTTAAAAATGATCTACTTTAAAGGTATTTACATGGGACTTTATACAATTGAAAAATCAGAGGTCCTGGAGTGTTAAGACAGGAAACTTCACATTTGGTGAAATATTTTGAACATTTTCTTGAGAGAATGAAAAATTTATATTACTTAAGAAAAATATTTCAAAACTATATTTTTATAATTATGAATTAAATTATAATATATGATTTATTTTTCATTATTTATAATATATAAATAGTTAACCTAAAATTAGAGGCTAATATCTCTAATATTGCTAAATTACAGAGATGAACTTAACTTTCTCAACCACTTTCAAATTGAAATTTTATTGGTTTCATATAAGATATTGGCAGATCTAGAATACTCTTCAAATAAGTGTAGTAGAAAATAATTTATTTTAGAAAATAAACTTCAATGAATATTAAATCAATTGGCATATTGTCTAGATTGTTTAAAGGCACTGAGTATAGCACAATAGTTAACTGGTAAGAACAGTTAACTTAAATGTGAAAGTTGTAACACAGTTGAGCTGTAACACAGTTGGTTCAGTTAAGGCAATAGTTTGTATTTTCCACAGTATTAAACAGTTTCATAAAATAAAGCTCACAGCTGAATCATTGATAAGGTCATTTTAAATAACAAAATATTGATTTGAAATTAAAGAACCAAAATAATGGCAAAATTCCTGTTTAAAAAGCTAATCACATATTTTGAAGGCCCACCATAACTTTAAAGATAGAACCTTGAATGTACTTTCTTGGTATGGTGGAAAAAAAAAGGATTCCAATTAAACTTGAACACCTCTATGTAATAAAGATCAAGAGATGTTTTAAAGACTGCTCATCTTTATGTCACTGCCAGTAATCTAATGGTATAATAAATATAATATTAAATAAAAACAATAGGACATTAATTAGCAGAGATTATATCAAGAGGCTAATGCAAAAAATAGAGCATAATTTACAGGTTTTCTAAAATTTTTAATCTATGAAAAGTCTGTTTTTAACTTATACAATATAGAATATGTTAGTTGAAATGTTTTTGGGGAGAGTATGAAAAAATGTAAAAGAAATGTTTGAAAACATAAAAGCATTTGGCTCTTACATTTCCACTATCTGTAAGAGAAAATACTAATTTAAAAGTATCTAGAAAATTTAAAACATGTTTTTCCACCATTACAACTGGTCATACAACACTATGTCCTTTTTTCTATATAATTAAGCTTTTGTTCAGCCATGACAAAACTGGAAACTGATTGCTTGAAAATGAGCTGCATGCCCTTTGTCCTGGTTGGTCACCTTTGACCCTTAATTTGATGATCCTGCATATCAACCCATTCTATTTTTAGGAAAATAATGTCAAAGTTTTATTTCTAAAATAGCACTTTTTACTGAGATATTAAATGTATTACGGCATTCTTTTGCAGGTAATTTCTATAATGGTTTCATATCAGTGTTCAATTCAGTAATATTTTAAGTAGTGACAGCCTGGTGTTTGTCCTGCTTCAAACAATAGAAAATTTCCCCAAAGCACTAAGTCAAGACCATTATAATATCAAAATGTACTAGTATATATTTCTATTTAGAAAGTTACATGTTATTATAGTTTCCAGGTAGAATTTATTTCATGAGTTATTCCTAATTTGATTAATTTTGATAACACGTTTTGATGATGGTTTGGATAGTGCCAGACTAAAACCTGAATCAAAAATTGCAAATATCAAATTCATACTCAACCTTACAGTGGTATCAACTAAAATTCTGCTTTTTGTAAGAACTCATTAGTTGCTTAAGTTGGTTTTAAAATCTTGTCTTCCTCTGCAAGTAGCAGCTTTCAAAGAAAGAGAAAATCTCTAGCATTGATCTCATTGATTAAACTGACAGTATTCAAAATCAATGTTATACAGTCAGGGATATTTCTCTATCACAATTTCTGATTGAATCCAATTCAGCTGGGTAAAAAGAATACATTAAAAAGTATATATGAAATGTATGTGTATATTTCTTACAGTGATGATGTTACTTGAACCTCTACAATTTCTGTGTGGTTTTCAGTCCGATTTAGCAGTGACCAATATGGCCGTCTTGGTTCAGCACTATGGTCAGCGACTTCATGGAGTCACTGTCAGATAAATCCAAGTCTGTATATTATGGCCAAGTTTCTCAAATCAATGTGATTCTATATTTCATATATTCCTAGATATGTTCATATAAATAAATCTTAATTTTTAATGTAAAAATTTTTCATTGTTTTGCTTGGCAAGCTAGAAATCCTTCTTTATCTTGTGGTTCATTGAAAACAGTACTTATTTGGAAAGAAAATGTCACTTTAGGAGGCAAGAAAATCAGGTACAGGTTCTAAAGCATTTAAATATAAAAACTCTGGGCACTTATGGGCTATACTATTTTAAAAGAAAATTAGATTCTTCTAAAAATTACCAAATAAGAAAATGCTTTAACTGACCAAAAATTTCTAATGTTCCCTTTATACTCAACAGTTTTAATTACTTCTAAACAGATTCATCTTTGAATGTCCACTTTCTTTTTTGAATCAACTCAACTCTAGATTAAATGTTTAAAGATCATTTACAGTCCCCAAATTTGGTAGTTATAAATAACACTTCAATTATTTTAAAGAGACATCAGTGCTATACCTGACAGACAGCTGTTATGCATGTTTCATTTAACAACTTATTTTTCCCTTAATCATGCTTTGTTAATTATGATAGCAGTATTTCAAATTACCGCCGCCCCCCCCCCCCAATGACAAGATCAGATACCAAACATTATCAAATATCAGACAGGTAAGATCTGTTTAATCTTCTTTTCTTCAGAATAAATGGGTAAAAAAAAAACACACCCTTAAATCCACATATTTACTAAAATTCTGGTGATTTTTTAAATTTACATGTGCAACATACTTTAAAATAAGTCATACTGGACTAACTTTAAGCACTCCCATATTAAAATTCAATCTCCTTCACTTACAAATAAGTACAGTTGACAGTATCTTCCCCATAACCCAGAATCATTTAAGTGCTGATTAATTTCACAATAAATTTTTCATTGTTGCTGAAAGAAGTTTGGCATAGACATATAGTAAGACACTACAATTTGACAAGGATTAATGAAAATTGATCTTGGAATCATTTGGTTCCAGATCTATTAAAAATACCTAAAATAGTTCTAATAATATATATTACAAATTTATTCAGATCCTTAAATTCTTGACATTTGATTATCAAGCAATGATCAGTTGATCCTATTTGTAAAATGGCAAAGTTAAATGAAGTATTTTATTCTTTGTAGTATCTTCATCTCACCTCCATGTACTAGAAAGAGGCCTGTGTCAGTTTAATTTCTAAAGCTCTTTAGGAAATTTAGACATACTGGATTGTTCTATTTCATACATTCAGAGATAAAAAATTTGGGAAGAAATGTCCCCCAAATAGACAAAAGTCTAATAATTAATATAAAGGAAATACTGATTATTACAATTCTGTTAATTTATGACTACTCTATCAAATCTGTGCAAAACCACAGCCAGAAAACCCCAAAAAACCCTAAATGGCATAAATTTTATAACAATCAAATTTGCATTTTCAAAATTACATTAACTGGCATAAATTTCCAAAAATTCAATTTTAAAGTTTTCCCAAAATCTTTTATAAAATTCAATTGTGATGTTTTAAAAATTATTCTTGAACTTAACCATTTGACTTACCAACAGACGCATTTTAAAAAAGCGTTTTTGCATTACCACCTAGCTAAATATAAATGGGCACAAAAATGACACGAGAATTTTTTCATCAGGGCGAAAACACTTTCAATCATACTTTGCCAACAATGTAATAAATTTTCTAATACTAGCACGTGTAATTTTAAGTTCCACAGTATTTGTGACCAAGAAATAAATATAAACACGAACATAATTTATTTTTCCCTTGTATTAACAATTGTATAAAAATCCTCACTGGGTAATTTAGTTTTGTGAACAGTAACAATACCCAGCAACCTGAAAAAACCTATGGATGAAAACAAATGCAGAGAAAGAACAGAAAGGAACTAAAGGAAACACAGGAACCCAAGATTTGTCTGTTACATGAAACAATTCAAAATGGCGGACTTACTATTACTTACATTTAAGAAATTTCCGCAATGAGGACATTAAATACATACTGCAAGATATTACTTGCGAGCACTTAATATTTGCCAACGTGCAACTTAAAAAAAAGTTTTTGGAGTACAAATCCTCGTAATGCACCCGCATCCAGTGCTCCAGTCAGTAGTTAACGCTCTTGCAAATGTATCGCTTCTTCTTTGGTTGTTTCCTTTTCAAAAGCAACGTAAACCCAAGTACGTTTTTCTTCGTTCTCCGCTAATACTTAATTTTAATCCATGAATTTACATCACCGACACCGAAGCAAAAAGGATCCCCGACGCCTGCCGGCTACAAAGCAGCTCGGCTCGCGGAATGCGGGAAGGACAGGTGCGGACGCCCCCTGGCGACGCGGCCCCGCGGGTGCGAGCAGCGCGCACCGGCCGCGCGACCCCGCCGCCGGGACCCCAGCCCGCCTCACCATTGCCCCAGTCGCCTGCTCCGCTCCCCCGCCCGGCCCTCTCGCTCACAGCCCGCTTGCCGCCCTTGAGGGCTGCCGCGGCCACACTGGGCGGCCGCGCAGACGATGCCTTGCCCGCACAAGGCGCTGACTCGGCGGCGCGGAGCGGGGTGAGAAAGGTGTGAACCCGGAAGTACATCGACCGCCCGCATCTCGGAGACAACTCGCGGGCAGTAAATCAGGGCCGGCGAAGGAAGGACCAGGTCCAGCGTCCGAACGGCCACTAGCCGCGAGACCTGTCGCCTCCTCACCTTGCCCTGTCCTCCCCCTCCGGGGCGCGCCCCTTCCTTTCTGCCCGCTCCTTGGCACCGAGCACCCCTCGACGTTGCTCACGTGCCAGACCGGGCCGCGAGCCGCGTCGCTCCGGCGCGCACACCCGGCCGCACTCGCGCTCGCACAGCCGCTGGGCGCGCTGCTTACCTCCAGGGCCTCATGGTTGCCCGCTAGCCCGGGTGTTAGCGGGGAACGAGGTGTGAGGACGCGTGTGGCGTTCAGTCCGGGGGGCGGGTGGGACGGGACGGAGGAAGGGGCCTGCAGTCTGTCCCTTCCAGAGGGAGCGCGGCCGCCAGAGACCGGAGTGCGTGCGGCGCGGCCGGGAGGGTCAGCACATTGTGAGCCGCGAGGGGACGCGGCGCGGAGGGGTCGGGGAGGGTGGGAGCGCGGCGTTCGGCAGCCGCACGGGGAATCCGCGGTCGCCGCCGCTCCACCGCCGCAGCCCGGCGGGTGGCGGGGCGTGGGGAGGAGGGGGCCGGGCCGGCTGGGGGCCGCGGGGAGCGGCGGCGACACCAGGCAGCTCGACTCGCGCCCTGCGTCAGGCGGCGACACGCGCACACCTGCCCGCCGCCGCTCCCGGCTGCGTCATTGGCTGCCCGCGCCGAGCGCGCGAGATTGAACTTTCCATTCATTCTGGCGCCGGACGGGCGCGCACGGCGGTGGCCGAGCTCTCCCCGCGGGCTGTCGGGGACGCGCGCTGCCTTCCTCCGACCCGGAGGCGCGTGCTCGCGCGGGACGTGGGCGCGCATGGTCGCCGCCGCTGTTGCCGCCCGCTGATCTCGCGGAGGCTGCTAGTGTGGGAGCCTCTCCTTTGGTCGTGCCGCGCGCTGCGCGCGTTCTTGGAGGAACCCGGGCTGGCGGTCCCTAGGGTGCCCCTTGCGGGAAGCGGGAGCGACACTGTAAGAAGGTACCGGGTCATTTTCTCCTTAACTGAAAAACGCTCTGGAGGTACCAAGAGATAGTAAATTCGGAGCATCGTAGATACTATCAGAAGTTTGGAGAAACTACTATCAGCTGTATTCTACATTGTACTTTCCTAAACAATAAAATATTCAACCTCGAATTGAAGACATTCTCTCTCGAACTGCCAGAAGATCTGTGGACAAAAATACTGTGATATATGTATACCTAACCCCGTTATTTTGGTATATCTTCCTTAAATGTCACTGCCTTCTCTCCTGAGTATTTCCTACCTACTGATTTCGTAGTTCATTTTTGTCAAAGTTTCTCTTTATACCGCAGAACCAATAGTCCTGGTCAACCATTGTTGACCAAACATAGACTTGTAATCTATGATCTGGTCTGTTCAAATATGGACTGTTTATTGGAACTGATTAAAGGAATTAAATATTTCAGCAAATGAAACCCCAGGTATATTCAATATATATGTATGTATATATATTTCTCTAATATGTATGTACTAGAGGCCTGGTGCATGAAATTCGTGCACGGGAGGGGTGTCCCTCAGCCCAGCTACCCTCTCCAATCTGGGACCCCTGGAGGGATGTCCGACTGCCCATTTAGGCCTGATCCCACCGGGCAGTCGGACATCCCTCTCACAATCCAGGACTGCTGGCTCCCAACTGCTCGCCTGCCTGCCTTCCTGATTGCCCCTAACCGCTTCTGCCTGCCAGCCTGATCACCCCCTAACCACCTTGATCACCCCTGCCAGCCTGACTGAAGTCTAACTGCTCCCCTGCCAGCCTGTTTGCACCCAACTTCCCTCCTCTGCCGGCCTGGTCACCCCTAACTGCCCTCCCCTGCAGGCTTGATTGCCTCCAACTGCCCTCCCTTGCAGGCCTGATCCCTCCCAACTGCCCTCCCCTGCTGGCCATCTTGTGGTGGCCATCTTGTGTCCACATGGGGGCAGGATCTTTGACCACATGGGGGCAGCCAGCTTGTGTGTTGGAGTGATGGTCAATCTGCATATTACTCTTATTAGATAGGATAGAGGCCTGGTGCATGGGTGGGGGCCAGCTGGTTTGCCTGAAGGGTGTCCCGGATCAGGGTGGAGGTTCCCTTGGGGCATGGGGTGGCCTGGGTGAGGGGCCTGTGGTGGTTTGCAGGCCAGCCACACCCCCCAGCGACCCAAGCAGAGGCCCTGGTATCTGGGATTTATTTATCTTCTACAATTGAAACTTTGTAGCCTGGAGTGGAGCCAAGCCTTCTGCTCCCTCTGTGGCGGCAGCCATTTCTGCTGGGATTTATTTATCTTCTATAATTGAAACTTTGTAGCCTTAAGTGGAGGCCTGGGCTGGCCAGGGTGTGCGGAAAGCTTGGCTTCCTCCATCGCCGGGGAAACCCAAGCCTCCTTCCTGCTCTCTCTGTGGCCGCAGCCATCTTGGTTGGGTTAATTTGCATACTAGCTCCTGATTGGCTGGTGGGTGTGGTTTGTGGGTGTAGCAGAGCGATGGTTAATTTGCATATTACTCTTTTATTATATAGGATATGCTATATATATGGCATAACAACAAGTTACAGGTGGAAAACTTTGAATATGACTAATATAAGGCCAGTTAGCCTGATAATTGATAATTAAAAGGCATATTTATAAATCATTGCTGAATAATGATGACCATATTCTTCCTTTGAATTCCTGGATTAGATTAGAAAAGCAGCTCATCTGTTAGAGATAACCATGGTCTAGAAAAAACACACAAGTGAGATGAGTGCAGCCAAACTGATCAGAAGGAAAATCCCATTGTGACCCCATAAGAACTTGCCAGATTGGCTACCTTTGATGGATTCCCTAGATGGCTGTCCAACTTTCTATTGAGCCTGTGTACAATGAGACTGACTTTAAGATTCAAAGTATTTCTTAAATTCCCCATTGAGTAGTACAGAAAATTCTTTTACATACAATTCTTAGTTATAACCATTGTATCAATTGCAATTGATTTGTTTACAGTGCTGCATACTTTACATTATTATTCCACATATAATTTAGTGGGAAAGGATGTAGACATTGATCAAAAGAAATGAAAAACAGCAATTCATTATATATCACCATCTGAAATATGATATGCTTTAACTTAAAAGCATTATACTAATTTTTTATTTATGAGTGGAGCTTATAAATGATGCACTTACAGAATGAACTTTGTGGGTTTTTTTTTTTCAATAACTATGTCTTTCAGTTGTTTTATAAAACTTTTGATATGTTGATGTAATACTGTTTAAAGTCCTGAGAAGAATTATAAACAGAAAATAAAAATCAAAACAGAAGAAAACATAACCTAGAGTTGGTATCCCAAATAATCAAGAGGTAATTTTTCTTTTTTATTTCAAACTAATTATCATCATGGCATCATGTTGCTGTCACAAAAATGAAAAATGGGACATTATAAAAATGGGACTTATTGTATTATTTTATATCAGGTGCTGGGCAAGGGAGATACAAACTTTGATAGAATATATTAGCATAATTAGAAGTAGATGAAAAGCCACAAGAGAAAGTTAAAGGCATATGAATTTATCATTTGTACTATATGGCTTTTGGTAATTTTTCAAAAAATTTATCTTTCTACCTGGGACCATGGTGATAGTTTGCTTTACTCTTGAAACCATATCTAACAATTACTCCCTAAAAGAGCAGAGTCTATCTTATTCTCAGTATCTCCAGGGCATACAACAATGCTGGGTACATAGTGGGTGGGAAAGAAATTTAGCTTTTTAATTAGTACATGAGAATGCACCCTGATTACATTTTCAAGCAAATAATTAACAAGATACTTGGAAAATATATAATGCAGTGTATTATATCTCACTTTCACCCATATTTTTATGACCAAAGTATATGAAAGTAAATCCCAGACATCACAGCATTTTACTTATAAGTTACAAATATTGAGTATTATAATATTGAAAAACTAGGTCTTTATATATTACATGTATTTTCCTGCTCTAAAACCATTTTTAAAACACAGCTTAAGAATAAGGAAGTAATAGTGTTTGTTTTCTAAAGCTCATCCTAATGACCATCTTGATCATCTTTAAAGACCCAATTTCCAAATAAGGTCTCATCTTCAGGTACTGGGGGTTAGGACATCAATATCTTTGGGAGATTCAACTCATAACCTATCAGTTAAAATTAGATGATTTTGCTTCTTCACAGAAAAATGAACTGACTGCAGAGAACTGACTAGATTCACATAGGTGGTTTCTCTCCCCCACCCCATTTATTATATAGTTAAAAAAACAAAACCCCCCCAGTCACAAATGCTTGTTTTTGACTACTGTGTGCTTATTGAAATTAAAAGTTTATAAAGCAAGCCCTATCATCCATAATTAAGGTATCTATTGAACTCTCTCACATATAGAAGAGAAAAATGGGCAGAAAGTTTAACATTCATTAAAATTATAACAAACCTGTGCTGCCTATCAAACTTAAAAATCCTAAAGTTTAACAGCCTTCTGTTGTAAGGCTGTGGGTAAACTGCTACTTTCATATACTGCTTTAGGGTACAAAAGTGGCACACAGTTTAGAGAGGGCAATTTGGTGAAATATTAAAATTATAAATAGCCCGTCTGACATGGCTTGAGCGTCAGCATATGAACCAGGAGGTCATGGTTAAATTCCTAGTCAGGGCATATGTAGGCTTGATCCCCAAGGAGGAGGGGACATGCAGGAGGCAGCCAATCAGTGATTCTCATCACTGATATTTCTATTTCTCCTCTGAAATCAATAAAAATAATATATTTTAAAAATTATAAATATACTCTATGGCCCAGTAATCCTTCTATTGGGATAATATGCTACAGATACAAGTACACACATAGCTAATTATGTGTGTTCCTGGACTGAACTTTTTTTTTTATTGTCTAAACTTTTACATATGTTGTCTTTTAAAGATGCCCCCTCCCAGCCATTCCCACCGTGGGCAAGCCCCCACCGCCCCAGTGTCTGTGTCCATTGGTATGCCAATATGCATGCATACAAGTCCTTTGGTTGCTCTCTAACCGCACTCCCCCCCCCCCCCCGCCCGCCCCACTCTCCTACCATTTATCTCTGGATCTATTCTTTTTCATCAAATTATGTTGATCATTATATCCCACAAATGAGTGAAATCATATGATATTTATCTTTCTCCAACTGGATTATTTCGCTTAGCATAATAATGCTCTCCAGTTCCATCCATGCTGTTGCAAATGGTAAAAGTTCCTTCTTTTTTATAGCAGCATAGTATTGTGTAGATGTACCACAGTTTTTTAATCTACTCCTCTGCTGATGGGCACTTAGGCTGTTTCCAAATCTTACCTATTGTAAATTGTGATGTTATGAACATAGGGGTGCATATATCCTTTCTGATTGGTATTTCTGGTTTCTTGGGATATAGTCCTAGAAGTGGGATTACTGGGTTAAATGGGAGTTCCATTTTTAACTTTTTGAGGAAATGCCATACTGTCTTCCACAATGGCTGCACCAGTCTGCATTCCCACCAGCAGTGCAGGAGGGTTCCTTTTTCTCCACATCCTCGCCAGCACTTGTCATTTGATTTGTTGATGATAGCCATTCTGACAGGTGTGAGATGGTATCTCATTGTCGTTTTGATTTGCATCTCTCGGATGATTAGTGACTTTGAGCATGTTTTCATATGTCTCTGGGCCTTCAGTATGTCCTCTTTCAAAAAGTGTCTATTTAGATCCTTCGCCCATTTTTTTTAAAATATATTTTATTGATTTTTTACAGAGAGGAAGGGAGAGGGATAGAGAGTTAGAAACATCGATGAGAGAGAAACATCGATCAGCTGCCTCCTGCACACCCCCTACTGGGGACATGCCCGCAACCAAGGTACATGCCCTTGACCGGAATCGAACCCGGGACCCTTCAGTCCGCAGGCCGACGCTCTACCACTGAGCCAAACCGGTTTTGGCCCATTTTTTTTTTTTATTGGATCGCTTATCTTCCTTTTGTTAAGTTGTATGAGTTCTCTGTAAATTTTGGAGATTAAACCCTTATCGGAAATATCATTGGCAAATATGTTCTCCCATGCAGTGGGCTTTCTTGTTTTGTTGATGGTTTCTTTTGCTGTGCAGAAGCTTTTTATTTTGTAGTCCCATTTGTTTATTTTCTCCTTAGACTCCATTGCCCTATGAGCTTGTCTGTAAAGATATTGCTACAATACTGTATATGCCTGCTATTTTGCTGCCTATGGAGTCTTGTAGGATTTTTGTGGTTTCCCATCTTACATTTAAGTCCTTTATCCATTTTGAGTTTATTTTTGTGTATGGTGTAAGTTGGTGATCTAGTTTCATTTTTTTTGCATGTATCTGACCAAATTTCCCAGCATCATTTATTGAAGAGACTGTCTTGACTCCATTGTATGCTCTTGCCTCCTTTGTCAAATATTAATTGAGTATAATCGCTTGGGTCGATTTCTGGGTTCTCTGTTCTGTTCCATTGATCTATATGTCTGATCTTGTGCCAGTACCAGGCAGTTTTGAGTACCGGGGCTGGGTCATATAGCTTGATATCTGGTGTTGTGATCCCTCCAACTTTGTTCTTCTCTTTAAGGATTGCTGTGGCTATTTGGGGTTTTTTTTTATTCCAGATGAATTTTTGGAGAGTTCATTGTAGATCTTTGAAATATACCGTTGGCATTTTAATGGGAATTGCATTGAATCTGTAGATTGCTTTGCGTAGTATGGACATTTTAATGATGTTGATTCTACCATTCCATGAACATGGTATGTTCTTCCATTTGTTTATGCCTTCCTCTATCTCTTTTTTCAATATCCTGTAGCTTTCTGAGTACAGGTCTTAACGTAGGGTTAGTTAAGTTTATTCCTAGGTATCTTAATTTTTTTGGTGCGATGGTAAATGGGATTGTTTTTTTCACTTCTCTTTCTGTGAGTTCATTATTGGTGTATAAAAAGGCCATAGATTTCTGGGTGTTAATTTTGTATCCTGCTACATTGCCAAATTCATTTATTAGGTCTAGTAGTTTTTTGATAGAGTCTTTGGGGTTTTCTGTGTATAGTTTCATGTCATCTACATATAAAGACAGTTTTGCTTCTTTTCTAATTTGGCTGCCTTTTATTTCTTCTTCTTGTCTGATCACTATGGCTAGCACTTCCAGTACTATATCGAACAGGAGTGATGAAATTGGGCATCCCTGTCTTGTTCCTGTTCTTAGGGGAAATCAGTTTAGTTTTTGCCCATTGAGTATGATATTAGCTGTAGGTTTGTCATATAAGGCCTTTATTATGTTGAGGTATGATCCCTCTATTCCCACTTTGCTGAGAGTTTTTATCAAGAAAGGGTGTTGGATTTTGTCAAATGCTTTTTCTGCATCAATTGATAATGTGATTTTTGTCTCTTAGTTTGTTTATGTAATGTATCACATTTATTGATTTACGGATATTGTACCATCCTTGCATCCCCAGAACAAATCCCACTTGGTCATGGTGTATGATCTTTCTAATGTAATACTGAATCTGATTTGCTAGAATTCTGTTGAGAATTTTAGCATCTATGTTCATCAAGGTTATTGGCCTGTAGTTCTCTTTTTTTGTGGTGTCTTTATCTGGTTTTGGGATTAGGGTAATGCTGGTTTCATAGAAAGAGCTTGGAAGTGTGCCTTCCTCTTGAATTTTTTGGAATAGTCTGAGGAGGATAGGTTTTAGTTCTTCTTTGAATTCTTGGTGGAACTCCCCTGTAAAGCTGTTCTGACCAGGGCCTTTGTTTGCTGGAAGATTTTTTGGTATTGCGCTACTTCAATTTCTTTGGTAGTTATCAGCCTATTCAGGTTTTTTGATTCTTCTTGATTGAGTGTTGGGAGCTTGTATTTTTCTTTTTTTTTTTTTTTTTAATATATTTTTATTGATTTCAGAGAGGAAGGGAGAGGGAGAGAGAGAGAATGAAACATCCATGATCAGAGAGAATCATGGATCGGCTGCCTCCTGCACGCCCCCTACTGGGGATCGAGCCCACAACCCGGGCATGTGCCCTGACCGGGAATTGAACCCGTGACCTCCTGGTTCCTAGGTCGACGCTCAACCACTGAGCCACGCCGGCTGGGCGGGAGCTTGTATTTTTCTAAGAATATGTCCATTTCATCTAGGTTGTCCATTTTGTTGGAATAGAGTTGTTCATAGTATTTTTTCATAAACATTTGTATTTTTGTGGGATCGGCTATTACTTCACCTCTTTCATTTCTGATTTTGTTTATTTGGGTCCTCTCTCTTTGCTTCTTGGTGAGCCTGGTTAGAGGTTCATCAATGTTGTTTATCCTTTCAACAAACCAGCTCTTGGTTTTGTTGATCTTTTGTATTGTATTTTTTTTGGGGGGGCTCTATGTTGTTTATCTCCACTCTGATGTTTATTATTTTCTTCCTTCTGCTTACACTGGGCTTTTCTTGTTGCTCTATTTCTAACTCTTTCAGTTGTAGGGTTAGATAATTTATTACCATTGTTTCTTGTTTTTTTGAGATAGGCCTGTAGAGCTATGAACATCCCTCTCAGGACTGCTTTCACTGTGTCCCATCGATTTTTGATTGTTGTGTTTTCATTGTCATTTGTTGCCATGATGCTTTTTATTTCTTCTTTGATCTCTTTGTTAATCCAATCATTTTTTAATATATATTTTTATTGATTTCAGAGAGGAAGGGAGAGGGATAGAGAGATGGAAACATCAATGATGAGAGAGAATCATTGATCGGTTGCCTCCTGCACACCCCCCACTGGAGATTGAGCCCACAACCCAGGCATGTGCCCTTGGCCAGAATCGAACCTGGGACCCTTCAGTCCCCCGGCCGACACTCTATCCACTGAGCCAAACTGGCTAGGGCCAATCATTGTTTAATAGCATGTTATTTAGCCTCCAGGTGTTTGATTTTTTGATTATTTTTATTGTAGTTATTTCTAGTTTTATGCCATTGTGATCTGAGAAGATGCTTGATATGATTTCTATCTTCTTGAATTTGAAGAGACTTTGCCTGTGTCCCAATATGTGGTCTATCTTTGAAAATGACCCATGTGCACTTGAGAAGAATGTATATTCTGTGGCTTTGGGGTGAAATGTTCTGAAGATGTCAATTAATTCCATCTGATCTAGTGAGTCATTTAGAATTGATGTTTCTTTGCTGATTTTTTATTTAGAGGATTTGTCCAATGGTGTTAGTGGGGTATTAAAGTCCCCTACTATGACTGACTGTATTGCTGTTAATCTCTCCCTTGATATCCTCCAGAAGTTTTGTTATGTATTTGGGTGCTCCTGTATTGGGTGCATATATGTTTACCAGAGTTATATCTACTTGTTGAATTGCTCCCTTTAGTATTATGAAGTGGCCTTCCTCACCTCTTGTTATGGCCTTTACTTTGAAGTCTAATTTGTCTGATATAAGTATTGCTACCCTAGCTTCTTTTTCATTTCCATTCGCCTGAAAAACCTTTTTCCATCCCTTCACGATCAGTCGGTGTGAGTCCTTTGTTCTGAGGTGAGTTTCCTATAGACAGCAGATATATGGGTCAGGTTTTCTTATCCACTCAGCTACTCTTTGTCTTTTGATTGGGGCATTTAATCCATTTACATTTAAAGTTATTATTGATAGGTACTTGTTTGTCAACATTTTTATTCTTTATGCCTGTGTTCCCTCTTCCCTTCCTATTTCTTTTTTTTACAGCAGACCCTTTAGCATTTTTTGAATTGCTGGTTTGGTGGTAATAAACTCCCTTTGTCCTTTTTTGTCTGTGAAGCTCCTGATTTCCCCCTCATTTTTGATTCATAGCCTTGCTGGTACAGTATTCTTGGATTCAGACCCTTGCTTTGCATGACTTTGTATATTTCATTCCATTCCCTTCTGGCCTGATGTGTTTCTGTTGAGAAATCAGTCGCTAGTCTGATGGGGGATCCTTTGTAGGTAACTTTTTGTTTCTCTTTGGCAGCCTTTAAGATTCTTACTTTGTCGTTGGTATTTGCCAATTTAATTATAATGTGTCTTGGTGTCAGTCTTTTGGGGTTCATCTTGTTTGGGACTCTGTGAGCTTCTTGGGCTTGTGTGCATTTTTTTCTTTCCGATATCTGGAAAGTTTTCTGTCATTGTTTCTTCAAACAAGTTTTCCATTCCTTGCTGAGTTTCCTCTCCTTCTGGTACCCCTATTATGTGGATGTTGTTTCATTTTGTGTTGTCCCAAAGTTCCCTTAGGCTCTCCTCCTGTTTTTTAAGTTTGTTTTTTTTAGATGTTGCTCTGCTTGGGTATTTTTTCTACCTTGTCTTCTAGCTCACTGATGCGGTCCTCTGCTTCTTCTAGTCTGCTGATGCTTTCTATTGAGTTCTTTATTGCAGCGATGTCATTTTTCATTTCTTCTTAGTTCTTCATTTCCTCTTGGTTCTTACACATATTGTTGAATTTGTCTTCCATCCTTTTCAGCAACTTTATGACCATTGCTCTGAATTCTTTCTCTGTCATGTTGCTTGCCTCCATTTCGTTTACTTGTTTTTCTGGTGATTCCTCCTTTTCTTTCGTATGTGGGCTGTTTCTTTGTCTCCCCATGGTCACTCCTCTCAGGGTGTCTGGTTATGTAGCTCTCTCTCTCCTGTGTTGACTTAAAGGCACAAAATACAACACAACAAGACACAACACACAGGGCACCAAACACAAATGTATTCACGATACTAATAACCCCAGATAAAGATGACCACCAGAGAGAAGAGAATTAGGGAATATTAAAAGTGCAAAAATGATATTGGGAAAAGGGAAAAATGTAAGAGAGAAAATAAAGAGAAGAAAAAAGAAGGGGAAAAATATATGTATATAGGTAGAAAACTCCAATAAAACAACAACTAACCAAAAAAATGCAAACAACAAACACCCAGAGATGAATGCAAACTACAAACAACAACTAATCCAAAAAATGCAAACAACAAATATCCAAACAACAAACACTCAAATGAATTTGAGGAGACAGAGCTTATTTCCAGAAGGTAAGGTCAAGGAATTGAATGAATCTGGAAATAGCCACGGTTCAGTATAGAGGAGGTAGAAAGAGAATGAGTGTATGAGAAGAAAAGTAAAAAACAAAATACAAAAAAAAGAAAAAATATATATAAAAACATATAAAAGAAAATTTGTATATACATATATATAAAATTTTCTCCCTTCTTCAATCTATCTATCTATGTATTTGTTTACTATTGGAAAAGGAGAATAGAGAGTAGATAGGTGTGTGTTGGTTATGGGAATTAGTTAAACTATTAGTAGAAGAAGAGAACAAGCGAAAAGAGAAAAAACAGAAGCAAAACAACAACAAAAATACACACACACAAAAAAAACTAACCAACAATCAAACAAACAACAGCAACAAGACAGACAGAAAGAAAAAGACAAAAAAAAATTTGGATAGTGAAGAAAGAGAAGAGAGAAGTGTGTATGGGCTTGGAGCAGGGAAGAGGAAATTAGATCTATGAGTAAGATCAATTTTTAACAGGGAGTAAAAAGAAAGGATAGAGAAAAACTAAAGCAGGAATAGGGTAAGAGAAACAGGACAAAAAAGGGGAAAAGTGAGGAAGAGAGTGTTGGCATAAAGGAAAAACTGAGATAGAGTAAAATAATGCTAAAGGGAAAATAAAAATAGAATGTAGAACACTAATTCCAAAATAAAATAAAACTTTTTAAAAAGGGTAAAATAATAGTAGTAATAATAATAGTTAAAATTAAAAATATAGTAAACAAGGTAAAATCAAGTGAGAGAAAAAATTTAGTTTCTTAAATAAAAGATAAAAAATAAAAATGTGACATAGTGAAGGTCGTTCACTTCCTCTACTGTTCTGCTTGGCACATATTTTTCCTTTCTGTAGACAGCACAGTATTGAAGTTCCCTGCGATTTACTGCTCCTCTGTGTCATAAGCCACAACCCTGTTTTCAATCAGGCGGGATCTCTCTTCTCTTTGGTTCTCAGCCTGCCTTTAGTTGTATTTATACACAAGAGTCAATTTCTGCTACAACCCCTGGGTGGCAGTGTTTCTGTCTTAATATCTGGAGCTAAAAGGCCTCTCTACCCCATATTTAGCTTTTGCTTTTCCTGCCGCACTTAATACTGGGTTGGAGGGACAGACTGCCCCAGAGCTGGTTTTCTGTTCGTCTCTCCCCACTCTGATCCCCAGTTTCCACAAAAACAACTTTCCCTTGTCTCAGTGAGTGTTTTTATTTCTTTTTTCCTTTTATTGATTACAAAGAGGAAAGGAG
Organism: Plecotus auritus; assembly: GCF_963455305.1. Taxonomy (NCBI): domain Eukaryota; kingdom Metazoa; phylum Chordata; class Mammalia; order Chiroptera; family Vespertilionidae; genus Plecotus; species Plecotus auritus. The sequence goes on from NC_137775.1 coordinate 43,434,769, forward strand.
AGGGAGAGGGATAGAAACATCAATGATGAGAATCATTGATCGGCTGCCTCCTGCATGCCCCCTACTGGGGATTGAGCCCACAGCCTGAGCATGTACCTTTATCGGGAATAGAACCGTGACCTCCTGGTTCATCGGTCAACACTCAACCACTGAGCAGACACCAGCCAGGTAACAGATATAGCTTTTTGAAAATGTAATGAACTGCTTAGGAAGAAGTTTCTTCACTGCCAGGAATGTTCAAACACAGACGGGGCTGACTTCTGGGTGGGATCTAAGTTTCTTTTTCCTGCCAAGGAGGAGAGAATGTAGTGATGGTTCGAAGACAGGATCAGCAAGCTGGTGTATTCTAGGAGGCAGGGATAGAGGGTTTCAGTACAAGAATCCATAGTTTACCCCACAGCAAAGAATGCATCCAGGCACCTCCTTTATTTCTCCTTCCATTCCCTCAGGTCTTTGAGGAAGACTCTTCTTCAGGGTCACTGCCTCTTCATGTTGCTCTCTATGTACGACTCCAGCAAGAAGATAATTTCATCCACCTGCATCTCGCTGGAGTCCAACTTGTTGACGTTATGTTTTAGAGTCTCTATCTGCTGGCGTTCAGGGGCTGTGATCACCTCCTCTATTTCCTGTAGCTATGCCTCCTCTGCACCTGTAGCCTGCATGGATGCGATGATGGCTTTCACCCTATGAGACTTTTCTAGGAGCCGCTTGTTCTCCTTGGTTTCAAATTCCCTCCTTTCTATCAAGTTGGTTATGCTCTTGTAGCACCTGTGCAGCAACATGCGGGCAACTGACAGGATGTTCACAGTGTACAAATAGAAGGTCCTGGAAGGGGCATGGTCTGGTGTTTTGGGAATTTCCTGGAGCAATATAAAATTTTCTGAGAGCATCTTATAAAGCATATCCTTCGCCTCCTTTGCTGGAATCATTGCAAAGTCTTCTACCTGCTTCTGTTCCAGGTGTTTCTTTTGCAAAACTAGACGAAATGTTCTGGTGCAGCGAGACCCAAATCTCTCCTGTACTACTGACTCCAGAGTGGCTGTGGCTAGGGATCCGAGAACCTTATGTAGGTTGATGACATACGTTCCTCCACCACTGTCGCCAGACTTTCCAACAAACTGTAGTGGATCATCTGCCAGCAGAGTGAGATACTGATCAAGAACTTGCTTAGAGATGTTGTAGCCAGCAGGTAGGGATCTGAAGATCTCATTGGAAGACAATGGCTGGGTGAAGGGGGCACTAGAGGGAGTGGTAATCTCACTCATTAGAAGCATGGTCCTTATGATCTCGCTGTTGGTCTGGTCCATCCTGTTGACAATGGCTTGGTCTCGGAAGTGCTGGTGGAATCTGTCAAGGTTGGCCTGCCAATAAATTCCATCATCTGGAATGGGCTCTTTATTATCTGTGCTATGTTTTCATCTCTTGGCCTTGGGCTCCCCAGTAGCATCATTTTCAGACGATCTCCTCCTTTTACCTTTCCCTATCAAGCTCAGTTTAGGAACCAGGTACATGTCCTTTTCACTGATGACAGGAGTGGGGGCAGGCTGCGGTGGCCCAGGCTCTGAATTCTCAGTGGGAGACACCAACGGGCAACGCTGCACAAAGTGCGTGTCTGCTAGTCGCACAAATGTGCTTGATACCTCAGCATAGTCCATGGTCTTGCCGTCTTCCACATAGTTTCTGTCAGCCGGTCTGCCACTCTCTTCACAAGAGCTGACATTGTCATCTTGCCATTCAACAGCAGCTCCTCCACAATCAGCTCGCCAGTGACACTGTACAGTGTTTTGGCAGTATAGATGTACCGGGGGTACCTGAGCATTCGCAGCACCCGGCTGCACTGGGCTTCATACTCCACCGTGCCACGTTTGTGCACTTGGTATGTCACCAGGTTATGCTGGATGAGGACACACAGGGCCTTTTTCACTTAGCTGTTTGGAGCAGCTGGCGTGGTGGCCTCTGCTTGGCTTGCGCCCCGAGGCAGTGATGGTGGCTCCCGCAGCAGCGGCCACAGGCCGCCGCAGTGAAGAAGGAGGAGGAGGAAGAGAAGGAGCAGAAGGCGGGGTGACGGGAATGAGAGAGGTGGAAATGAAAGATCGGCTGTGTCAAAAGAGCCAGAAGACAGAGAAAGGGGGCTGAGGACCGGTTTGAGGGGGTTTCTCGTGAGCTAGGAGAACCTGGACTGTGGAACAGAAGGAGCAGAGGGAGGGACAGGAGCGCAGATAGAAAAAAGCCTAGACATATGGGACCTCAGGCCACTTCCCGGCTCGTCGGCAGAAATTACTGAGGTCAGTGAGGATGTTAAGTCCCCCTTTCGGGTCATCTGGACTCATTCCAATTCATACTGAGGCCATGCCACATTACAGAAGTAGCTAGATTGGTGAGGAGACATCCTAGAGGTGTCTTAGGATCCGGTTTAGGTTTTTGATTGCCCATACCAAAACCTGGGGTCAGTAGCGGAGGCTAAGGACCAGCGTCCCAGCCAAGGCTACGAACGGGGAACCCGAGGGTCAGTAGGGGACATCTCCCTTACTTCCAAAAGGCCAGAGAACCGAGGGGGGGCAGGAACGTCTCCGCTGCCTCCCCAGGTTCGGAACCCCTCCTGGAGGGGCCTGGAAGGCAATCTCTGATGCGGGCCGCGGTTTACAGACAGAGACGCCGGAGAACGACTGCCAGGAATTAGCACGGGCTGGGACTTACCGCTGATGCTGCCGAGCCGGGGGGGAGGAGCCTGAGGGTCCTGAGCCACGAGGAGAGAAGAGGGGGGCACCCTGGACCGTGAATGGTCAAATGGGATGCTCGCACCCTCCCGGGTTTCACGGCACCAAATGTAAGGTTTGAGGCACAGGAAACAGGAGTCGGAGACCAAGGCATGTTAAAGAGGAAGTTTATTCCACACTAACGAGTGAGATTCATTACGGAGGAGGATAGAAAAAGCAGGATTAAAGGAGGGGGAGGAGGAGAAGGAGGACCCAGCCGGACTGCCTCGCAGACTGGGGAGACAGCCTCAGTGAGTGTTTTTAATTGGAAGATCCTATGTACTGGACTTAGCAAGCAAAAGTAAGGATTTAAAAAGAAAAAAGCCAGAGGATTCGACTAGACTTGCGTCTTTTTCCCCTGGCACTGCATGCGACTTTTTCCCCTCTGGCTCTGCACAAGTCTTTTTCCCCTGGCTCTGCTCAGCCAATACAGAACTTCAGGCTGCCTTTCTGAGCCCAGTCCAGTTGTGGGTTATCTAGAGTCCCCTTCTGCCAGCAGCCCTGTGGACCCCCTTCCACATTTGAGGGCTACACTGATCCCAATGGGTGCATATTTTGTGGGGTGCAGTTTTCCTCTGAGACTTGAGTTTCCGCTGCCTGCGTTTCTCCCTCCAGCCTGGATCCCAAATCTTACCTTTCTCTAGGCCAGTGGTTGGCAAACCGCGGCTCGCGATATGCCACAATTGCCTAATCCTCATAGCTTCCAACTACACGGTAACATTTAGTCTAGTCCAGTGGTTGGCAAACTCATTAGTCAACAGAGCAGCAAACCGCGGCTCGCGATATGCCACAATTGCCTAATCCTCACAGCTTCCAACTACATGGTAACATTTAGTCTAGTCCAGTGGTTGGCAAACTCATTAGTCAACAGAGCGGCAAACCGTGGCTTGTGAGCTGCATGTGGCTCGCGAGCTGCAGTTTGCCGACCACTGCTCTAGGCGATATCTGACCTCTCTGTCTGTGGATTGCCTCACCAGCTGTGTTTAATTCGCCAGTTCTGGGTGGGTGTTATTCAATTCAGCTGTTCCTTCTATCTGCTCTGTGAGAAGGCGCAGGGCCCGTCCGGGTTTTCGATGCCGCTTTGTCTCCCCCTGGACAGCCCGCGGTCTGGGAGGTTGAATCCTGGTGTTCGTGGGTTTGCAGCTGAGGCAGCTGGTCCCTGGGCATTGTGGTTGTAAGATCCTAGGAGGTATCCAAGGTCTCCCTGGTTGAAGGCTCCCAATCACAGCCAGTCTCCCCTTCAAGATGGTGCGGTCTCTGTGGCAGAGCTGGCCGCTCTGAGAGAGATTTCAGCAGCAGTAGAGGCTGCCCGGCCAGGGGAGTCCAGTCTGCCAGTCCCCAACAGTCCCTTGGAATATAGTTGTCCCTCACTCATAAATACAGACACTCCCCGCACGTCTACGCACTCTCCTTTTGTTCTCTCACTCACACACTATCTTGTAGCCTGCTGTCCCATCAGCAGCCATCTTGGATCTCCCCCTGGACTGAACTTTTTAAATTTTTTAAAAATTTTTTCTTGCAACCATATATTTGGCCCCCTAACCCTTTTCTACTCCTCTACCCCCCTTCCCTCTGGTAACCACCATACTGTTTTCTGTGTCTATGAGTTGTTGTTCATTTGTTGCTTTCAGTTTTATATCCCACACATAAGTGAAACCATGTGGTTCTAATTTTTTATTTTTCAATTATAGTTGACATACAACATTATATTAGCTTCAGGTGTACAACCCAATGATTAGACATTTATATAACTTACAAAGTATCCATCCTGATTGAACTAGTGCCCATTTAACACCATACATAGTTACCACAATATTATTGACTAAATTCCCTATGCTACACTTCACGTCCCCATGACTATTTTGTGACTACCAATTTGTACTTCTTAATCCCTTTACCCATCTTTACCCATACCTTTCAACCCTCTCCCATCTAGCAACTATAAAAATGTTCTCTGTATCTATAAGTCTGTTTCTATTCTGCTTGTTCATTTGTTTTGTTTTCAAATTCCACATATAAATCATATGGCATTTGTCTTTTCTGTCTGACTTATTTTACTTAGCACAATACTTTCTAGGTCCATTCTTGTCACTGTAGATGGCAAGATATTTTTTTTATGGCTGAGTCATATTCCATGTATATATGCACCACTTCTTTATCCATTCATCTATTGATGTACACTTAGGTTGCTTCTATAGCCTGGCTGTTGTAAATAATGCTGTGTCAGGCACTTTTCCATGGCCACTTTCTTGCCCTTCCATTATCATCCAGACCCACTCACTGTGTCTCTGATGAGAACTAATCTGGTAAATAAAACCTTTGTGCTCACGCAGTTATACGTTAGTATTTCTTTATGGGGCTTCTTACACTTTTTCCTGTCTTTGCTTTCTAACCAGGGTTCTTGGAGAAGAATTTCCAGGACAGGCAGATTTTTTTCTGAGTCACAGGGCTCGGGAGATGGAATGGTATTTAGGAAGCATAGATGGATATCACTTTCCTAATCTTTAAATCATGCCCATCTTCTTCACTTAAAATTATTACTGAATCACTGGCAACCAAATAAAAAGGTTAAAGTTGGCATACAAATAAAATAAATTCAGGAATTTCTTTGACAGTTTTTCTCTCAATAATGTTACTTAGACCTTTTTCTAAATATCTATAATAATAAAAGTATAATATGCTAATTAGACCGGACAGCTGAATGACCTTCCAGATGTCCTTCCAGACATCCTTCCGGATGACCTTCCCTTCTGTATGAAACTGGGGCTGCGAGGGCCGAGTCCCTTGCATGAATTTCGTGCATTGGGCCTCTAGTAAATGATAAGAGGTACTGACGTATTATAGTTCAAGATTCTATTATCTCGTTGTTTTGTCTGGAAAAGAAATGCCAGAAGTCACCTGCTTTTAGTATTGTCAGAAACACATGTGAGACAGTGTATTTTAAGCAATTAAAAATGTTTTAAACTAGAAATACCCTCAGGGTTGTAGGTGGTGATAGGCATGAAGATGTCTCTGCTAACTTTTAGAGCCCATTTTTAGATACCAGATTCTCCCCTAACAAAAATTCACAGAGGGTTCAATCACTGTCCATGAGACTAGATCTATTGAGAAAGAAAGACATTGTCCCTGGCTGTTGTGGTTCAGTTGGTTGGGGGATGTCCTGTGCGCTAAAGGGTCACTGGTTTGTTTCCTGGTCTGGGCACATGCTCTCGAAATTTTTTTTAAAAAGAAGAAAAAGGGAGGATGCCTCATAAGTTTATAAATTAACACATTAGCTTTCTTTGTTATTTAGCTTTAAAATAGATAATATTAAACACTTGATTAACAAAAATCACTATCGTCCTAGCTTACTTGGTTAGAGTGTCATCCCAATACTCCAAGGTTGTGGATTCGATCCCAGTCAGGGCACATACAAGAATCAACCAATGAATGCATAAATAAGCGGAATACAAATCAGTGTTTCTCTCTCACTAAAAAGATAATTAAAAAAAATTTTAAAGAGTTGATTGGTGAAGAATTCCAAACTGATGATTTTCCCACAATCATTTCCTCTATTAGTCTTACCTTAGTAACTGAAATTACTTTGCTTTCAGCCATACAGATCAGTTCATGGAAAGATAGTGTTAAAATACAAATGGCACCTGGTTTTTAAGATAGGTATGAACAATTTAGTTCAAATTATGGGACAGAATTAAAATATTGTGATACCATCTTGATTTCCATGTATTAGACACCAGGCCCCAGTGCCAACCCTTCGTGATTCTGGATTGGGGGTTTTAGAAAAACAGAGCCAGGGACATCGCAGCTGCTTTCTGGTATATTTGTCAACATCATAATAAAGCAAGTATGAGATTTCCCCAAAGTCAGAAGGCTGTTGTGATTGCTTCTTTTGTAGCCATGTAGCTGAGAGTTCTATTGGAGGTGTCTACCCGTCTATGGCAGTGGTGGTGATATTTGTGGCAGTAGCAACCACCAGGACACAGGGTCAATCAGCTTCAGATAAAGCTCCTAAAATGGTATACAGAGAGGAGTAAGACTGCCCTGCCCTCACAGAATGTATAATTTAGTAGATAAATGAGACGGGAACAACTTATTTCAATAATAGAAATTAGTTACAATAGCAGACATTTATCAAGTGCTTACTCTGTTCCAGACACTGTGTTACAAAGTTGATCCTTACCACAGAATCATGATGTAGGTACTAATATAATTCTTATTTTATAAGTGGATAAACTCAGACTTGGGTGAGAGGTGGGTGTCAAATAGTTTGCTCTTGAACACACAGGAAGTAGGTTCTTAAGCTAGAATTTAAACTCAGGAAAAATAATATGCGAAGTATTACAAACACAAAACCCAGTGGATCAGATGGGAAGAGAGACTTAACTGGGGAGATGGTTAAGTGTGGTTGCTGCCAACTCCCTGAACAGTACCTTGTCTTAAACATGATAAGCACATGTTGCTTTGTGTGTGTGTATGTGTGTGTATGTGTGTGTGTATGTGTGTGTGTGTGTGTGTGTGTGTGTGTGTAACCATAATGAGTTTATCATGAGTTTGGAGGAGGAAGTGGCAGGGGTCACATTTTGTGATTTGAGTCCGTGTTTTTCTCCGTAATTCTCCTGACCTGAAAGTAGACATAATGGAGAGGTTTTAGCATCCAAGCTTCATGACCAAGGGGAGCCAAATCTGACATGTAAAAGGAGTGCCAAGAATTTAGGTCCTAGAGATTATGGTGGATTCAGGCATAGATAGCTCTGCATGTAATTAGCCAGAGCTAATTAATTAACAGCAGACTTCCAGCCAGCCTAAGCTCTGAAAACCTAACGTTACAAAGCAGCTGAAACAGAGCTAAAATAAGGCTTTAGGTGTTGAAACTCTTCCCAAAGAAGACCATACAAATTGAAGCAGCAAATATAACTTTGAAATGGGTGAGAATACCAGAAGTGGAAGATTTCTGTTCTTTTTGAGGAGAGCAAAGAAAACCGAAGTTTAAGGGGTCATTGATAAAAGTTAAGATTTACTCCAAAAGGTATGTAACTTGTACCTAAAAAGATACATATCTTTTATATATCTTTTTGTATGTTTTTCACTTTATATAATGAGTATCTAAATAATTTATACTTTTATGTTCATAAAAGGTTGTATCTTTAGGTTTAAATATTTACTTCTGAAACATACAGAGCTAAGTTCTTCTGGAGCTCAAATGATTGTCATAAGTAGATTCCAGCTAGGAGTCTGTGTTTCTGAGTCCTGATGGGACAAGCCCACGCTATTTTATATGGTGAACTATAAGAAATACCTGATGTATGGTACGTGGAAGGATGCAGAGAGTGACACTGGTTAGTAATTTACCCAATGCGAAGCTCAAGGCAGGTTACAAAATTTCCTTTTTACTTAGAGTCCCAGAGCCCTTGAAGAAAGCTTTAGGGACTGACAGGTAGGTCCCTGTGATACTGACATTAGGACAAAGAGGGGAGATGAAATCCAGCCAGCCTCTGTGGAGGAAGGAGGTGGGGATTAATGCATCAGGAAGGAAAACAATTCACCTCGTAGCAAGAGAGAGATTCTAGTTGAACACCAGAAAAAAGGATATTATTTCAGTCTATTTTTTTTTTCTGTTGTTCAGATTCAGTCACTATTACTTATCTGTTCTCACGTTCACTGATTCTATCCTGTCATCGCCACTCTACAATTTAGCACATCCAGTGATTTTTATTTTTGGTTATTGTTGTTTTCAGTTTTCTATTTTCCATTTGGTTCTTCCTTAATTTCTGTTTATTTGCTGAGATTTTTATGTATTTACTGCAAGGGAATTCATAACTGCTTGTTGAAGCATTTTTTATGATGGCTACTCTAAAATCCTTGTCAGATAACTGCATCTGATTCATGTCAGTGTTGGTGTCATTTCAGTGCCTTTTCTAATTCAAGTTGTGATTTTCCCAGCTCTTAGTGTGATTTTCCCGGCTCTTAGGTGATTTTGTTGTATCTTGGACAATGGGGCTGCTGTGTTAGGAAATTCTAGGGTCTGTTTAAATCTTTTGTTTTAGCAAGCAGTCACTCTACTCTGTTTATATTTAGCATGCAGGTCCTGGTCTACTTGTAGGCTGTGGTTCCAATGACAATTTAATTTTCAGTCTTTGAAGTACTATTTTGGTCTACTTTGTTCCTCTATAAGACCATCGGAAAACACAGATATTTACATTCCGATTGGTAACAGTAGCAAAATTACAGTTATGAAGTAGCAACGAAAATAATTTTATGGTTGGGGGTCACCACAACATGAGGAACTGTATTAAAGGGTCGCGGCATTAAAAAGGTTGAGAACCACTGCTCTAGAGCCAGTAGGGTTCCCACTGATCCCTGCTGTTGAAACCTGTGGGGTCGAAAGCCATTTTCCTAGACCACACATCTGTGCCTCTGGGTTGGAAAAGGAAGTCTGCTGACAAGGATTGAGAGTAGTCCCTCAGGGCCACTTGTTGTCAGAGGAGCTTCTGCTCTGTTCCCCTTGCCAGTGCCCTTGGTCTGCCTGGAGTTTTTGGTAGGATATCCATTTGACCCAGGGAGAAAAGAGCCCGCCTGGTACATCTTCTGCCAGTAGGTTTGGGTTCGGGAGACATGGGATCTAGGATGCCTTCTGTTGCTGGGTAGGGAGGATCATAAGATACCCGGCCACTGTGTTGTTCCTCTGGTCTTGGGTCCCTAGCCAATCTGCCTTTCCCTTTTCAGAGCCCTCCTATGGTTGCCTCTTTCACTAGTTCCAGGGTTTATAGTTGTACTTACCTAGCAGGGACAAGGAGAGGCAAATCTATGCATCTTGCCTGGACCAGAAGCCCGCCAGAAAGGACATTTTTAAAGACAAGGTTATAATTTAAATACTCTCTTTCCAATCATTGAGTGGGACTTGAAACATTCATTGAACAAATATTATTGAACTTACTATGTGCCAGGAAGTGTCCTGGAAATAAGGAAATGAACGAGATAGATTTGGTGCCTGCTCTCAAAAAGGGGACTTTTCAGTAGCAGGAGGAATCATTTAGTAGTAAGTGTTATATTGTAGACCAAAAAGGGATAAAAAAGAGAACAGTGTATCACATCTCTGTCTTTCATTGTGCTGTCAGTACAATAAAGATCAGGAACACATTGTGGCTGGAGATGCAAAGAAATGTGCCAACACAGGACAGTAGTGAAAGCAGTAACCCAGAAAGCATTGCCAAGGAACAGAACCCTAGCATGTTTACCAAAGAAGAGCATGAGCCACATGAGCTAGCTAAGGGAACGGACTTGGGAGTCCCAGGCCTGAGTGTGGGTAGAGGCTCAAGCCAATTCTCATCTCCTCCCAGGACCACATTGGACATACACATAGGGAATGGTATGATTATCCCAAGGGTAGTTTGGACAATAACAGGGTATATAAACATGAGACAACTGAGGCTGTGTTTCACATAACCAATAAGAATCAGGATTGGGACTAAAATACTATCTGTGATATTGATTTATAGGGCTAATTTATCTAACAACACATTTTGCTACAGTGATGCTGAACCTGCAAAACAAACTTGAGGCAGCCATAAAGTAAGCAGTGAACTCAGAGTGGTGAGAGATGCTCACATTCTTTAGACTTTGGTTTCCGCAGGGTTCCCCAAGGACTTGGAACACAGGCACCCCTACTTAGCTCAACAGGCAACTTGGAAGAGGTTTGAATAATAATTAGTGCATCGTGGGGAAATTGTCTGGTTCAAGTTATAATATCTGTATGTATGCATGAGAGCATCTATGATATAATCACCATCTCATAGAAATACGTAGGGGGTTGTTTCAAAGGTTTATGGCTGATGCCTATCATCTACTGAACTGGAATAGTTTTCATGTTAATTGGGAAATTTTTCAGAGTTAAAGAGTTCGATATATGCTTTTTCAAAGCATCAGCAAAGGTTTCCCCTACTTTAGGTCTTTGTAGTGTTGTTGGAAATAAGTCAAGGTAATAACTTGCCTACTATGCTCCCATTTTGAAGATACAAGGCTGAAAGCATTGAGAGGCAGCAAGAAGAGCAAAGACCAAGTCTCCTGGAGCCCATTGCCCCAGTGCAGATGGTCAGCAGTATTAGACCCGGTGGCCACTAGCTATCATTTAAGAGCTAAAGGCCCAGTGCACGAAGTTCTTACATGGGTACTGTCCCTAGGCCTTGCCTACAATCAGGGCCATCTTCCCCAGCTGTCCTCAGCCGGCCCCGCCCCCACCGCCACCCATCCCCTGTCCCTGTTTGCCATCTGGTGATCGGAGCCTGCCGGCCAGGGAAAGTGACTAAGAGGTCGGCTATTCCCGCCCGCTCGCCTGCCCGCCCCCGCTGCAGGTGGCCATCAGGCAATCGGAGCCTGCCGGCCAGGGAAAAGGACAAAGAGGTGGTTAGTGCGCCACACAGTGACTGGTCCAGCAGTTGCTCTGGTCATTCTGCCATTAGGATCAATTTGCATATTACCCTTTTATTATATAGGATTCACTATTCTGGCTCCTTAATCAAGGTGAAAGAGCTCTGGATGCTAAGAGAAAGGGGATTCTATATGAAGAACCAAATCTGCAGCAGAGGAACAAAAATGACTAGATGGAGAAAAAGATAAGTTGACCCATTCAAAGAGAGAAGAAAGAAGGAAGGAAGGGAGGAGGAAGGGAGGGAGGAGAATTTTAAAAAGAAAATAAAATGATTAACAAACTATGGGGTGTCACAGTGACCTGATTTTTCACAAAATCATGTGATTTGCTTTAAAAAAATAAGTCAACACCCAAGGACATCCTACTGAATATGGCAGGTAAGTACTTTTTCATAATTTGGCATAACTGGACAGAGGTGAGGAGTTTTTAATATAAAGCCCTAACACTGTGGCTACCTATAGCAACAGGTTTGGTACCCAACCTCTCCCATCGCTAGACATGGAGAGGACTGAATATGGAATAAAAAGCATTAAAATTAAACCTCCAGTTCATTTTCTAAGGTTAGGATTCAAATGGTCCCAAAATGAATAAGAAAAGGCAGCATTAAGACAATTCCACTGCACTATTTTTTTTTCTTTTTGACAATAAACACCCACATGGGACCTGTATAAAAATACTGGAACAAAAACAGAGTGGAATAAAGAAGGTAAATTATAGATGAAGAGCACACTTTGGAAGAACAAAAATTTACATAATTGTTTTGATTCTCAAGGAGATTAAAGAAAAAATGAGCTCCATAATACAAGAAAAGACAATGTCAAATAACCCTAACTCTTTCTCTAACCCTCCATAAATCTTTACTAAAACAAATAAAAGCACTTCAAGAATTTTTTTCCTGCCGAAACCGGTTTGGCTCGGTGGATAGAGCGTCGGCCTGCGGACTGAAGGGTCGCGGGTTCGATTCCGGTCAAGGGCATGTACCTTGGTTGCGGGCACATCCCCAGTGGGAGGTGTGCAGGAGGCAGCTGATCGATGTTTCTCTCTCATCGATGTTTCTGGCTCTCTATCCCTCTCCCTTCCTCTCTGTGAAATATCAATAAAATATATTAAAAAAAAAAAAAGAATTTTTTTCCTCATCTTCAAAAGATAAATAAAAGTAAATGATCTAATTATGTAGGAAATAATAGTGATACACAATGAACCTATTTAAACAAACTAAGCTTAAATAACTCTGGTAATTATGGTTAGAGAGAAATATATAAATCTTATAATTATTGAAAGAGAATCTTAGTGTATAATAATTTAGCCAAGACTGTCTGTTCCGCCCTGAGACTCCACCCCATCCACTGAGCACAAGGGCTATTGCAATTTGGCAAGTCTAATCCTATAAGGCTGTCTCCAGCACCGAACTTCTCCCAGCGTAGACACAGCTGATCCTTACAGCCAACTGGCCTGGAGGTCAATTCCTCCCAGTGATACCAACAACAATCAAGACTTAACTACAACAAGGCTGTACACACAGTCCACAAAGGGGTGCACCAAGAGTGTCCACCTCAGGTTAACTGGGGAGGCCGACCCACTGGGCCATACAGGAAACCTAGCACACAAATCTACCCTACCAACTCAGGGAAGCAATGAAAATGCGGCGTCAAAGAAACAGATCACAAACAAAAGAAATGGAGGAAAACAAACGACTGGATATAGAATTCAAAACCACGGTTATAAGGCTTTTCAAGAATATCCTAGAAAAGGCCGATAAATATAACGAGACCCTCGAAGATATGAAAAAGGACCAACTAGAAATTAAACATACACTGACTGAAATAAAAAATATTATACAGAGACCCAACAACAGACTAGAGGAACACAAGAATCAAGTCAAAGAATTGAAATACAAAGAAGCAAAAAACACTCAACTGAAAAAGCAAAAAGAAAAAAAAAATCCAAAAAGTTGAAGATAGTGTAAGAAGACTCTGGGACAACTTCAAGCGTACCAACATCAGAATTATGGGGGTGCCAGAAGAAGAGAGAGAGCAAGATACTGAAAACCTATTTGAAGAAATAATGACCGAAAACTTCCCCCACCTGGTGAAAGAAATAGACTTACAAGTCCAGGAAGCGCACAGAACCCCAAACAAAAGGAATCCAAAGAGGACCACACCAAGACACATCATAATTAAAATGCCAAGAGCAAAAGACAAAGAGAGAATCTTAAAAGCAGCAAGAGAAAAACAGTTCGTTACCTACAAGGGAGCACCCATACGACTGTCAGCTGATTTCTCAACAGAAACTATACAGGCCAGACGGGAGTGGCAAGAAATTTTCAAAGTGATGAATAGCAAGAACCTACAACCAAGATTACTCTACCCAGCAAAGCTACTATTCAGAATGGAAGGTCAGATAAAGAGCTTCACAGATAAGAAAAAGCTAAAGGAGTTCATCACTACCAAACCAGTATTATATGAAATGCTGAAAGGTATTCTTTAAGAAGAGGAAGAAGAAAAAAGTAAAGATAAATATTATGAACAACAAATACATACCTATCAACAAGTGAACCTAAAAATCAAGTGAATTAAAAACCCGAGGAACAGAATAATCTGGTGAATATAATAGAATCAGGGACATAGAAAGGGAGTGGACTGATAATTCTCAGGGGGAAAGGGGTATGGAGGGGTTCAGGAAGAGACTGGACAAAAATCATACACCCATGGATGCGGACAGTGGGGGAAGGTAAGGGCAGAAGGTGGGGTGGGAACCTGGTGGAGGGGAGCTATGGGGGGAAAAAGGAGAAACAATTGTAATAATCTGAATAAAGATTTATTTTAAATAAATAAATAAATAAATAAATAAATAAATAAATACACACACACACCAAAAAAAAGGTAATCCAAAACCTTTAAAATATATAGTAAACATTAAAAAAAACTAAGTTCTGATGGTGCAAGAAATAGGCTATTAGCCTCATTATAGAACCTCAGCTATGGAAGAGATCTCTGAGGCTACTATGAAAGTACCTATCCAATGATCTAACAAATTCTATTGTTTTATTTCAGTCTCTGATCAAAATGATGCCAGTCAGTTGAGCCAAATGTGTACATCCCACCCTCAACCCCAGACAGCTTAATAATGGTTTATGACACAGCTAATTACATTTGCATTACTCTCAGGGAGAGTTTCAGTGGACACACCTTGGGTATGCTCTTTGCTCGTGGTGCATCTTACTTTGTTTTGCTATTCAAAAGCAGCCTAAAGAGAGATTTTTGTGTTGGGGTCAGGGAGAAGGAGGAAACTTTTGTATTTTATGCAGCCTGTCAGTGCATTGATTTTGATTTGTTTTGTTGAATATACTTCAAAAGAGGAGCACTAGGGAATTTAATGATTCTGTGACATTTAAATAAAAAGAGACATTGAAGAAGTTGTTGGGTAGGTAGCAAGAAGGTACATAGGAAGGTGCACGTGGAGGACCACAACGTGAAGAACATCTTATTTTCATGACCTGAAGAACATCTTATTTTCATGACCTGAAGAAAACCCCAAATACCTAGGTGCAAAGTCCACTTATTTGGTTCTTGAGATAACAGGCTACTACCTAAGGAAAATCCTTACATGGAGAATTTTTGTCCTGGTCCTGATTTGGCAAAGTGCCAGTTCATGGACCTCTAGGGCTTGTAAAATGAGATTTTTATTCTTGTTATAAGGCGTCGTCACAATGAAGTTTATTCTATTATTTTCTAAATGGATTATTTTATATTTCATTCACACCTTATATATGTTTTCGGATTTGTTTTGTCATAGATGATAACCTTAAAAATAAAGAAAACTGACATCAGAGCCACTGGCAGGATTACAGTTCAGAAGTGCTGACATCTAGTGGCTATTGCTCTTCTTGGATAAGTCTGAGCCAAGCAGTCTTTTCTGCGGGCTCTATCATAAGTGGTTTAAAAAGTACCGACTTCAAAACTTAAGGTAATTTTATTCCTCTTTATAAAACTCTATGCATTTCAAATACTTTGGTTAAGAAAAGTTATTCCGAACCTTGAAATAAAACACAAAATATTCACTCTTTTTCCTTCATGTATGCTATGTATAAGCATAGGGCTTTCCCATCAAAACATCCTGCTATATGCAATAATTTTCAAGAGGAGCAGGAAAGAAAGGTGAGAAGTTCTAGGATACAGGAAAGGATTTTAAGTTTTTCTTTAGTGTCTGCTTATAAGTGTGGATACCATCCCTGGAAGCTTAGTTCTAGTACAATTTTGGTGATCACAAAGAATGCTTAGAATGAAAACATACACTTATTAGGCATGTACTATTCCTAGACTAGTCCTAGGTACACAAAATGAATTATTGAGGAATTTTAGGGTAAGAAAAACAAATGTCATGAAATAATTGCAATATAGCAGCCGTGGCCAAACTACGGCCCGCGGGCCGGATCCGGCCCGTTCGGCTGTTCTATCTGGCCAGCGGAGCCGAAAGAGCGGAAGGGTTCTCTTGCTCTCCCCTCCGCTCCTTTACTTTGAATTTATATTAGTTCACACAAACACTCCATCCATGCTTTTGTTCTGGCCCTCCGGTCCAGTTTAAGAACCCATTGTGGCCCTCGAGTCAAAAAGTTTGCCCACCCCTGCAATATAGTATAAGAGGTAGAATATTGGAACTATGGTAAAGATTGAAAAAGAAATTATTGGAGATAGGAAGAAACACTTCACATAGGAGTGATCTCTAAACCAGGTTTTGAAGATTATTTATGAATTACCCAGGTGACCAAAGAAAGACACTTTAGACAGTCATTTATTTATTAACCAGTAAATATTTATTGGATATCTGTCATATGCCTAGTGCAGTACAGCATGTGCAAAGCCTAGAGATATGGATGATATTTTAGATATGTTATTGCTAAAGCAAAAACTAGTAGAAATTGGGGGAGCTGTATGAAAGCATGGTGTATAGCAGGGAAAGACAAATCTAATTCAAATCCCATATCCACCACAAGTACTTTGTATGTAAACTTAAGCAAGCAACATAAGCTCACTAAATATCATTTATCCCATCTGTACAATGCAAGTAAGGCTGTTTCACAGGTTATTGTGAAAGTTAAAGGAGCTAAGAGACATGAAAGTTCCTGGCAGGGACAAGGACTAACAGTTATTGTATCCTTCAGCTTTTGATGCACTATAAAGAACCACAGAAATCCTCCTGGCCAACAACAATTAGCATGTGTTTTCATGTTCATTGGTCTGCAGGTAAACAGTAGATGGGCTGATCTAGGCTGGAATTGCCTAGGGAACTCTGCTTCAGGCTATGGGTTGAGCCCACATAACTCATTCTGAACTCAGGCTGCAAGGACAAAGGCTACCAGGGTATGTTCTTCTTCTTCCTCTATTTTTTGTTACTTTTCACCTGAGAATACTTTTCCATTGATTTTTAGAGATAGTGGAAGGGAGGAAAAGAGACAGTGAGAGAAATATTGATGTGAGTGAGAGATGTATTGAATGGTTGTCTCCTGCACGCGCCCCAACCGGGGCCATGGATGGAGCTTGCAACTGTGGTATGTGCCCTTGACCAGAATCAAACCCAGGACCCTTCAGTCCGCAGGCCAATGCTCTGGTCAAAGCAACTACATGGTCAAGTTGAAAATCAAAGGACTGTAAAGCATCCTTTGCCTCCTTGGGCAACGACGTGGGAGTGGACATACCATTCTCCAGAGGGGAATGAAATTGTGGGAGTAATTTATTTTGTTATATTTCTTTTATTGCAAAGGCCTTATATATCATCCTAAGAAGCTTAGACTTTATCCTTCAGGTAATGGAAACACCTGATCAAATCTGTGGTTTTAGAAAGATGGTCCTCCTGATTCATGGAGGGTACACTTGAAGAGGACCAAGACTGAAAGCAGGCATACCAGTTACAGTAATGTCTTGGTCTAGAGTGATGACAAAGGCCTGAACTTGAAATGTTCCTTGGTATGCATACAAGTAGGAGACTATTAAATAAAGAGGAGAGAATAGTATGATAGGTTAAATTCTGAGTCTAAATCTTAAAGGATTTATTTTATTTGCTTCATATTTTTAAATTATTGAATAAATCAGAGCAGTTTTTTCTAAAGCCATTGAATTAGACTTGAAAAACTGGAAGTAATCTTAACTTGCCTTGAACAGTCTCTGTCTGATGGATGTAGAAAATGAAGCTCAAGCAGAGGTGTGCTAGAGGTAGCTTTATTGGCTTGTGTGAACCAATTGTTAAATTTTCAGGAATTTTGTGAGTCAGTTGATTTACACAGCCATCATTAAAAATTTGATTGTGTAAACTTATGATGAAATAAATTATAAGTAATTACTTCTGCTTCCTGCCAAGATGAATTAACAGGGACTGGATTTATTTTTCCATCTTAAAGGAATTTTTAAGCTCAGATAAAATATACTAAACAGCAGTTTTCTGGACACTGTGCATCTATATATATAAAAGCCTAAGCACCGGTTGACCAGTCAACCAGTTGGTATGACCGCACTGACCACCAGGGGCAATCTCAATGCAGGAACTGCCCCGTGATGGTCAGTGCGCTCCCACAGAGGGAGCGCCGCTCAGCTGACCAGGATGAGCAGTGTGGGATGAGTGGGAACGGCTCCTCCCCAGCCGCCTGCCGCTTCATGCACTACTACATCCCTAGGGGGATGTTGGATGCTGGTTTCAGCCTGATCCCTGCAGGCCACGCTGAGGGACCCCACCGGTGCACAAATCCATGCACCAGGCCTCTAGTTTGGTAATAAAAGAGTGATCCCTGGGAGATGAGAAACAAATGAGGGGAACTCTACAGCTGAGCCCAGCTTACTGCCTTGAGGAAGATTCTTGGCCTTTGAGCAGAGGGGGAGAATGTAGACAGAACTAAGGACTCCCTGAGATGTGGAGACAGTGCTGAGAGTCTAGAGCCTGGGTGGGAATCATCTAGCCCACAGGCCATGTAAGGCCTGAGAAATAATTTGGCCCTGCCAAGGCATTAGTGGTGAGTTAATTAAATGTTTGATCAAATATAGCAGACTACGTTTTAAGTTTATAATTTTATATGGCCCACGAATGATGTTATAAATATCCAAATTGCCCTTGGCAGAAAAAAGGTTCCCTAGCTCTGGTCAGGACAGAGTACCAGAGAGGTGAGGGCTGTAGAGAAGCATCTTGAAGCTCTGTATAAAGTCTCTCTGGAGTATTTTGCAGAGTACTGATGCTTAGCATGTGTATATAAGGAAATCACTTGAGACCAGCAAGAGAACTCTCTGAACAGATTAGAGGAAATAGTACTCTGTGCTCACACGTGATTTGAAATAGTGCCTGTTTCCACTATCTGGAAAAACTTACAACTTGGGTAAAATACTGAACAGGGTCTTGGCTCAATGGTGGGGAAGAATTAACCTTGGACTAAATATTGCTCTGGTTCCTTCTTTAAAAAAATCTTAAAATTGAGATCCAAAAGGAACAAACTTTTTTCAAGTAACTTTACTACATCTCAGAAAAGGCTCAAGAAATTTTATAGGAGTACAAAAATATGCATCATTCAACTAAGGGAAATTCACAATATCCAATCCAAGATAACAGGAACGCAAAAAAGCAGGAAAATGGGAACTAAAAGAAGAAAAATCAATAAATTCAAACCAATTTAGAACAGATACAGAGATTATAATTAGCAGAAAAGGACAGTAAAAAAAATAGGTTAATTATATTACATGTGCTTAACATTTAAGTAGAAACATGGAAAATATTTTAAAAATCCACATAGAATTTCTATAGATGAAAACTATAATGTCTGAAATGAAAAAAACAAATACTGGAATGGAATAACAGCTTATTAGACATTGCAGAAGAAAAGTTTGGTGAATTTGAATACTTAGCAATAGAAATTATCCACAATGAAACCCAAAGAGTAAAAAGAATTAACAACAAAAAAAGAAAATGAAACAAAAAAATGGAAAGGTTGTTTCTCAGTAAACGTTGAGAAACAACCCAAACATACATTAATAGGTGAGTGGCTAAACAAATTATGGTCTACTCATACAAGGGAATATACTCAGCAATACATAGGAATAAACTATTGATATATACAACAACATGGATGAATCTCAATATAAGAGGTTTTTAAAGAAGTGAAATAACAGCCCTAACCTATTTGGCTCAGTGGATAGAGCGTCGGCCTGCAGACTGAAGGGTCCCAGGTTCGATTCCAGTCAAGGGCATGTACCTTGGTTGTGGGCACATCCCCAGTAGGGGGCATGCAGGAGGCAGCTGATTGATGTTTCTAACTCTCTCTCCCTTTCTCTCTGTAAAAAATCAATAAAATATATTTTTTTTAAAAAGTGAGGTAACAAAAGGATACATACTGTATGATTCTACTTATTCAAAGTTCTAGAAAATCCAAGTCAATCTATAGTGACGGAAAGCAGATCAGTAGTTGCCTGGGAGATAGTGTGAGGATGGGGACCAATGGGCAGGAGGAGAGATTATAAACTTTCTGGAGTGATGGATTTGTTCACCTTTGTGATTTTGTTGATAGTTTCATGGGTGCATACAAATGTCAAAAATTAGCAAATTGTACACTTTAAATATGCATTGTTTATTATATGTCAATTATACCTCAAATAGAAAAAAAATTCTGACCCACGGTGGTAATTAAATAGGATTTATTATTAAGAACACACCCTCACACAAAGATAAGAGATACTCAGAACTTATTTCCTAATTATTTTACTATATTATAATCTGTGTCCTTGAGGTTATTTACATCTATCACATCTGTTTGGTGGCTGTATTATATGACAGTGTGCTGTTTTGAATCTCTTCACAGTTCCACATTCACTGACGTCATGCTGGTAATTTGAAATAGGTCATGGTGGGAATATTTACATCACAGAAATTGGCAAATACATACTGTAAATCATGGCCACTCTCCCTGAACTCCCCTCCCCACCCCCCACCCCCCCTGCAAGAGCCTTTATTAGCTCGTCGGAGAGACAGGTCTAAAACCAGGTGTTCTATTCCTAAATCCAGTGATCCTTTCACCAAATCCTGCCATCCAACTCACCAGTATAACTAGAAACCGCTCAGAGACACACTGGGGAGGGGGAGACTGAAGCAGAGAACAAAAGGACCCTTTGCAAGCATGTCAAACTCATAAACGAGGTATGCGGCCCACAGGCTGCGAGTTTGACATGCTTGAGCCACTTCTTGACTTCCTTTCCATCTCCTTTTTACCTGATGAAGGAACAGATCTGCTCTCCAAGAGCAGTGCTTGACAAAAAAAAAAAAAAAAAAAAAAAAAAAAGAATGTATTATTTATGGTGGAATTTCAGCTATCACTAGAAATGACTTTTTTTTGTGGGGGGCTGCTTCCCATTACCTCTCTCTTTATAACATATGAGTATGCTAACTGTATTTCTGCCCCAAATCAGGCATGTCATTTGAAGATCAGATTTATGCATTTCCATGGTTTATGAACATGATGGGAAGAATATTTGAAATCTGGATTTTACCAGAAAATTCACATAAGCTGAATTTGTCAGTCTTCATCAATCTGTGGTTACAGAGGGAGTCAAGTAAGTGATCGATCACATTTCAACATTTCTGTCCTCATCTACTATCACAGGACCCCCAATCTCCCTCTAAATTCTTAGGGCATGTTTTGTAAGGAAGCCCTTCTGTGCTCTGAACTTCTGGTCACCTGGTTAATGTGCTGCCTGAGACGAGAAGCCCCTGAAAGTTGTGCCTGCCCTTGCTGCCTTATCTGATAGAATGATGAATCTATTGAGGGTGCCATTTCTCATTGCTTTCAGAGTTACCAAATCTGGAGGTGCCGAAGCAGCTCTAAATTTTCTGAAGCTATTGTTGGAGAAGTCAAGTCATACTGTGCTGTGAGAAGACATGTAGAGAATGCCCCTCTTTCTCGCTTATATCAAGCTGTGTCCTTTGGCTTCCAGAGTGCCATTTAAAGTGTCCCTTGTAATTTATCTCGTAACTTCTCTTTATAGAGGGTTCCAGTGGGAATTAATGGAGTTCAGCCACACAGCATACTGTATTCTCCATCTTTGGCTTCAGGTGAGTGGTTGGGGAGTGTGAAGCTATGGGAGATGGCAGGGGAGAAAGGAAAAGAAGAATGTTAAAAGTCAGGCTTGAGTCCTAGCTGGTCTGGCTCAGTGGATAGAGTGTCAGCCTGGGGAGTGAAGGGTCCTGGGTTCGATTCCAGTCAAGGGCACATGCCCGGGTTGTGGGCTCAATCCCCAGTAGGGGGCATGCAGGAGGCAGCCCATCAATGATTCTCTCTCATCACTGATGTTTCTATCTCTCTCTCCCTCTCCTTTCCTCTCTGAAATCAATAAAAATATATTTTTTAAAAAAGTCAGGCTCGACATAGCTAAATGCTGGTTTTGATTCAATAGGGGCCCACTACATCCAATCGTATGAGTAACCTTCCGTTTTCCCTATGGTGTTAAAAATGGTGTTTGTTATTTAAATTCTCTGACCTCATTCTCATCACAGAAATACAATGTCTCAGCAGAACATATAGAGATGGTGTTTAGATGCCTAAGGAAATTAAAAGATGTTAAATCAGATCACATTGTCCAATACCTTAGCTTTCTTTTTTTTTTTTAAATTTGACAAATGATCATTCTCATTCTATCACCATTTTTGTGGGATAATCATTGAAGAGTATGTATTTGAAAGGCAGGGAGAAGTACAAAATAAACCACCCTTTCCTTTTTTATTTTTTTAAATAGCTTTAGCCTTAACCACTGAGGTATAGATACTTGCCTGTGAAAACAGTTTTATAAAAAGAGAAAAATGGGGCACTGAGGGTTAAATGTCTGAACTTCACAAAGTCCCTAAAGGCAGAAATGAACTAAGGATCTGTGTCCCTTGGCTCCTAGATCAGCAAACCCTCTGTGTTGGCTTCTTAACTTATCACCTTCTTTTATATCCTCAAACTAGAGGCCTGGTGCACGAAATTCATGCATGGGGGGAGGGGCAGGGTCCCCTCAGCCCAGCCTGCACCCTCTCCAATCTGGGACCCCTTAGGGGATGTCCCACTGCTGCTTTAGGCCCGATCTGATCGGGCCTAAACCAGCAGTTGGACATCCCTCTCACAATCCTGGACTGCTGGCTCCTAATTGCTCACCTGCCTGCCTGCCTGGTCCCCCCTAACAGCCCCCCCTCGCCAGCCTGATCACCCCTCACTGCCTCTGTGTGCCAGCCTGATCACCCCTAACTGCCCCCCCCCTTACTGGCCTGGTCGCCACTAGCTGCCCCCCACTGCCAGCCAGGTCGCCCCCAACTGCCCCCTCCCTGCCGGCCTGGTCACTCCTAACTGCCCCCCCCAGCCTGATCACCCCTTACTGCCCCCCTGCTGGCCTGGTTGCCCCCAACTGCCCCCCCACCGGCCTAGTCGCCCCTCACTGCCCCCCCCTGCTAGCCTAATCGCCCCCAACTGCTCCCCCTGCTGGCCTAGTTGCCCCCCAACTGTACCCCTCTTCCAGCCTGATCGCCCCTCACGGCCCCCCCCCGCCCTGCTGGCCTGGTCACCCCACGCAGCCTGCTGTTCAGTCATTTGGTCATCCCTCACTAACCCCCCTGCCGGCCTGGTCGCCCCACACAGCCTGCTTGTTCAATCATTTGGTCGTCCCTCTCTAACCCCCCTGCTGGTCTGGTTGCCCCACGCAGCCTGCTGTTCAGTTATTTGGTCGTCCCTCACTAACTCCCCCTGCCGGCCTGGTTATAGGCAGCCATCTTGTGAGGGTGTGATGGTCAATTTGCATATTACCTTTTTATTATATAGCATTATAAAGTACAATCTGCTGCTAAGTGTTATGGAGAAATATCTTTGTGTTATACTTTGATATAGTGATGACAGCCCATGCAGTGGCTGAAGATTTTCACATTCAAAGCCTTTCTGTGACAGGTATTAGGGAAATTAGGAAAGCCTTGCAGGATGGTAGAGAATCTTCTGACAAATCATAAACTTCTAGGAATGCAATTTTGTTAGAGAGTTTTTTTATATCTCATAATTTTCCAGAGGCAGAAACCTGACAAATACATAGAAATTTAAAACTATAGAGGCTTAACACCATACTTTAAATTCTAAAGCTACAGAAACAATTGAATTGATTTTGTTCAGGCAGGGGGTTTGTAGGGCTCCAGTCTAATATTAGACAAATCAGTTCACTCATCTCTAACTGACCTATTTGTTCATCCATCCAAGTCATTATCCTAATCTCTCTATAGCTCCTGTGTTTTGAGGTAATTAGCACATATGGCATCTATTTGTAGCAGGCAGTGTCACCTCCTTGACAATAAGCTTAATCTAACTACATACATTTATGAAAAACTTCCTCCCCTAAGAGGAGCAACTGATTGACTAAATGGAAATGGGTAAGGCATACCTTGCAGACATTGTCACACAAGTGCAGAACCCTCTTCATGCCTGTGAGGAGTGCAAATCTGTTAGCTCTTATCTGTCCACACCAGGGTTACTGTTTAAAACTATTATCTCACTATTATTAGCATACATTCGGTGCCTGTAGATTTGAATCAACCTGAATTGAATTAAGATAAAAGGGCAGGGACCTTACTCTAGTTGCACTGTTGTATGGACCTGCTTGCCTGCTTCTGCACTTGAAAGTGCTCTTTCTAGACCTTAAGTCTGAATGCCTCCCACGTCGATTTTATTGTATCCCAGTCCTTCCTTTTGTCCTCAATTTGACTTTTCTTTTCCCTGAGAGTGATTCCTAGGTATTTGTCTTTGGATTTGAAGACGTTTACTATGCCTCTGCTTAGGCTCTATGGATGCTAGGTTGACCTCTGCAGTTGGCTTCTGAACGGTGTCTGTGTGTTTGTTCTAGCCATTCGATACACAGTAACAGATGCCTTTCTTTCAGAGCAAACTAGCCACAGTACGGAATGTGAGGACCTGTATATCGCTGTCCATGGTCCTGAATCGCCATTGTTCTTGAAACACCCTGTGGTTACACTCCACTTTGCTCTGCATAGGAACTGATGGTCTTGGCCTCTGAGTTCCACTCTGCCATGCATTGGACAAGAACACTATTTTGTGTTCTATGCTTTAAGTTTCAAGCATGTCCAAGAGGATGCTATGTGGGGGAACTAAAAAAGTGAACTTGGTTTGCATCGGCCACCTGATTTTATTTTTGTTTGGCCAAAAGATGCTTAAAAAATACACAAAGGCCATGGCTTGAAAGAAAAATTTTTAAGTGTGGATACAACCTTTATATATATTTTTTACAAATTATTTTTTTTCTGATTCCCTCTATTTTATCCAACTCTTTAACTTTCCATCAATGCACACTGATAGTTTTATATATATAATTATCATTGTAGTTCTTTGCATAAGATTTTTTATGTGTTTGAATTGTCACAGAGACAGAGAAAATCTTAGGGGATTTTGACTTTAAATAAGTTTGCTCCAGAGAGTTTTGGAACTCTGATAAATAATCCTGTAATTGATGGAAGATGATTTTAAAGGTTAAAGTTGTTGAGAATGATGAATGGATTAGAATCCAGATATTTATAAACTCTACCTTTAGATAAAGATGAGTACAAAGAGGAAGAAGTTATGTAAATAGAAAAAATAAAGTTTTCATTTCAGGTAAACAAGTTTGGCCATAGAATGAAACTGGGTTATGGATACTTGGGGGTTGACAAAGTAGGTTTACAGTTGTTTGTATGGAAAATAATGCAATATTTAATAAATAATAATACAAGAATAAACTGCTTTATTTACTCACAGCTGAAAACCTACTTTGCTAACTACTGTATAGTCCCTCTTTGTGTTTTTGTTTGGGAAACTTCATAACAAAAAGTTTTAAAAGTTATTTTAAATAGTTGGAAACAAAATAAAAGGCTTATGAATGAACTTACACGATTAAAATAATAAAATACCAGGTGTATATTAAAATTACTTCTAGGCTTTTTTATGTAAACATGCTTATAATATAAATGGGTCATAGTAACAGAGCTATAAAGGGCACAGGGAATTCCATCTAGCCTGACCAAATCCTACTCTACCAATTCACAAGTTTTGTTTCTTATTATATTTTTTTTAAATAGCAACATTAATACTTAATTCAAGTTGGGATTTTATTTTTGCTAAACCCTTTAAAAATGTAGAGATATGTAAAGTATAAATTGCTACATGTGACCTTAACTTTTCTTCTTTCAATATAATGTCCCTCATCAGAGGTGACACCATTGTCATATTCTTAATGGGTATTATCCTTATAGATTTTAAAAAATGAATTAATATTGATGTGTAAATTTATAAATATATAGTTTTATTATACATATATACATTATCATATTGTATGTTTTTATGCCAAATGAATTTTAAACTAAACTCTATTTGAGAAAGTGTAATAGTCATTAAATATAAATTTACTCTTCCATTTAAAATACCTATTCATCTTAGGACTAAGTTTGTTGTCTCATTAGTCTAGTGAAAAGCTTCTGTGTAGAAAATAAAACAAAGGGTGAAATTGAAAAGATAAAAGAAAATATTTATGGCCACAGACCTGCAGCTTTAAAATACCTGGCAGTGGTGATTTAGAAATAATTGCTTAATTTTCCCAGATCTCTGGTATTGAGCGACAATTAGACTTCCAGTCATGGTGGATTCTGCTCTGGTCCTGTAATTACAGCCTCACATGCAGATTCTGACAACTTTGCTCTGGGTCATCCATGAACTCACAGCTGCCTGTAAGTTACTCTCTTTTATTTTTATTGAGCAGACAATTACTGCAATTATATCATACTAGAGGCTCAATGCACGAAATTCGTGCAAGGGGCTCAGCCCTCGCAGTCCCAGCTTCATCCAGAAGGACATCTGGAACAGTGGTCGGCAAACCGCGGCTCGCGAGCCACATGCGGCTCTTTGGCCCCTTGAGTGTGGCTCTTCCACAAAATACCACATGTGGGCGCACACGTACAGTGCGATTGAAACTTTGTGGCCCATGCGCAGAGGTCAGTTTTCGGCCTGGGCGAGTCTATTTTGAAGAAGTGGCGTTAGAAGAAGTGGGGGTGTCGGTTGGTTGGGCGAAGGGAGATGCGGCACAGGTGGGCCGCGGGATATGCAGCGCGGGGGGGAGGCGCGCGCGATTCATGCACGAGTTGAGTGAGCCAGTCAGTCAGCAGTCTCATTTTGCAGTGGTTAGTGCTAGTCGCGTCCGCAAATCGCGCGTGGGTGACAAAAGTACCTACTCGAAGCATAAAGTTACCTGTATTTTTCCAACCAGCTGCAAATCCTACAGGTATTTTTGTCATCAATTTAAGAATTGTAATTATTTTGTGTTGGTGGCTTTATTATTATAAAATGAAACTTTTTTTTAGGCGCCCTGTTTGACATGGCTATAAAGAAGAAGCAAAGATGGGGGAAATAAGAGATCAACTGAAGGACTTGTATGCATGCATATAAGAGTAACCAACGGATGCAAAACATTGGGGGGTGAGGGCATGTATGGGAGTGGGGTGGGGGGGCAATGGTAAGATATGTACACATATAATACCTTAATAAAAATTTGAAAAAAAAAAAAAGAAGAAGCAAAGAAAAACGGAAGACGAAAACCGTGAATTTAAAGTTGAATGGACCGAGACTTTCATGTTTATTCAAAACTTAAATGGCCTTCTGACCTGTCTTATTTGTCAGAAAAAATTGGCGCATAACAAGAAATCAAATTTGGAGAGACGCTTTACAACTAAACATGTGTCATTTAGTACTAAATATCCTGTCAGTGATGCAAGGAAGAAAGCAGTTGAGGAACTTCAGAAGAGTCAAGAAAAATCAAGTTCTGTATTTAATTACTGGATGCAATCTTCCAACAATGTTAATATTGCAAGTTTTGTGGTTAGTCAAGAGATTGCTAAGAGAGGAAAACCATATACAGACGGTGAATACATAAAAAAAAGTTGTTTTATAAATGCATCCGAAGAGCTATTTCGGGATTTTAAGAACAAAGCAGATATTCTAAAAAAAATTAAAGAGTTACCATTGTCTGCTAAAACAGTGAAAGATAGAACAGTCAAAATGTCTTCTAATATAACCAACCAGCATGTCAAAGATCTTAAATTGGTTTCAGCTTTATCAATAGCAGTTGACGAGTCTTGTGACATAAATGATACAGCGCAAGTTTCACTTTTTGTACGATTTATTTCATCTACAGGTCCTAAGGAAGAACTTTTAGGATTATTGCCACTCAAAGATCAAACACGTGGAGAGGATATAGCAAATGCTGTAATTGAGTGCATTGAAAAACATCATATTCCACTCGATAAAATTGTCTCAATTTCAACAGATGGGGCAAAAAGTATGACCGGCGTAAGAAACGGGTTTGTTGCTATTTTGAAAGAAAAAATTAATCATGAGATACTTACTTACCATTTCATCATTCATCAAGAAGCGCTTTGTGCGCAGACATTTCCAGAATAAATTTGCAAAGTTATGGAATTGGTGATTAACATTATCAACTCCATTATAGCTAAAGCTCTTAATAATTGCCAATTTAAAGAACTTTTAGTTGAAATGGAGAGTGAGTACGCAGATCTTGTGCTGCATAACAAGGTACGTTAGTTATCAAGAGGAAACGTTATGAAATGTTTCGCTTCCTTATTAACAGAAATTAAAGCATTTCTCCTTGAGAAGGGTGTTCACTATCCAGAACTAACAAACGATCAGTGGATCCAAAAATTTTATTTCATGGTAGACGTTACGTCTCATCTAAATCAGCTTAATCGTAAACTACAGGGGAAAGGAAACACAGTTTTTTCGATGTTAGAAGAAGGTATTTCATTCGAAAAAAAAATGATCTCTTTTTGCTCAAGATTTTGAAAGAGAAACTTTGATTCACTTTCCAAGCCTGTTGAAACATCGCCAAGAAAATAATTCTGATATTGACATTTGCTATTTCAAAACAACACCTTTAAATATGAGGGCAGCTTTTCTCAACAGGTTTCAGGAATTCAGAAACAGCAAAGCGACGTTAGCCTTTGTTAAAAAACCTCTTAATGCTACTGTAACAGAATTAAATTTTTCTCCCTTTAATATTGACATTGGCAACTTTGAAATGCAATTGCTGGATTTAAAAAACAAAGAATTGTGGAGCTCGAAATTTGAACGTCTTTGTGCTGATATAAAAATATTGGAGAAAAACAAATGTGAACTTAGTTCACAGCACAAGTGGTCTGCTTTGAAAGACCTGGAGAAGGAAGATATGTTGATTTTTTACACCTGGAATAGTATTCCTGACATATAATCAACTGAAAAAACTAGCGTTTGCTGTTCTTTCCTTATTCGGGTCTACATATTTATGCGAACAATCATTTTCAAGCATGAACCTTATCAAGAGTAAATTGAGAAGTCGTCTTATTGATGAGAACCTGGAATCGTGCCTAAAATTAAAAACAACAACATACAAACCCGACTTACCCAAACTTTCCAAGGAGATGCAAGGCCATTGTTCACATTAGTGTTTGTCAGTCATTGTCATGATTTAATTTTATGGATATTGTAAGGAATTTAATTTTATCAATAAATAATATCATTATTAAGTATGATATCAAATTTTATTCAATGTACCTATAGTTTAACTAAGACTTAAAACTTTAAGTAAAGTTTATTAAGTTAATTTTAGGGAACATCGTGGAGTGAAAGATGTAGTGTCGAGGATTGAGAAAGGTATGTTGAGATGGTTTGGACATATAGAGAGGATGAACAAAAGGAGATAGACGAAACAAGTATACAAGACGAGTGTGGATGGGAGAGTTGGAAGGGGTCGACCGTAGCGAATGTACCTCAGTCAGATTGAGGACATTTTTAGCAAAGGCCAGCTTAGGAGTACCCTAATTAAGTTAATAACAATGTACCTACCTATATAGTTTAAGTTTAAAAAATTTGGCTCTCAAAAAGAAATTTCAATCGTTGTACTGTTGATATTTGGCTCTGTTGACTAATGAGTTTGCTGACCACTGATCTGGAAGGTCGTTCAGCTGTCCGGTCATATTAGCATATTACACGTTTATTGTTATAGATAAGGGCTAGTAGGGATATAAACAATCATCTAATTTGCTTAACAGGGGTGATAGCATAAACCCACCCCATATTATAATGTTCAATATCTTAAAACATTACCTGCTTCCTTAAAACCCAGATTTCCCCCCTTGAACTACCTGTTTTCTTCCTGCCCCCCCCCTCCAGTATTATTGAGATATAATTGACACATAACATTGTTTAAATTTAAGGTATACAATGTGTTGATTTGATACATTTATAAATTGCAATATGAATACCGCTATAGTATTAGCTACTACCTCCATCCCATCACATAGTTCCCACTTAAAAATGGTTAGGGTGGTAAATTTAAAAAAATTACCTTTACATATGTTATTTTTGCACATATGTAATTATATCTACAGAATAAATTCCAAGTTAAGTTGCTAGGTCAAACACATGTACATTTGAATTTTGATAGATACTGTCCAACTGTCTTCCAAGTGAGTAACACCAATCAACATTATCTTCAGCACTATAGGAAAGTTTCATTTAAACCTATTCCAATCAGCTTTTACACTTATCACTCCACTGAAATTGCACGTATCAAGGACATTAAATGACCTCTGTACTGCCAAACCCAAGAGTCAATTTTCAATCTTCTTAGTTCCAACTCTCAGGAGCACTTTAAATACATTCTTCAGTTGGCTTCAGACCTACCAATTCTCACTGCTTCGCGAGGTCCATCTACACTTTCCTATGTGTAAATGTTGATGTCATTCCCTAAGGGGTCTCATCCAGTTAATGGTTTTAATATTATCCATGCTGATGAGATATGTAATGTGATGATATGAGAAATATGTCTAATCCTGACCTCTTTTCTCAATGCCAGACTTAATAGATCCAACCTTCTACTTGGCATTTCCTCTTAGATGTCTAATAAGTATTTAAAACTTAAAAGACTCTTGATTCCTCCCTGCCCCAACCAGCTCCTCCTCCAGTGTCCTCCATATCCATAAATGGCAACTCCAATCACCCAGTAAATCAGGACAAAATCCTTAGCTTTAAATCTCAGACTCTTGACTGCTCTCTTTCTTTCAAACCTCTCATCCTATCCACCAGCAAATTCTCAAAAACCACTATATCTCACCATCTTCACTAAAACAATCCTGGTTTAATCTTCTACCATCCCTCTACAGAACCATTGCTATAACCTCCTAACTGACCTCTTACCTTGCACTTTTGTACCTTCTTACAGTTTGCTCTCTACTTAGTAGCTAGGGAAGTACTTTTAAAAATATACATTGGATTACATCATTTTATTGGTTTTAATTCATTTGGTGGCTCATCAAACTATAGTCTACCTACCCCAATATTTCTTTGACCTTATGTCTTAGTACTTCCCCCAAGCTCACTTTATTCAGATTACACTGAGCTTTGTGCTATTCCTCAAACACTCCACGCTCTTTTCCACTTCATGACTTTTGTATTTGTGGTTCCTTCTCTTCCTTTCCCCCCAGCACTTTAAAATAACATGTTTATTTTAATATTCATATTTTAGGTGTTCTCTACTTGAACATAAACCCACGAGGATCAACATATTGCCTATTTTGCTGACTGCTATATCCTCAATACCTAGAACAGCACCTGGAATGGAATAGATACACAATAAATATGTGTTCAGTGAATTAAAATGTGCATGTATGTCTTCACCTGTGTTTTACCTCTTGCCCATCTCCACCACAGCTCTCACTTGTTATTTCTTATAGACGAGGACAGCACCTTATATTTCTCAGTACCTCTTTGAGCATGAAACAGGGCTCTGTACTTGTTCCATCTGTTGAACACACGATGAAAGTGGGATTTGGAGAAACAGAGAGGTGTCAGAAGGATGAAAGGCTATTTCTTTTAGACTTACACTCTGATGATAGCTTGCAAAATTTTATAAAGCTATAATCAACCCAATTGTAAAAAGATGTTCAGAATAGAATAGCTGTGCAGCTGCCCTCAGCCCAAGTGCCAGTCTAGTGGCACTTTTCTGAGCATCGTTGTTAGCAATACATGGCCATGTGGGTCTCTCAGAGAGAATCAAACCTCTTTCCACCCTCAATGCTCCTGGGAACAATTTGTTCCAGAAATGAGGTGATCAGGGCAATATAATCCTCTAACAGGAAGCTCTTTTAGGCATCAGTGGGGCTAAGCACAGGAGTGTACAGTAGATGGTCCCCTCCTACCCCCACTATTCCTCAGCAATCCAGTTTAGAATACCCACTTCCCTTTTTATCTGCTGTCTGCCCCAATTCCCACCAAACGTCTCTCAACAATGACCCAGGAAGTGTAACTGGATCTACTATGTTGAAATTTAGAAAGAGAGAACAAAAAGCCTAAATTCTGTATAGATCATTTAGGAAGATGAAAAGAAATCACTCCTCTCCAACTGAGTTAGTGCTCAGCTAAAAAAGTACCATTAAGCATCAAAGGTTTTCTACATTCTACTTCTAAGTCTATATACTTGGATTCTCAGGTATCCATATTTTAAGTAATTGTAAATTTTTAAAAGATAGATCCAACCATCTTTATTGTTTTATGGGTTTGTTTGTTTGTTTGCCCAGATTGCCATACCGAGTCAAGCCCTGCCTTTGTGAATGCTATAGGCATACTCAGTCATAGATTTAATTTGAAGAACCAGTGCCCAAAATGTTGAAATGTAGGGGTTAAACTGGAATTAAGTAGGAAGCAGCTTGCAAGGGCACAGAAGTCAATGGTTTATTCGATAGAACTGAAGTTGAATAAGGACTTTGGAGCTGAGATATGTCTGCCAAGGCTCAGAGGAGGGAGATCAAGTATTCCTGATCCTTCCCCAAATGGCCAGTTTGGGTCAAGAGAGGGGTGAGGAGGCACAGTCTTCCACGGTGGCTATTGTGGAGGGTAGAGGGGAAAGCAACTTCTGTTAGTTCAGGTTACCTTTTCCCTAAAAGCAACAAGTGCTAAGATGATCAATTAATAGAGAATTCCTGGGAGTATGGCAGTGCTAAAATGAGGAAGGACTCAAACAAAAGTAGCCAAAAATTTAACAGAACATTTCGGAAGAATAGACATAAAGTATGTGCCAAATAAGGATGTTATTTCCCAGGCAGACTTTAGGAGTTGAATAAGTCCATATTCTCTATATTGGCCAATTACTTTGCATCTCTTGGCTCCTATATTTTGGGGAACTGTACCTAACCCATTCACATGGCTCCTAAGAGAGCAGTCTATTTAAATAGTTAGACCCTGCACCCTGGACTAAGAATGGGCCATGAAGATAAGCTGTAAAATATGAGACCATGTTTCCCACCATGAAATACAGAATGGAATAAGTGAAATAATACTTGTTGATACTATAAGTATCCCCATTTTGAAAATGATGAAAATAGAGGCTTCTAGGGGTTAAGGAAGTTTTTTCTTTTTAAATCTGCCTGCTTTTAAAATATTTTTTTATTGATTTCAGAGAGAAAAGAGAGAGAGAGAGAGAGAGAGAATTCAATGATGAGAGATAGTCATTAATCGGCTGCCTCCTGCACACCCCACACCTAGGATCAACCAGGATGTGCCCAGACCAGGAATCGAACCGAATCATGACCCTCTGGTTTATAGGTTGACCCTCAACCACTGAGCCACACCGGCCAGGCAAGGGAGTTTTTCAAGGCACAAGGTTAGTAGGAGTGGACCCAGGAATTCTAATGCTGGTTTGTTTCCCTCTAAGACAAATCCTGGGTGCAGTAAGGGCTTAATAAATATAG